>NW_021703767.1:82345334-82482456 GCF_005190385.1 Monodon monoceros
ATTCCCAGAACCAAGCCCCACAGGTGGGGTCTTCCTATAAAATCAATCCCAGTAATCCTCTACACCCCCTAGGATCTCTACAGTCTACAAACATGCTCAAACACCTTTCTTCATTCAATGTTCACAACTACTCTGCAAATTAGGTAATGTTCTTCCTGGTTGATAGCTGAGGAAGCTCAGAGAAGTTAACTGACTTGTCAGAAATACGCAGAGAGCAAATGGCAAAGTCGGGACTTTGACCCAGGTTTGTGCTTGTTTCCTTCTTCAGACAGGACTTGCTGGAGGTCTTGTCTGAAAGGAGAACCTTCTTTTAAATTTCAGGTCCTCTGGGCTTCCCTGGTGGTGCAGTGGTTAAGAATCTGCCTGCCAATGCAGGGGACACGGGTTCGACTCCTGGTCCAGGAAGATCCCACATGCCGCCCGTATGCAGCAACCAAGGCCCAACGCAGCCAAAAATAATAAAATAAACAAATTTTTAAAAAAAATTTAAAATTCAGGTCCTCTGACTCCAAGTCCAGTGCACATGGCAGTGACCCTTCTGGAACAACTACTGCTTCAGCTGGAGGAAGAACTCTCCAGGATGGTCCATGGGTAATTTTGTGCCTAACAATTTCAACATTGCCTTCATCTCTCTCCCATCGTCCTGTCTTTTGTACTCATATGATCATGTGCTCCTCTGTTTAATAACCTTCATAGACTCCTGACTGCTTTCAGGATAAAATTTAAAGTCCTGCCATGGCCCTTCAAAACTCAGCCTGAGCATCTAGCCCAAAGGCTGCATACTCAAAAGCCCGTAGGAGCCAGGCAGGTTTGTTAAATAAATGGGAGTAGCAGGCAGGTGCTGGGAGCAAGAGGGAGTGCTAGGGAACACGTGTCCACCCGGAGGAGGAAGCAACTTCTCAGCAAAGTCGGCCACACAGGGGCACAAGCCTAGGGTGACTTCAGCTGACCGTATGGCTTTTCAAGAAAAGCCAGAAGTCCAGAATTTTATGTGAAATCACTCAATTTTTAAAAGTTGGGCCCATTAAAAATACGTTTATATTATACAGTTTACGAGTACATACTTTACTCGTGTCTTCAGGTTGAATTTGGAGGGTGGACTGCCATTTTGTGATCTCTATTTTGAGAAATCTGGTCCACACATTATCCCCCAAACATGCCATATATTGTTCAAGTCTCAGGACCTTTGCCCAAGCTGGTCCCTCCACCATTTCCTCACTCCCTTAATCTTGTGCCTTGGACAAATTCCTTCTTGTCTTTCAAGACCCATGTCAACTGTCACCTTCTTTCTGTGACTGTTCATGTCTCCCTCTGCCCCCCACCCCAACTCCAGGCAAAATTAACGGCTCACTCATCTGGTTCCCAGCACACTTGGTGCTAATGTCTAACAGTGTGTCTTATGCCCTCAACACGTGGGGGCTTCCGTGGCACGGGAGGGGTGTATGTGTCCTCATTCCTTGGTCTCACTTTGGGACAAACTGCCTGCTTTAAATCCTGGCTCCACCCTAGGTCAAGTACTTAACCTTTCAAAGTCTGTATTTTCTCATTGGGTAAAATGGAAATAAAAGTAGTGCCTACCTCATAGGATTATAGTGAGGAGGTGTATGCAAAGTGCCTTCTCTAGTCTCTGCAAAATAGTAAGTGCTTGCTTGTATTTTAGCCATTAAAAAAAAAATCCCCGAAGACTTGCTGAGTACCTACTGTATTGTGCGCTAGGTTTGGGGTGGGGGACAGGGCACCCTCATTTCCGTACTCCTGTGGAAGAAGTACTTTATCTGACAGCAATTTTGGGAGAAAGACCTGAGTATGCCAAGCCCACCCCTTCCTCTCTCTTTTTCTCCCTCTCTCTTTTTTAATAAACTTATATATTTATTTTTGGCTGCATTGAGTCTTCGTCGCTGTGCGCAGGCTTCTCTAGCTGCAGAGAGCGGGGGCTACTCTTTGTTGCAGTGAGCGGGCTTCTCATTGCAGTGGTTTCTCTTGTTGCGGAGCACGGGCTCTAGGCGCACGGGCTTCAGTAGTTGTGGCATGCAGGCTCAGTAGTTGTGGCTCGAGGACTCTAGAGCGCAGGCTCATTCGTTGTGGCACACGGGCTTAGTTGCTCCACAGCATGTGGGATCTTCCCAGACCAGGGCTCGAATCCGTGTCCCCTGCGTTGGCAGGCGGATTCTTAACCACTGCACCACAAGGACAGGACACCTCCTCCAAGAGAAGGTTGCCGGAAGTGGCCCGCGGCAGCATCCAAGCTCTGGAGGGTGGGGGGCAACATCAAGAAGCCCACTGTGGCCACCCAGTCAAGCCTCATCTTCCATCCCAAGCTTGTCAAAGATAAAGCTGGTTTTTCTATCTGCATGACTCGAGTTGCAAGGAGGAGCATTGTTTACTAGGTCCTCCAACAAAATCCTGACGCTAGGGATACAGAGGTGAAAGAGATACAGCCTTGGCTCTCATGCAGCTCATGGTGTAGTCTCTGTCTGGCCGACAGTGGTGAAGGAATTCTGTGAGATAATGTGGTATGGGGCAAAGAGCATGGGTGTTGGAGTCACACACATCTGTTTGAATCCTAGTTCTGTCACTTATTAGCAGGACAAGAGTCAAACAAGTTATTCTGGCTCTGGGTTTTGTCCTTGGTAATTTGGGGTCATTGCAAGGGTCAGGGCCTATTACAGGAAGGGTGGTTTTGCACAGTCGCATGAGTACTCAAATTAAAATGTTGACGTTATGCCCAATCATGTTGCCTCCCGCAGCTTTCTCTTTCTCAATAAATGGCAATCTGTTTTTCCATTGCTCAGGTCAGAAATCTTAGAGTCATTCTTTGCTCCCACCCCATATCCTATCCATCAGCAAATTCTGTTGGCTTTACAGAGTATATCTGGAATCTGACCACTTCTCACCTCCCCTGCCACCTCTCCCGTCTGAGCTGCCATCGCCTCCCGTCGTGGTCATAGAGGTAGCTTCCTCAATGCTCCTCTGCTTCCACTCTTCCCTCCTGTATTGTATTTTTAGCCCAGATGGAGCTCATTAAAAAGTAAGTCAAGTCATGCCCCTCCCCTGCTCGAAATCCTTCAAAGGCTTCCCCTGTCACTCAGAGGGAAAGCCAAAGTCCTTCCAGTGTCTGGCCCCCAGCTGCCTTTCTGATCCATCTCCTACTCTTTTCTATCCTGCACTCCCTGCTCCAGCCACCTCCACGTTCCAGCCATACTGGCCCCTTGGCTGTTCCTGAGATATGCCAGGCAGGCTCCTGTCTCAAGTTTTTGCACTGTCTGTTCCCTCTACCTATGCTTCCCCCAGAGAGCCACGCAGCTTGCTTACTCATCCCCTTCAAGTCTTTGTTCAAATGTCATTTTTTTCACTGAGGCTTTCTTATGTTTTTAATTGCAACACCCCTTCCCCTTCACCACCTTCCTCCCTTATCTTGTTTTATTTTTCTCCGTCGTTCAACTGGCATTCTTTCTAGGGCTGCCATGAAAGTTGTGTGGGTTGGATGCCTGGCCAAAGGACCAAGCGCAGACCCAGGCTCTGCTCACCAAGCTGTGTGCCCAGCCACCGGGTAGCCTCCGCCCAGGGGAGTGACCTTCTCCTAATTTGCGTGAAGATGCTCTATAAGTAAGTTGATACCCAAATATTATGTATTTCATTTCTTTTTTGTTTACCATTTGTCTACCTACCCTCCCTCATCAGAAGGGAAGCTCCACGAGGCAGAGATTTTTGTCTGTTTCCTTCACTGCTATATCCCCAGCTCGTATAAAGGTGCATGGCACACAGTAGGTGTTTAATAAATGTTGACTCAATGACTATGATGACTGTTCAACAAATTTCATTGTACTGAATTAAAAGTTGACACTAAAAATAAAAGACAGCCATGCCTTTATTGAACTCTGTCTTCAAATCACTTCAGGATTCCCCCTGTCTAGAGGAGTGAGTGTTCTGAGCATCCATTACCACCTTTTATCCCATCCTCTTGGATCACTTTCTGCTGTGTCTAACAGAGTCCGGGTTTGTTGCCATCCAATGCTGACTTCATTTCTTCTGCCTTCATCACACTCGGCCTTGCCAACTCCAGATTCCATTGTCTCGTGTTTCCTGTCATTTGCTCCCAGGGAAGAACTGTCTGAAGGACAGGGCAGAGAAGATGGAACAGTGGCCAACAGCCATCCAGATCCGTGTATCCAACTGCCCGCTGCTTTCTACGTACCTGGAAGTCCCTCAGGCACCCCCAAAGCAGCAAGTCCAAAATTGAACTCATTGGCTCTCTACCTTCACCCTCCCATAAACCTGCTCTTCCCACTTCAACTGGTGGCCATAGCAGTTCCCACGCCAGAAACCTAGGACTCCCCCTCACTACCTCTCACTCTTTTACCCCCACATGCAATCAATCTTCTAAATTTTTTTCCAAAAAGATACCCCCTTTCAGGACTTCCCTGGTGGTCCAATGGTTAAGACTTCACCTTCCAATGCGAGGGGTGCGGGTTCAGTCCCTGGTTGGGGAGCTAAGATCCCACATGCCCCCCGGCCAAAAAACCGAAACACATAAAACAGAAGCAATATTGTAACAAATTCAATAAAGACCAAAAAAAATGGTCCTCGTTAAAAAAAAAAAAAATACCCCCTTTCACTGCTTTAGTTCAGTTCCTCATTGTCTCACTTGTTCTCTATCACAGCAGCCTCCCAACCCTTTCTCCACTGCCATCACTCCAGTTCACCCTGCAGCCAGAGTGGTCTTTCTTAAAAGTATATCTGACTCTGTGACTCCCTCTGAGAACCCTTCAAGGGTCCCTCGTGACAAGAGGGTGCTATCTAAGCTTTCAGGCCCCGCATGGTCCAGCCCCACCTGCCCCTCCAACCTCAAAGTCCACTCCTTCCTGCTCGTATACTTTTTCCTCCTGTAAACATGATCTACATGTCATTCCCAGGACATGCCGTGTGATCTCACGCCTCCATGCTCTGTAGATGTGCTTCCCTCTGCCCGTAATGCTTTCCTCCACCATCTCCCCCAGGCAAGCGCCTCTTTCATCTACCATCTTAGAAAGTCATTTGTATGTAGTAGCATCAAATCCTGATTTCTTGCTTACTAGTTATGTAAATTTAGGTCACTTTTAAAAACCCTCTGTGCCTCTATTTTCTCTCCTGTAAAATGAGAATAATGACAGAGCCCACCTCATTGAGTTTTCCTAGTCATTAAGGGAGTTAATTGATGGAAGGCTCTAGCAATGTGTCTGGAACATGGTAAACAATAAATGTTTGCTGGTTTTTAATTATCTAATCAATCCTCAAATAAATCACCTCTTCTCTCTTCGATGCCATTTCTGCACCTTGTTCAAATGTCTGTCATGCACTTACCTCAGTATGAGATGACTGGTTTACTTGTCTGTCCCTCAGACTGGACTCACGGGACTGGGGGCTCTTTGAGGGCCAGTCTTTAAATGAGGGCTCAGTAAATATTGATTCCATTTAATTGACCAAATGAAATAAAGACCAACCTTCAGGAAGATGTTCAGAAGGGCTACGCCAAGAGGGAATGCTGCAAACGCTTTTCTTCCGGTTCGTGGCTCTGGAGCAGTTTGTGTTCCAAGGTGGCCCGGCAGCCCCTCTGCCTTCATGGCCAATGCCCCTTCTCCGGCTTCCACACTGCCGCTGTCTTGCCCAGGGGAGCCTGGACGGGGGCCACCCTTGCATGCTCATGGTGGACAGGCAACATTCCAGAGCCTGGTGCTGACATCCCAGCTCACCGTCTACCGCTCTCTAGCACTAATAGGGGAGCTATGATGAACCTGCTTAGGAAGCGGAGGCGGGGCTGCGAGGGGATCCTAGCGGGCAGCACACAGACAGCTACATGCCCCTGCAGCTTGATGTTCCCTTATCTCCGGGCTTGTCTGCCAGCCTCCCCAAAGACTTCCTTCAGTCATTCTCACTCCCGTGGCACACGCCGCCACTGAACACCAGTCAGGAGCCTCCTACCTCAGTGGTGAAGATCAGAGTGTTTTCAGGTTTTCACAGCCATTGGGAAATGTGGGCTGCATCTCTCTCTCTGAGTTCTTATATGAACCACTGCCTTCCTCAACCACATCTGGAATTTCCACAGTCACTGCTGAATATCTGTAAGAAACTCACTCCTAAACATTTGCTGACAGTTCTTCCCTTTGCAAGAGAAGCTCCCAGCACTGTGGCCCAGCCACTCCCATCTATGTCAGTCCCTCCCTCAGAAGCCATCCTGGTCAGGGCCACTGTCACGTCTCACTGGGTGTGCTGAATGGGCTGCCCAGGGCACCAAAAGCCCATTTTTGAGACACAAAGAACCCACCACTTTGTTAGCATTTGCAGACCCTATGAGTCCCCATCTGTCTCGTATTTCTAATTAAGCATCAAAAACACCCTCTTCGGCCTGGCTGTCGAAGTGAAGGAGAGGGGCACACCCCGAACAACACTGGGTGGGGAAGGAAGTGAGCAGTTTGAGTTTGCCAAGTACTTTACAGACAGTAATGCAATAAAGAAATCAGAAACTACCCATACGTGTGTGTGTGTGCATGTCCTGCTTTATACAGAGAGAAGCAGATTTGGGATTAGAACAGGTGACAACTCAGTTAAATTACCCTTAGCTGGGTTCATTAGAACGGCTCGGGAAGGAGGCTGCTTCCCATCTTCTTCCTGGAGCTCTTTCTCTGGTTGACCTCTTCCCATGTTCCTCCTTTCTGGCTCCTGTTTCTTTCTAAGAGCCCTAATTCTTTCTCCAAAACTTCATCCTCAGCCCTGGCTGTTCCCTGCCCACCTCACCTTCTACCTTAGCCTGCCTTTCCCCAGGGCTCGTTTCTTTCCTCGGGCTTGATTCTTTCGTCCACCACCTCCTGGCTAGCTCTCCCCCTCTTCTTTCTGTGCTGTCTCTCCCCTGTGTCTCTCAGCAATGCCTTAGTTTGCCCTCCTCTTCCTGTGGTTTCTAGCACTACCCCGCCGGATTTAAGTTCCACAGACAGCAGAATCTACGAGAGAAATGGTCCCTGCTCAAGAACCTTCTACTCACAGAGCTCTGTGCCCTTTTGGGGAGACTGCCTGAGGACGGTAAAGCAAATCCCCCATTGTTCAGGACAATTAGCTGCCATGGACTAGAGCCATTGAACCGCTGCCCATGTGTGGGAAGCTCCTGGCTACAAAAGCCCCATTCATGATAATACATTTTACAGACACCCCAGAGGGCTATGAGAACCTCTACCCAGACATCCCACTCCACAGGGGACAGAATCCCTGTCAGCTCAAAAGAAACAGATTTCATTCCCTCAGATGAACCATAAATTGGAAGTATCTCTTATGCAAATGAGCTTTCTGAAGCCTCTCTAGAACAGACCTCCTTCTTCCGTGAGGGCCAGAAGGGGTAACCTCAGGAAAAGTATGTTCCAGCTTCCTCCTGTGCCTAATTACTGAGCTCTTTTCTTTCTAATCATCTTTATTTTAACGTAAGAGTATGGTAAATGTCAGAATGTCATGAGATGAATGAATGACCAAATTTATTTTTGCAGGGATAAAAAATGGGACCTGAAATACTTATTTCAGTCAGGTGTTCTGAAAATGATTAACTAAGAGGAATAAGAGGAGGATCTAATGTAAAATACAGCTCAAGAGGCCTAGTGCCACACATTCAACGTGCTTATTACACTGTATGATATGAATAATTTATCACGTATTACCCTGCATTAAGTACTGTTGAGGATTCATCTGCGTTTATCTGCAGACCACATTAACCTCTACCTGCCTCAATCTGTGTTTCCTTGTGGAAAATCTCTGCTGCTCTAGGACACACATTAGCAAGGGCTGGACAGCAGTAACTAGCCTAATTAACTAGCCCCCTCTGGGGAATTTGGGAATATAAAGTACCCATGTCACCTGCTTCTGGGGCGTTTTTCTCCTCCTAACTTTCAAGTCCTCCCACTCTTGGGCTGTCCCCCTCCTACTGTCGTGTCCTTTCCATTTCACTTATTATGTACCCTTTCATTCCTATGACATACACGCTAGTCCAGGCCCTTGCTTCTCGTGCTGGACTCAGAGCCAAGGCCTCCCTACCGACCTCCCTGGCCAGCCCCACCCTCCAGGCTATCCTACATCTGACCAATGTTCCTAAAATCCGATTTTCACCCCAGCTTTTCTGGGCTTAGAAGCCTTCAGTGGAGAGTCCTGCTCAAGGACACAGACCTGCCTCCTTCACCCAGCACCCAAGGCCTTCTTGGGCCTGGCACCACCATCTTTCCAACCTCATCTCTTCCTTCTCCTTTCCAGACACCCACCTCTTTGACAGACCAACCCTTACATCTCTCAGAGAAGCCAGACTCTCTCCCACCTCCATCTTTGCCCTGCCCTCCTCCCCAGAGGAGATGCACCCCCTGCATCCAGCCCACCTGAAATCTCTACTGGGCCACAAGCTCATCCCTCATGGCTCCAGACCGCTCTAGGCTTCTGCTTTCAGCCGGCCCTCATGCAGGTACCTCATCGAGCACCCTTGGAATGGGGACTCTAGGCTTTCTGCCTGGAGAGACTCGGAAACTGCAATCTGCTTGGAAGCAAGAACTGAGGACTTGTCTCCAAGGTGTGGTGGGCATTCAGCTGTTTCTTTACAGATCAATTAACATAGCAAGTTTTCTAAAGGGGCTTGAATTAACACTTTGCAGAAGTTGATTTACATCAACGGCCCATGTCAAAACATGTTATTTTTATTTAGTGTTTTTTGGGGGACTGACAGATAAAGAGAAGAAGAGCAAAATATACCTCTCCAAGCCACACTCCTTGACACTGTACTGCCCTTGAGCTATTAAAGGAAGTGTAAGAGGCAAACCCACAAACAAATCTTTTGTATAGAAAAACACAATTTACAAAGTATACCTAGTAGGTGTCAGAATTATTCACAAAATGGTATGACCCCAACTTTTGGAACCATTTATTTGCCTCATTTTCTGCCATCTTATTTGGTTTTCCAGATGTCTTAGAAGGTGTTTCCTGCTCGTTCCCAATGCAGGAACCCTCTGGGACAGGAAGGCAAGCTCACAAGGAACGCACAACCTGTCTGCTCCTTCCATGGCCCCTGATGAGCCTGCTCCAGGGCCTCTAGGGCCTCCACCTCTGTATTCTCCCTACTCAGCTGACTTTACAGGGCCACCCTCCTGTTTGCTTCCTTTACTCCCACTGGAGACAATTACAGACTTATCTTATACTTAAGGATCTCAACAGCATTTTTCCTTTCTCCATTTTCCCGCCGGGTCTCTTATCTCAAATCCCTTACAGAAGGAGATAAGCAATGAACAACTGGGAGAATGAAGTCCCTTGCACATCTTGCCGGTGTAATAATATCAGTAAGGCCCATTATTAGCCCTTCATAAACCTTGTATCACATCAGCCCTGAGGTTCAGGGGGTAATGTGACCCACCCAGGTTATGCAGCTGTTGGTGTACCACCCTTTCTCCAGGACTTTTAGGTCACCTTGGAGGACCCCGTGTTTCTGACTGAGCCAGGCTCAAAGCTGAAGTTTACACACTCCCACTGTAAGTGACTTTCACCAGTACTGACCTACATACCTGCCTGAAGGACAGAACAGGGACAGGTTTGTGAGCCCAAACAGGATGGGTGGCGGCTTTCACGTAGTTCCTCTCCATGGTGAGTAGCTCATCTTCTATGCAGGGAATGCACTGGAGAACTGCTTTGCAGTCCTCCCCTCGCACGGAGGCCTCATCAACTTCCTAGTCACATGGGTTACTGCCCCATTCACTTCCTGCCCAGACTCATTTCCAGCTGCAGCCTCAGCCCACAGGCCCAGCAGGCACCTGGGAAACAGCTGCAGGTGACCCAGATAGTTTGTGTCAAGGCCAGCCCAGCCCAGCCTGCAAGGAGCAATTCATGGAACCCAAAGCTCTCACCAGGAGAAACAGTCCCAGGAGCTCTCACCAGCTGGTCAGGGAGGTAGAGGCATGTGGTCAGCTGCCCTAGGGCCACCCTTTGGGTCTAGGAGACAGTCAGTCCCAGGACTGCAGCAACCAGACAGACCCAGAGATGTGCCATCTCCAGGGTGGTGAATCAATCTGCACTTGGATGGGGCCACTAGTTCACATGTGGCACCCTGGCCTCACTGCTCAGCAACTTAATTCAGCATCTGAACGATCAGAATCATACACAGACTAAGAAGAATTATTCACCATCAAAGAAGCAAATTGGAGTAATCCAGAAATCTTAATGAATTCTCTGCACTGGAAGAAAGGATTAAAATCTAAGCAAGGTAGAGGACTGCAATAGGAAAAAACCCTCAAGTGTGGCAAGAGAAACTATAATTAAAATAGCAAATTGCAATTTTGAGGTGAGGAGAGGTTAGATGAGTGTAAAGACCAAGGGACATCCACTGAAACAACTGACAGAAATGATTCCCAGGGATGTTTTGGGGAGAAAAATCCATCTGGAACAGAGAAAAGGAAATGAAACAAGAATTTGCTGCATTATTTAAAGCTTTCCACGGTGGGGGTAGGGTAGGGGACATTCAGGAGAGAGGAGGTTAAGAGAGAAGAGAATGGAATTGCTCTACCAAAGGGAATTAAAAGAATCACAAGGGCTTTTTAAAATGGCATGCAAATAATTCTAGGCTGTGAAATTAATGGCAGCCAAGATTCTTAGTTCATTCTTTTTTTTTTTTTGGCTGCGTTGGGTCTCTTTTTTTGCTGAGCACAGACTTTCTCCAGTTGCGGAGAGCAGGAGCCACTCTTCATTGCGGTGCAAGGGCCCCTCATTGCAGTGGCTTCTCTTGTTGCAGAGCACGGGCTCTAGGCTGCATGGGCTTCAGTAGTTGTGGCTCGCGGGCTCTAGAGCGCAGGCTCAGTAGATGTGGTGCACAGGCTTAGTTGCTCTGCGGCATGTGGGATCTTCCCAGACCAGGGATGGAACCCGTGTATCCTGCATTGGCAGGCGGATTTTTAGCCACTGCGCCACCAGGGAAGTCCTCTTAGTTCATTCTTTAAATCTGCTTAACAGGAAAAATGAAGGAGAGACATTTGTATGCTTGGGGAGTGATGGAGTCCTTGAAAATGCAGTTCTATAGAGCACTGACAAAACCAAACGCATGACAGAGAATATGTGTCCTGGGATAGGACAGAGCTGGCAGGGAACTCAGACTCTGTGGCGGGGCAATCTGCTTACGTAAAAATACCTGACATTCCCTTGAATGTCAGGCTTGAATATTTGGCTTCCCAAATATGTGACTCCTTCATGGAAGTCTCCACATCATGTCCAGAAATTGGCAAAGTCTAAAGATACTCTTGTAACATATCACATTGGAATTAGGAGGCCTGGGTTTGAATCTTAGTGCCGTCATTTACCAGCTTTGTGACCTTGGGTCAGTCACTTAACCTCTCTGAGTTTCATCACTTTATAGGACTGTGGTGAGGACTAAATGGGATTAAATACGAGCAAGTACCTGTCATAGTGTTGGGTCCATGGTAGGCTCTCAGTGAAGGTTCATTGAATCTAAATCCTCCACCTCTTGTCAATTTCTTTGGTCCAAAGGACCTTCTTCATTGAGTCCTGTCCTTGGAACACACTGCTTCCATTTTAGAGCTCATTAGAAAACACATAGGCCTAGAATCCCGGGGGAGGTACAAGTCACTCCGAGCCCCAGCAAAGTCTTCACATCCTCTCTCATCTAAATGTCGACATGCACAGTAGTCTGCCCTGTTGGTCCAGCAGACCACTGCACACAGCCCCTCACACTCAAGCCCACCTCTGTGCTTTACCACACTGAGGCTCTCTCTTCAGCCCAGCTCTTTCCCCTCAGTCTTTTCCAGCTCCTTCCCAGAGGCAACCCCCCACCCTCGTGAGATGTCTGTACATCCTGGGGCCCAGATTCACCCTGAGGGAGCCCAGCAGGTGGGATTGATGCCCTGGTCCTTCCCTGTGAGAGAGGCTGTGGGGAGAAGAGAGAGGGAGAACAGTTGGGAAACAAACCAGATTTCTAAGCAGAGATGATGGGACTTAGGCCCTGGGGCAGCAGTGGGATTGTTGAGACAGTCTGGGGAGGGTGTCAGCAGGACCCCTTGATGAACTAGCTCTGGGTCAGGAGGATGAGAGGGGAGTCTAAATAGACCCACATACCCCCTTGGCCAGGGACACAAGGTCTCTCTCTCCAGGGCTGGCAGTGGTGGATGATATCCCAGGTACTACCTGGGCTGTGCCCTGCAGCTGTTGGCCACATTACCCTGCCTGTTTTTAAATAGCTGCACCGGGTTTTTCATTCTTCTTTAACAAGGACCTGAGACCTTCAGCTCGTGCTTGGCTGTGGAAGACGAGGCTCCTCCTGGGGTTGTGCTCCCCACCCTGAGGCTGGCCTACCTTACCGTGGCTCTAAGGATCACGTCCAGAGGGCCTTTTAGTGCTCACCCTGTGCTCCCGAGCTCGAAGCTAACTACATTCCTGGGGGCAGCAAAGAGGAAATTAAACATCCCTTGTTTTCATCACTTCCCAATGTGTGATGAGAATGGGATATAGTCACCAGGCCCAGGACTCTCCAGTTTGCATTTGCCCCATGAGGCCCACCCCGCATCACTGTGCAGCTCTGGAAGAAGAGAAGTCTGCTCCCTGGGGGATGGGACAGAATTGTTCAAACTTCTACCTTACCAACCCTTTGGTGGCAGAGGTGGACACCACCCATCACCAGTAACCCTTGCCTGATATACCCACCTCCCCCTGGCTGTCTGGTCCAGATGGAGTAGTTTGGAAACTGCACAAATCAAATGAGTCAATTACAAGACTGTGACTTGGAGCAAATCACTGATCATCTCTGAGCCTCAGTGTCTTCATCTGTAAAATAAGGACAATTATACATACCTCATGAGACTGTCAGTAGGATAAACTAGAATATGCAAGTGCAACCTTTTGGTAAACTATAAACCCCAAGTAAGAGAACCTTAATAATTGAGTGCTGATCTGGCTTTTAAAAATGCTTTGTCAAAACCCTTTGGGAAGCCCATGACTTTTTAGGGCATGAGCCACCCACCTCCTTGCAAGGTCTGCAATAAACCTTTTTCTACTCCAAAATAATAATAATAATAAATAATAATAATTGAGTACTTACACATAACCCAGGAAGCATGTCAGCCCATACCCCTTCAGGAGTCTTTCTTAGGCTCCTTGCCTAAGCCTACTTTGTACCCTAAGCTTACCTCTCTAATAGGCACTAACCAACCTGTATTATAATTCTTGCTTTGCATATCAATCTCCTACAGTCTACTGACCACTCAGTTTCCTGGCCCACAGCAGGGGGCTCAGTAGAAATTTGCTGAAGGAATAGGCTGAGGCCCTGGAAAGCGGGGCGTGAAGGTATGGCCAGACACGGCCACCAGGGGGCAATCAAGTCCTTCCCAAGCAGGTCAACTTAAGTCATTGTGGAGGCCCTTCTCAGAGGAAGAGAGAGAGCTCTTTAAGAATTGCTCTCTTATGGGTAAAGGCCAGGGCCTAGCGCCTGGGCTACGAATTCTCTTTGTGTCTGACATCAGCTCTGTACAAAGACAGGACCATATATCTACCATGGTGTTCAGAGTCCCTGTGTCTGTCCAGAGCCTGAGTGTCCAAGATGACCCTGGAGGAACCAGACTCTGCTGGGGGTGCGGGAACTGATGAGCTCTGCTGACAGGGTCCGAGGGCCAGTGTATGTGTTGCGTGCATGCATACATGCTAGTCCCTGAATGATGTGTTTATGAGAGCTCTTGGCCCCTCCGTGGAGATCTGGCCACCCACCTACCCTCACAAGCAGCGTTGCAGAAAAGGACCAGACAGCACCGAGACCTGGGATGTAGGTCTGGTCCACCAACTGACCCACCCTCTGTGTGGCCTGAGCAAGTAGCTTCTCCTCACTGGGCCTCAGTTTCCTCACCTGAGAAATGACAGCACCAGGCTAGGTGCCTAAGGGCCTTTCTAGCTCTGACCTTCATTCCCTGCGTCTCTGAGGTGAGGGCTGGTTCAAGTTCAAGGGCTCCAGGTAACCTTGAGGATTCTCAGACTGGATTAGAACCTGAATCCTCAGGATGGGCCTCTGCTACCTCTGGCTTCCTATCAGGAAAATACCCAGACTCACTTCAGTGGTCACATACTGAATGCTGCCCTGGGCTCAGAGAGGAAGGCTTTCAAATACCTGTGGGGATGCTGTCACTTGCCTTTCTGTCTGTGGAGGTTTCCCAGGTGGGACACTGGCAGCAGGCAGAGCCTAGGGCCTCAGTCTCTTGGGGCCTCTTCTCTCTGGGACCCCACCCTCGCCCCCTCCTTTCACCTTCAGGCAGAACAGGCCAGACAGATGAGAATCTACCCAAGCACAGGCTGCTGTTGAAATAAAGGCAGAGATGTTTCTTTATAATTTTCCCCTTGAAATAAACCCAGACTTAAGAACAACAGAAACACGCAAAATGTGTTTTTAGTGGAACCCAGATGGAGGGCTGGAAGCCCAGCGGGCTGTCTCCGTTGAGGGTTCTTGCCTCTGGAATTCTATCCTCTCCCCCCATCCCCCCTCAGGAACACCCCCACCCCACCCCCAGCCCTCATCCTGGGGCTCTCCAGCCTAGGGCCCGCTCCCTCAGGCCATCTCCTTGAGGCTGTTTCCAGGTGGGCAGAGGGCTCCCGCCATCCACCGTCACCCACTGGACAGAAGGCTGAGTCTGGCATCTAGAAAGATCTGTGGTTTTAGAGATTTGGGGGAGGGGAGTGGGGACCAGGACCAACTCAATCCAAACACCTGGATCTGCCGAAATACAACAAAGAGAGTGAGTTAAGACATCTGAAAAAAATACTCTGAGGAATTCCGCTCACCCGCATGGCCCACTGCTTCTCATTAACTAGCTCCAGTTCTCCATATTAACATATGCAAATCCAGCCCTGGGCTGGGGGACTGAGGATACAAAGGCAAGTCCTGACAACCCCCTTCCACCCCCAAATTGGTCAAAGAGTCCCCTGTGGGATGAAGAAATCTCACCAGTTCCATTTTGGTTTTGCTGAAGCAACAGTCTTGAGAGTTGTAGCCACAGGATGGTCATTCCTTGAGGGGAAACAGGTGAGAGGAGTTACAAGGGAAAATTAGGGAAATTGACCCTGTAGAAGCTGCCTCTTTTATGAAGTGGTACTGGTCATTTTTCAACAAATATTCCTGGATGCCCACCATCTACCATGGACTGTACTGGGCTCTGGGGACATAGATATACACCTATGTCAGGGGGGTGGGAGTGGTCCCTGACCCACAAAAGTGAAGTTTGGGCGAGAAATACAGACTTCGGAGTTATCAGCGTAGATGTGGTAGATGAGCTTCCTGGGGAGAGGAGTGGAGGACTGAGACCCATTTTGTAGGAAGGGGGGAAATTTGGGCTTCCCAAACCATTCATAGTTTCCTGTTTCACTACCCCTTAAGGGCACACCTGGCTACGCTCTCCCTCGAGCAACCTTCTTTCTCTTACAGCCCCCTCTTTCCCTGTCTGTTTTTTCTGTAGGGTGATTAGAATTGAATAGAAGTAGTGAGGGTGGCACGAGGACTGGGACAGTGACCCCCTAGTGCCCCAGCTCCTAGCTCCTTACCCAGTGCACCGTGGGCCCTCAGTAAGGAGGCCCTCGGTAGAGTTTGTTGCCGGAATAAAGGAAGGAAGGAAGGAGGAACCAGGCTAGGGTTCCATTTGTCGGCTGGCTTCAGGCCTGTGCTGGGCCTCACTCTTGCTTTGAAAGGGGAGGGAGCGCGGGAGAATGAACGGGGCCCTGCCAAGGCCCAGGGCCTGCGGGAAGGCTGGAGTCCTGTCTGAGCTTCGCCTCCCATTTCCAGCCGTGACTCTTGGACCGAGTGAGACCGTGTGCTCTCCCTAGGGACCTTCAGACCTGAGCCCTGCTCCATATGCATTGTGGAGCAGGCCAAGAGTGGAAGGAAGTGCCCAGACAGAGGGAGACAGAGTATTAAAATTCCACCGACAATACCACAGGAGGGAGCTTAGAGTTCCTAACTGACCGTAAGCCCTTTCTCCTGGCAGGTCTTGGAATACATCACTCTGGGCTCTCCCAGAGCAGCTGACACATCGCAGTAACGCTCTTACAGAGGTCAAGGTCTGCTGATTGCAGTGGGGTCGGGAAGGCACGCTGGGAGCAACTGAAATGGCCCCTGTCTCCTCCGACTTCGGAGACCCAGGGCAGGCGGCTGTGGAGGCCCATCGACAGGCTGTCAAGGGCAGCGCTGTGACTCCCAGCCGAGCCCTGAGCCCAGAAGGTGGTTTGTTAACTGTCGGCCTCTGGGTGGAAGTCTGTTCACCTGGTGAATAGAATAGAACTCGTTTTCTGTCAACTGAAAGCTCTGAGTGGCATGTTGCATGTGTGTCTTATTAATAAAAAGGAGAAAATGGAGTCATTATTACTGCATAATTGCAGTTCGTTTGCTAGGTCTAATCTTTCATGCCCAGGTATGGGAGGTGGGGCAGGGGGAGAAAATAAAAGGGGACCTTGACCTGAACCTCTCGGGAACCACCTGTGTAGGTGGCACCTCGGGAAAGACCGAACCGGTTCCTTAGGAGCCCCAGAGCAGCAAGTGTGGGCAGCAAAATGCACACCTCTTTGCCTACCAGACTGCACCACAGCCCTGGCGCCAGCTCCAGAAATCAGGTGACCGTAAGCAAGGCCCTTCCCTCCTGGAGCTCTGTTTCTTTCTTTCTTTTCTTTTTTTTTTTTTTTTCAGGAAATCAGTGCTCATATTCCTGCCCTGCTTGTCTCATAAGGTTGTCCTGAGAATTAAATGACAAATGACCTCCATCATGGATTCTTCCCTTCATTCATTCAGTCAACAGTCATCTGCCCAGGTATGTTTTGGGACAGACACTGTGCTGGGTAATGAGATGCAAAAAGGAATAAAATGCAAACGCTGCCTTCAAGGAGCCCACAGTCTAGTGGGGGCCACACACAGAAAAAGGTGAGATGTGGTATAATATGGAGGACCCTAGATGCATGTGGTGCTTTGGAAAGCCAGAGGAAGGGCATGCCACTCGCCTGGTATAGAGAGAGCTTTGGAACAGTGATGCTTACCTGTAAAAAGGCGAGCAGGGAAATTGGAACTATATCACACTGTTTCCAAAATGGACATGCTCATGGTGTGTGTGACCTTGAAGGCAGACCTTGATGCTCCAGTCTGAACATAATGATTGACATGCATTTTATGACCACGATTGCCCAGGGAGGCTGTAAAAAAAGGAGGACATGGGGTCAAGGGGACCTTTTGCCGGACTGCTTTGCCCCATGTGGAGAACAGCACCCCAACTGTCTCCTTGAGTCATTTACACTCCCCCAAGGCTGCTACGGATAAAACCTTCTTCTCAGACCAGAACCTCCACATGAGTAGGAGGCCCCAGGTGGGCCGTTAAAATGTGATCTCTTAGGCTTGTCAGAGAGGAGATTAAGAGGGGAGATTGACCAGTTTTAAGATGGCGGGCCCCACATGGACACAGGCAGGAAGCCAGGCCAAGTGTATATAAATTGCTTCAGCCCTTAAACATAAAAGCAGACCTAAGAACAGCGCTAAGGCAGAAGACACCCATACTTAGGAAGCATGCCCATCCTTATGCTATTGACATTTTCTGTAATTATTTTCTTTTTGGTCTCCTTTAATAGTAAATAAGGTTATTTTTTATTTTTATTGAGGTATAATTGACACATAACAATATATTCGTTCCAGATGTACAACATAATGATTCAATATTTGTATATACTGTGAAATGATCACAATAAGTCTAGTTAACATCCATCACCTCATGGTTACAATTTTTTTTTCTTGTGATGAGAACTTTTAAGGTCTACTCTTAGCAAATTTCAAATATACAAATATAGTCACCATGCTGTATATACAAATATACAAATATAGTCACCATGCTGTATATTACATCCCATGACTTATTTATTTTATAACTGAAAGTTTGTACCTTTTGATCCCCTTCACCCAGTTCAGTTTTATTTTGTTTTATTCTTTGTTCGCTTGTTTTTAGACTGTACATATATGTGAGATCATATAGTATTTATCTTTCTCTGTCTGACTTCACTTAGCATAATATCCTTACTTTTTCTTTTGGTGGCTGAATAATATTCCACGGTATATATGTACACCACATTTTCTTTTTTTTTTTTTATTTAACAAATGTATTTATTTACTTATTTTTATTTTTGGCTGTGTTGGGTCTTTGTTGCTGCGCGTGGGCTTTCTCTAGTTGAGATGAGCAGGGGCTACTCTTCCTTGTGGTGCACGGGCTTCTTACTGCGGTGGCTTCTCTTGTTGTGTAGCACAGGCTCTAGGTGCGCTGGCTTCAGTAGTTGTGGCACACAGGCTCAGTAGTTGTGGCTCATGGGCTTAGTTGCTCAGCGGCATGTGGAATCTTCCCAGACCAGGGCTCGAACCCGTGTCCCCTGCATTGGCAGGTGGATTCTTAACCACTGTGCCACCAGGGAAGTCCCCACCACATTTTCTTTATCCATTCATCTATCAATGGACACTTAGGTTGTTTCTGTGTCTTGGCTATTATAAATAATGTTGCTATGAACATGGGGGTGCATTTATCCTTTTGAGTTAGTGTTTTTGTTTCCTTTGGGTAAATACCCAGAAGTGGAATTGCTGGATCATATGGTAGTTCTATTTTTAATTTTTTGAGAAACCGCCATACCATTTTCAAAGTAAGGTTATTTTTTTAAGATGCCAGCCTGTCTCAGCTCTAAACTTGAAAGGAGTCATCTTATGCTCTTGGAAGCCAGAATGGTGGTGATAACAAAAATCAGAGGGAGAAACCCCTTGTTCTATGCCAAGAAAGATGGTACTCAGGAGATCCAAGTTCACCCCGCATTGTCAGCCACCCTCCTGGCTGGAGTTTCTCCTTCCAGGATTCTTCTGGGTCAAACTTTGGACGGTTTCTGTGTTCCTGTGTGTTTCTTTTCACAGAAAAGACATTTCACTTATAATGCCTGTAAGAAAATAGGACCAAGACTAAACACTGAGAGCTTCCCTCCTCCAACAGGAGGGAGAGGTCCCAGGAAAATGGGCTAGGACTCATGGCTGGTACTTTCATAACTTGCCGCTCTGTGGATGCTGGATCCTATTTATTGTCTGTCTTCCAGCACTGCCAGGGGTTCCCACACCAGCTGGTTATGCTGCCAGGGGTCTGCTGGAGAGCTGGGTGGGCGGGCAGGAGGAGACTCAGACAAGATGAGATCAGTTTCCCAGCTGAACTGGGGAGAAACGTTTATCCCTCACCTCTGGGCTTCTAATGAATTCCGATTCAAGCCACACATGCCTAGGAATCGATAGTTTTAATCATTTCAAAAACTAGCCCCACTCTGGGTAAAATTACAATGCACGAGAAGCTCAATGGAGCTTAAAGGCCACAACCTCATTATCATTTCATTAGACTCACATTTCAGCAAGATGGAAAGAAATGTTCTCACACACCGCCCCTCCCACGGCTCCCCTCACCTCCCCGGGTCCTGTGGAATAGCTCGGGAGGACACCGATGGTTTACAACAGCTGTCAGCTACGAGGGCCACTGGCCACTCCCATCATGCACTCTGCCCACGGAGGAAGCTCGGCGCAGTCGCTGGAGACCTCAGCGCAAATGCCTCCCAAATCAAGTTTGCAATCCTGGGAAGTTTAGTAAAAACAACCCTGCTGTCAGTTTGGCTTCTCACAGCTGGAGGGGTCAAGTCATCAACACAATATAAACCCAGGCCAGCAGAACCTTGTCCTGCCCAGGACCCCAGACACCCTCTGCGAAGCAAAGGATTTGAAAATGTCTTAATGTTTTCCAGTTTGTTTATTTTCCAGTGTTTAATGATATTGTCCATGCAAGGAGCAAAAACTCAGTTCCTGCTAACAATTAAAGAGGCTTTCTAATTTAGGAGAAAATGTGATTTTAAGAGAGAGAGAGAAAGAACTTGCACAGGAAGTAAAAGCACATAACTCACATTGTGAACATGCACGCAGAAAAGCCTTGAGTTGAGAAGACCCTGATTGGATGTGAGCACACGGGGGAAAGCTGTTGGGGAGACTGATCCAGCCAGGGGGCCATTTCAGAGCAGGTCACAAACGTCTGCTCCTCTGCTTCACATCTGTCGTACCTTATCACACTGCCACCACCACCAGAGTTTCAAGACTGTGGCTTGTATTTGTGACTCAAGTGTCCCCAGACCTCACCATCCCACGAGTCCACGTGGGTTCCCCTCAATGAAATGACCAGATTTCACTGCTGCTTGCTCTTGTCTGCCATAGGCTCACTCTGTGATTTGAGGGACCCCTTGGGAGTGTCCCACATGTGCTCGTGAGCAGGACTGTTATGGGGAGTGGACACCATGTCTCACCAAAGCTTCTCTCTGCCGACCCTGTTTGCTCTCTGATGCCATGCAGACCACAGTCACGCCAGGGTGGGCCTTGCTGCCACCATGCCCACCTGGTGTCCTCTGTGCCCTGGAGCCTCATAGTATCCTTTGCCCCTCCCCCATGCTGTCACACCCTGTCACCTAGACCCCAAACAGGACTGATCTCCCTGAGACTCATAGGACCCTTTATGAAAATAGCCCCTTCGGCTTCCTTTGAGGCCTATCCTCCCACAGGACTCAGTGCTAGGTTATCGGGGCAGGGGTGGTGATGTGTACTTCCCTCCACTTCCCTTTATGTCCCCCATTGCTAAGAGAAATCTGTGCCCCACGCCTCCCCAAATCCAGCAGACACATCTGAATCCCACGGCTAGAAACGGTTTTAGCTGAGGTTGGGAGCCCTACTCCACATCCTCAGACCAGTTGTTCGCAACCTTGGCTGAATATTAAAATCACCTGGGGAGCTTTTTCAAATCCTATTGCCAAGGCCACACCCTAAAGCAAGAAATCAGAATCTCTGGGCATCAGTAATTTTTAAGTCTCCCTAGGTGATTCCAACATGCAGTCAAGATTGAGAACCACTGCCTTGGAGGAAGAAAGAAATGGAGGAAGGGAGGGAGGGATTGTGGGAGGGAGGGCAAGGCCAAAACTGGGACCCCTCTCCCTATGAGGGAAGGGAGCTGAAGCAAGCAGACCTAGTGCCACGCCCCAGGACACACACCGAGAAAACCCAGTGATTCTTTCACCAAACCTGCCAGTGACTCGTGCTGCTGTTGTCAGTATCTCTTTCAGCTGAGTCAACGTATTAGGAAAGTCAAAGACAAGTGCAGCCCGGACCTGGTGGCATCGGAGGTATCTGCAGGGAGGAGGCCTTATCCATGGCCGTGGTGGAGACAGACTCCCGCAATTGACAGGACATTGGGAAAGCCCTGTGTCAATTTCCAAACTTCCCAGGATGGCTGGCCATCAGCTCCAAGAATGGTGTGGCCAGGGACTGGCCTATGTTAGCTAGGTACACAAAGAGTTCATTCACTCATTCATGGGTTCACTCATTCATTCGTTCATTTGTCCATCTGCTCACTCACATCCACACATGTCAGAGCTGTGTGTAAGGGACCTCAGATATCATATGCAGCCCGGTGGTTCCCAGGCTTTGTTTTTAGCTGAGGAATGCTGGTTTAAGTGAAACCGTATGGAAGCATAAACAAATACAAGAGGAGTTGCTCTGGGTAAAGTAGGATAGGAGGCCCTGGACCCGCCCACTCATCTCCCTTCTCCTAAGGGGGCTTCACCAGATTCTCCCGTTTCAAGGAGAAACAGGGTTTGGAAGCCTCTCATCTTATAAACTAGGACACTGGGGCACAGAGCAGGGTGGGGTCTTGCCCAGGGTCATACAGATTTCATGTAACAAACTTTACTGTACCAGGTCTGGGGACATACAGAGCTGAGTAAGGCACTGTCCTTGCAAAAGGAGACGCTTACATCATAGATCACTAACCTCAGATGCTGACGCAAATGACCAACTTAATCAAATGACCTGCCTCTGTCACCTCTGTTTTCTGAAGAAAGCCCTTCCCAGGTTCTTTCCCAGCACATGGCTCTTGGGGAGAGCTGCAGTCTTGTCCTCCGGAGCGCACCAGGTGTAATTCATGTTCAGCTGGGATGCATACTGCCAGCCCTCTGACTGTCCTGGGTGTTTTCCTCGTTGTGAAATATTTTGGATATCACACTGGTATTCCACTATCAAAGTTCCCAAAGTGTAAGGATCGGAAAACATCATTAACTGATCAGCAATACCTGCCTTCTCACTGCTATTATTTGACACCAGATCTACTGAGATCTTCCAAAAAGCGGAAACCATCCTCTTCATGGGGTGACTTCCGTGGGGGAAGTTCTGGGCACGGTCTTCCTGAAGGTGCCTTTTGGGTTCAGGGTGGCCAGGCTGAATTCTGAGATGCATTGAAAGCCACACGGTGCCTCAGAGCAAAGCACAGGCCTGAGTTCAATCCCTAATCCTCCCACTCGCTAGCAGTGCTGTGTGTGTGCAGGACAGGCATTTCTCAAGTCCAAAGTTGTACGTGCAGTGAGTGCTGTCCCTCCCCAGGAAATGCCCTCAGCTGCAGGGAGCGGCCTTGCCTAAGTTATGCCCCTTCCCAGGGGTGCAATGACCCAGCCCCATTCCCTGGATGCGGGAACATCTCTGAAGGGTCGTCTAAGCTTCAGTGTGCCCCATGGGTGCGACTGAGGCCTCGTGGCAACTCCAATGCCATTCACCCTCTCCCTTCTCCCAGTCCTGTTTCTTTACAGGCCTTGCTCTGTGAACAGTCCCCAATTAACCTCCTGCACACAGTCTTCCTCTCAGAGTCTATTTCCTGAAGACCCTGACCCTCAATGGCACATATCCACAAAATGAGGGCAATAACCCCTACCTCTAAAAGCTATTGTGAGCCTTACGTGAGCTCATTGTTCACGTGAAGTTTCCTCTCTAACTCGGTGCCTGGAATATAGAGTGATCGATAAATACTGTTCACTTTCTCCCCCTCTCTGTTCTTTCTTCCTCCAAGTGTTTATGGATTTTACAGTGAGTGTTCTCTCTCCTCTGAGGGATACATCTGGCTCTCTGTTCATTGGCCGAGCAGAAGTGATTGAAACATTCCAAACCCAGTAAATGTCCAATCCCTTCTTGTGTTGAGGTAGTCTACATAGCTGTGCTCACCTCTTATAAACACACCACACACACACACACACACACACACACACACACACACACACACGGTATTAAAGAATTCTGCAATCTCTGAAGTTTTACAAACATCCAAGTCTTTATACCATTGCCACAACACACAAAGAATTGCTTGTGTAGAGACCCGCATGCCAAGTGAGACATCCCAGGAGGGAGGGATAATTTCCTGGTGGTATCATCAAGGAGGTCCTCATGAAGGAGATCACATTCATCATAGGTTTTGAAGGATGGATAGAAATTCAGCAGAGAGGGTGGGAGTGGCTTTCCGGACCAAGGGAATAATATCGCAGTCAACAGTGGAGTTGGGAAAACAAAGCATGTCTAGACAAGCCCTACAGTCTTGGCTGAAGACAGGGTTTTGTAGAGGAGGACGAGGCGGAGGATCCAAAGCTGGGGAGACAGTTTGGGACCTGACTGGGTGGGTCTTGAAGGCCAAGCTGAGGCTGGAAGCAATGGGACTCCACTGACAATTTTTGAGAACGAGGGAGAGCTTTAGGAAGCTCCGCCATGGAGAGGATTGAATGGAATGATATTAGAGGTCAGGAAACCAGTATTGATGCTCTGGTAACCGACAGGGCTAGCGAAGACCCCTCACCTGACTGGGGCACTACTGGGCCAGGAGGGCTGGCCTCCCAGGGCAAGAGCACTGGCCACTTTTTCAGAACACCACAACTATCAAACCCTTCAGGGGCGACTGTGCAAGTACCCTTCTGTGCAAGTACCCCTGTGCAAGTACCCTTCAAGGCACCTCATCTGAGAATAAACAACAAGTGAGCTCACTCCCCAACAATTGTTTGGAGAAGTGAAAGAGGAAACTGACCTCAATATAAGGGAGCCTGACTCACTGTTTCTCAGTGACCTTGTGCAGGAAAATTCTCTGAGCCTGCTGCCAGTCACCTCCTCTGTCCACACCTTGCCTCATAGGAATGTGGACACCAAAAGGGAGTCCCACGAATAAAACACCTAGAGAAACTTCTAGAAACAGGACAGACTCAGCCCTACTTCCCCACTCCCTTGCTGTAAGGCCTTGGGCACATCGCTTAACACCTTTCCAGACCTCAGTTTCCTCATCTATAAAATGGTCATAATAACTATCACCACCCATCTGTGGGACTTTTATAAGATCAAGTAGCCTAATAAACCTGAAGGTGTTTAAAGCTCTTTGGAAGCAGTGCTAAAGCAATGCAGGGTGTCGTGGTGATGCTGTTATGTAATCGTGTACTGCTATTGCAGCCGCCCCTGTAGCCTGTGCATCTCTTTTCTCTGAAGAGCCCAAATGCTGCTCTTGGTGTCCTTTTTTCACAAATATTTCTCAAATGCTCGCTCTTGTTTAGATGTGGGCCTGAGACCAGAAGTCTCCACAGATACTGCCTACCTGAAACGGACCTTGAGTCAGATCCTACGAGAGCCTGGCTGAGAGCAACTTGGAGCTGATTCACCACCACTCAGCAGGAAGCTGATGGTGTCGTGGTCAGAGAAAAGCAGGTGACTCAAGGTGGAACTTCCTGAACACAGAGGAACTGTGATCAGTCATCTCTCCAATTCCATCTCCTTGGTTGCATTGATCCAGATCCCAGCCCCTCCCCTCCCAGACTACCTTCTGATCCCACTGCCTAGAAATATAACAGTGGGGCCAGCATGATTCACCAACCATGTGACCTCATTTTCCTCATCTGTAAAATGGGTCTAATAATCTCTGAGCTGCCTGCCTTATAGGGCTGATATGAGGAGGGCCCCACGGGCCAAGGATGCAAGAATGCTTGGTGACTCTAAGGTGTCGCACCAAGGTAAAGGGCTGTTTGAGAGGACCTTTCAAAGGTATGTTTCAAGATGGTTTCCTGCCCAGGGAAGGGGAGGGAGAGGATGGCTGGCGGCCAATCTGCCGTGGCTATAAGAGAAGACATAGGGGAATCCCAGGATGCCGGTTCCCTCCAGACCCGAAGTTCCAAAGCTGGATAGAAAGCATTTCTTGAACATGGGTATTCGAGAGAACAGCTCTTAGTGTTCTGATACAAAGCATCCCCCTTCAAAAAGATCTAACAGCCCCCAAAACCACAAGACCAGGACAGTGGGGGAGTCATCATCTTCCCTCGGCCCATGGCTTGGCTCTTGCCCTCTTCCTAAGCGTCTCTGGATTCTCTGGACAGAGGCATGGGCTGGCCTGGGACAGTGACACCCACCCAGACCACAAAGGAACATGGCTGGAGAAGGCAGAAGGTTAGAGAGGTTAGAGCTGAGATACCAGGAGACTGCAAGTCCCCTTCCCAGGGGTCCTGGCCTGAATGGAAAGAAGGAAAAGGCCCCGTCCCCCAGGGCAGCAGGCATCCAGCAGGAAAAAGGGCAAGGCCAGGGGTGGGCCCACTTGCCACGTCTGGCTTGACTCCCCTGCTTACAGGTTGGGTGGGTAGAGAGGAAATAGAGTTCTCCAGGAGAAGTAGCCTAGAAATAACCCACAGCATCATAGCCCTCTGGGGTTTCCCTCATGGGGGCTGGGACAGGGGTGATGAACTCCAGAGTCCCCGAAGCAAGGACAAGGTCTCCACATGCACGGAGAAGGTTTAGATCATCAGAGACTCTGTCCCTGCCCCCCACTTTTAAGTGTTCCCCAGCCTGAAATGATGTCCTCACTCATCAGCCTGGGATTTGTGTCTTTCCTTTAACTTGACCTCTCCTATCCCTCCAACCAGATCCGGATCACACTCCCAGACCGTCTGCCAATGTGACTTAGAATGACCCTCCATGTTGAGGGACCTCCATAGCCCTGCTCACCTTCCTTGGTTCAGTGGCCATGAGCACAGACTCTGGAACCAAACTGTCTGGGCTCAACTCCCAGGTCTACCGTTAACTAGCCCTGTGACCTGGGGCAGCTTACTTAACCCTTCTGGGCCTCCACTCTCCCCAGTATTTGGGGATCATAGCAGGACCCACCTCAGAGCCTTGCTGGAAGAATTAAATGTGTTAATATGTGCTCAGCATAGCATTTGCCACCCAATTAGCCCTAAATCCGTGTTGGCTCCTTTGAAAATCCCCACCCATTGCCTTTTCAAAACTGGGCTTCAGATCTACTTTTGAAGGCCTTCCTGGACTGTTGTCTGCTCTGCTGCCTTCTCCACAGTTGCACTGTCCCTTGTCATGTTGGTTCTCTCCTTCCTTCCTGGACATAAAGTCGCTTATGTTAACTCATGGGACAAGCTAGCCAGCATTAATCCTTCCTGGGAAACCTCAGTCTTCCACCTGCCTGAGCTTGTGATCCTTCTCTACAAAGCCGTGCCCCTCTCATCTTTCAAAATTCTGCTCAAAACTCACGTCCTTCGTGAACCATGGCACAGTGGGAGAAACATACGCTCTGGGTTTGAATCCCGGCTGAACCTGTACTGCTGTGTGACCCTGAGCAAGTTACCTAACCTCTCTTAGTTTCAATTTCCTGATATTTCAAACGAGGTAAGTATCCCCACACACAAGATGGAGAGGATAAAATGAAATAATGACCCCTAGATGCCTGGGGTAGTGGTGGTGCACAGTCAAGTGCTCAGTGAATGTTTCCCTTCTATCCTCCCATCCTGCTCTGATAGCACAATCTCCCCTCTGCACTCTAGCCCTTAACAATCTTTATAGCTACATTAGCCCCTCTATATATGTTCTTGGATTTTTATTTTATTTTATTTTATTTTTGTGGTACGCGGGCCTCTCACTGTTGTGGCCTCTCCTGTTGTGGAGCACAGGCTCTGGACGCGCAGGCCCAGTGGCCATGGCTCACGGGCCCAGCCGCTCTGCGGCATGTGGGATCTTCCTGGACCGGGGCACGAACCCATGTCCCCTGCATCGGCAGGCGGACTCTCAACCACTGCGCCACCAGGGAAGCCCTGTTCTTGGATTTTTTTATCATGCATTGGTTACTCTTTCATTCATTTGACATTTATTGGGCATTTACTATTTGTCTGATGTTGTGCGAGGCCCTGGGGATGACTATGACCAAATCCTTGTCCTGAGAAACTCACGGAAAATTAAGAGGGTCAAATATATGTGCAGATGACACTAGGGTCTTGTGGTAAGTGTCATAGCGGGGGCGTGTATACTAAGCACTCTAGATCACAGCCTGTGGAGTGACTAACACTGATTTTGGCAGTCAAGGGTCTTAAATCCAACTGGGTAAGCCCTGGCTGAGCCCATGCTGGGTGCCAGCATGGTTCTAGGCATAGGGGATTCAGGATGAAGAAGACAGCACCTCTATCCTCAAGGAGTGCAGGGCCCAGCGGGGAAGACAGACAAGAGGACGTGAGGCTCATACCAGGTGGAGTGTGCCTGTGTGCCCAGGGTGCTGTCGTGCAAGGGGGGACAGCTAAGGATGGGGGCAAGGAAGGCTTCCTGGAGGAGGTGACATCTAAGACTTGAAGGACAAGTAGGAATTGGCTAAACAAAGGAGGGATGGAAGATCTGTCCAGGTTGAGGGAAACGGTGCAAGGTCCGGGAGGAGTTAGACCAGGTGGAGGGCTCTACCGGTAGTTCTGGATGGTTGGATGCATATGCACGAGGCTCTGAGCTTCTAGCAAGCTCTCCTTTGCTCCTCTGTCTCCCTGCAACATCCTTTCTCCAGTCAGACCCCTCAGTTCCAGCTCTAGGGCTGCCTTATCCCAGAAGCTTCAGCGCCTCTGCTGTCTGCCCTAGCTCGGGAGCCACGTGGCTCGGGCTCTTCCTAAGGGCTGGGGAAGCTGTGGAAGGAGAACGGGGAGGTGGGTTCTTAGGCTGAGCTGGAAAAAGGAAAGAATTCCCCCACCCCTGGCTCCCCACGCAAGGACACTGAGTGATGGCCAGAGTTGGCCTTGGTTGTGGACAGTCTGTGGTAACAGCTGCTAGATATCAGGAAAGAACCTGCTTCCTCAGCTAAAGCCTCCCCACGCCCAGGCCCTCGGCTTCTGCCAAATCAGTGCCCGCTAATTTGGTCAAGGTGAAGTTCTCCTCCCCTTCCTGGCGTTTTGCCTCCCAGCCAGCAGGCGGCAGGGACGCCCAGCGCACCCCATATCCACTGGGGCACAGGCCTGCGGCCAGCACGCTGATTCCCACACCTGCACACTCACACACGCGTACACGTGAACTCAGAGTACCCACGCTCACACACGGACTCTCACAATACTTACTTACACATCTGCTCATCCACACACACGTTCGCATGCCCTCGCACACCCGAAGGGCCTGGCTTGCCTCTGTTCCTTAAGTTCCCTTTGAACAGGATCAGCCCCTTGGAAGGTTCTGGGCCTCCAGCCCAGGGATGTGAAGCCCTGGGCCAGAGAACCCCAGTATCTCTCACTGAGAGGGTACCAAAGGGTTAAGAGAGAACATTTCCAGGGAGTTTGCCTCTTAATCAACACAGTTAATTCTTTTCCTTTTACAAACATAAATTCTTGGCAGTCAGTAACCAAGAAAGAAAGGGGTAAGAAAAAAATCTTAACCCAACATTAGTCAAATCTTTGCCTCTTCCTTTTTTTTTTTTTTTCCCCCTCAAGTTAAAACCCAGGGGAATTCAAAGCAATGAGAGAAATCCCAGCCCGGATGGAATGTTTTTGCTAATATATGTCTGCAAGTTATTTAAATGTATGTTTAAGTGTGCATGTATGTGAGTGTGTGTGTGTGTGTGTGTGTGAGAGAGAGAGAGAGAGAGAGAGAGAGAATATGAGAGCAAGCAAGGATGGCTGATGGTGTGTGTGTGTGTGTGTGTATGTGTGTGTATGTGCGTGTGTGTGTGTGACTAGAGCAGACAGCAGAACAGAGGAGTCACCAGAGGCTCTGCCTGAGTCCCAGCTGTCCTCCAGTCCCGACTCTCCCATCTAGACCTGATGCAGGACAAGGCCATTTCCTAGGACAGTCCTTGTCCTTCAACCTAGGGTCTCCTGGGACCATAGCCCCTGTCCCTGCCCCTCAGCCCCAGGATGCCCTGGGTGACACTTTCTGCCAGGGGTAGATAACCCATCCACCATACACTCTTGTCCCTTTTTGCTGCTTAGCCAGAGATTTGGGGCTGGAGTTTCCAGGCCTGGAGGAGAGGGACAGTTAAGAGGACCAAGCCCTGCCCCCATCACAAGAGCACCCCACACACATGCTGTGGTCCTGCCTGGACTGGAAATCTGGGCTGAGGCTCTGTTCCTGGCCTCTTGCTGTCTCCTCTCAGAGCTCTCCCATGATCTTCAGAACCCCCTGGTAGCTCCTCTCTGCTTTGACACTCACCTCCTCAGAATTCCCCTGGATGACAGGCCTGACCCTCGCCCACAGGCTCCGCCTCAGCAAGGCTCCCTACCTCCACCCCCAGAAGCACTCCCAGCCAGGTTCAGGGTGCAGGGGCTTTGCGGACAACCCCTCGCCACCCACCCCCGACCTGCCCTCTCTCCTCTGCTCCCTCCTGAGCTGACTTAAATTCTCTTCATCTTTCCTCTGAAATCACTCCTCTGGCCCCGTATTCAGCAGTCTGGGTTCCAACTTCCTGATTTCCAGGGGGAGATTAAACAGCTTTCTCCATCTAAAGGCACTTTGGATGCCTGGGCCACCCCATGGGCTGGCCAGACCTCTCTCTGGCGAGGGGCCTGCTCTCACTCTTCTGAGCCCTGGCCCACCCTGAGTCCTAGGCCTTCCACAAGGAACTTCCCATGCCCCTAGCCTGCCCTGGCCCCCAGAGATTCCAGCCCTCCCATCGCTTCCCCTTCACACAGAGGCCCCTCAGCTTCTCCAGCCAGGCCCAGAGCCCAGAGTCCACAACCTCCTCTAGCACCAGCTTTTGGAAAAGGAGAGGTGGGGGTAGGGACGGGGCAGTGCTCAGGGTCTGGAATCTGCAGAGAGAGCCCTCACTCTGCTTACCCACCCCTCCCTTTCTCCTCTGGCTTCTCTGTTCTTCCCACCCACTCTTGCCCTCAGAAGCCCTTTTTCTGAGAACATGGACATCCGTGGTCTCCCCTAGCTGACAAAGGGACAAGACTGATCAGCTTTCAACTCCCTGAGAGTGTGTCACCTACCCTGTTCGTCTTCTGGAGCAACCTCAGGGTCTGGTGCTCAGCTGAGCCCTGGCTTGAGACAGAGCAAAACGGGGTTAGGGGCACGGCTGAGTGGGAGGGGCTGTTGGCGAGGAGGACAGAAAGAGAGTCCGAGGGAAAGTAAAATTGAGTTGTGAATTATGTACCATTTGAGCCTGCCTGATATGTAGCCAGGGGATAGTGGTAAAGCTTAGATCTGACTTTTCAGCAAGGAAGAAATAGTTGCCTAGAAAGGAATCCCTGAGACGGAAAGAGGGAAAGAAGACATTCTATGGGAAGTATCCAGGAACGCCACCTTGTCAGAGCTTCAGTTTTCTTCTGAAATGATTTGGGGCCTTGGGACCCTCGCTTCCTAAAGCCTGAGATGCCAAGAGGACTCTTGGGTCCATATTGGTCTGTGGGCTTCAGAGAGTCCACAAATTCCCTGACATCATATGAAAAGTCTCGTGGGCATGAACAGTACCATGAGGGGAGAACCTCCACGGCCTTAATCATGTCCTAAAAAGGGTATCTCACCCCCAAGAAGTTAACAACCACTGGATTAGAGGTTAACACGAAGGTGATACTTGAAGCCGGACAGAGTGACACAAAAGACAGGGTCAGCGTGGAGCTAGATGACCTCTGGCTGAACCAAGCGGAGAGTCAGGCCCAGGCAGTAACGTGAGTCTCAGGTGCTGACCTGCACTTCTAGATGGGCAGGGAGGGGTTCCAGAGATGACCCGGGTGCCTGGAGACCCCATCTTAAAGCAGATCTCTGCCAGGTGAAATCCTACGGCTCACACGACACCTTCTCTGGACTCAGCTGTTTGCAGGCTTTATCTGCTGGGAACTGGCAAGTACTAGCTGGTGAGATGGTACAGGTGACCCAAAGAGTCCTAGGTCTTCATGGGAGCACCAGTGAAAAGTGCACAGAAGCATCTGAGCCCATAAGTTTCACAATGTGTACCAAGTTCATCTGTCTCAGAGTAAAACTAGAGTCCACTCTTCAAGGGGCTGTGTGTGTATCCAGCACCAAGTCAGAAGAATCAGAAAAAGAGAGGGGAAGGTCACCAATGCCAAGGAGACAATTTGGAGGTAACAACAGTTGTTTAGCAAAAACGTCCATTAGCCCAACCCCACGCTAGCCGGACTATGCACTAACCAAGCTGCTGGACCTCTCTGGGTCATGGGTCCCTCTTCTGTGAAATGATGAGGTTGGGCTGGAGGGCCTCTGAGGGTACCTTCAGTGCCGCCACCTCAGGTTTTAAGAAATGTCTCCTCTGTCCCCTCCCTGGAAGTCTCGTTGCGGGGAGCTGGAGATTATCCAAAAGCCAAGGGAGTTTTCCCACCCTGCCCCTGCCTGCTCTCCAAGATCACCCACCCAGGGCCTACACGTGGTGCCCTCCTCCCACAGTGTCACTTTCCCTACAAAAGAGGCTGTGGGAACAAGAGGGGGTCCCTCTTTGGTTTTTATTTCCTTGCCTGCTTGCCTTCTTGCTCAGATCGAGTGCATTTGGAGGACAGGAAGTGGGGAGGCTGGCTGGGACAGGTGAGCAAGGAACATCCTGGACCAGGGGTGTCAGCTGCTCTCCAGCAGGAAGGTGGGGGTGGCAGGCTGTGAACTCTCCCTGGGCCCTGGGAGGACAGACACACTGCCAATGCCGCACTAGACAACCCCTCAAGCTCCCTTTCCAGAGCCTCATAGCTCTAGAATGCTTTCTTCTACCCAAGGCATGTCTGTGTGGTTTGTAAGTGTGTGTCTATAGCTGTGTGTGTAAACATAGCTAGGCGGATACGAATCAGGCTTTATGAGATGGTGGCACCACTTCTGCCTGTGGCAGCCAAGCCGCTGCCAGGGCTTCCAAGAGGGCAGCTCCCCTGTCTCTCCCCACAGGTCTCCCCCATCACATCCGCCTGTGACTCCTTTTCCCCGACTCCCCAGCATCAAGCTGTCATTGCCAACTCCTCCCTCATTTTTCCTCCCCACAGCCAGGCTGTTGCTATATCCTCACTTCTTCCTCCACAGCAACTCTGAGATCTGTTTCTTTCTTGGTGTCCGCCCCCTCCATCAGCATCCCCCTCTTGTGTCCCCGACTCTCCTGCTTGATTTTTTTTTTTTTTGCTTCTCACCCTCTCTGACTTTGTGCTTTGCCTGTGCTTTGTCCATCTGTCTATCCCTCTCCGTCCATGCTTGTTTTGTGTGCAGCCCTGTCTCCCCTGTCTGAATCCCTGCCTGCCTCTCTCTCAGTTGGCCTCATACTCTCTGGTTGGTTGTGTGTGTCTCTTTACCTTTCCACTCTGTCTCTCAACAAGTCACAGCCAGAAACTCCTTGGGAAGCAGTGTCTTGAGCCTCCTTCTTCTTTCTAACCTCACTGTCAAGTTGACTCCTTACCTGGCCTGGCCTCTGAGCAGAGCAGAGGCAACACAGTGAGGGGACGGACCTCCACAGCCTGCGAGAGCCAGTGGGCCATGGGAAGAGCAGGTGGGCTGGAGGAGCCAGTGATGCAGCCCTGCCTGTTACTAAAACAAGTGGCAGGCCTGGCTCATTTGCATGTCGGGTCTCTTTTACATAAATCTGCATGTCAAACTGGAGGCCCGGGAGCCAGGTAATGCAAAATGATGCAAAATAAATTAATCAGTGTGCCCTTCTGCAGGTGCAAGCCAACCCTATCTTCCAACTGACAGAGCAAACCCAGAAGGGCTCGTGTCCTTACAGGGTAGGAGGAAGGGGGGGCAGGAGCAGGGCACTGGCCTGGAGTGGGCAAGCAGCTGCTCCAGCTCAGGCTGTGGAAGGCTCAAGGGGCAGCTTGCCCTCTAGCCTGGCTCCACGGTGGCCCTGAGAGACAAGATGGGCCCCCATGGCTGGAGAGAGCTGTGAAGCCAGTCAGCCTGGACCACAGCCTCATCCAGGCTCTGGAGACTCGGACTCTGGGGCTGGGAGAGGGGGAATTTAGGGATCTCCTCATCCAGTGGGGAAACTGAGGTACAGGGAGTAGGGGAGGGACCTTTCCAAGGTTACCCAGCTCTCTATGGCAGGGCCCAGCACAGAAGTCTGGCATTTGGGAGCACTGCCCCTGTGTTAACCTCCTTGGGGTGTTCTAATCACCTTGGGGTGCCCTCCAGAGCTCCCTGACCCAGACCTGGGTCCTATTCCCCCTCCAGGAAAAGGCAGTGTGGGAAAGAAATAGTAGCCATTCTCCCTCTACAATCTCTAGCCTCTGCAAAGTGTGACTTCTCGGCTCCCCTCTGGATTGGGAAGTGGTTCCTGAAGCTCCAAGGATTCTGAGAGGCCCCTTCATGTGAGAGGGGGATGAGGAGGAGGGTCCTCAGCATCAGACCCTGCCCCAGGCCCAGCTCTGTTTCCCCTCTGACAGGCAAAGGCAAACTAGCTGTGGGACCCCAAACACTCCCAAAGATCTCACACCCTCTCCAAACACAACTCACAGTTTGTTTAAAGGGACCCACAGCAAATCACGTCTGTGCCAATTAGGACTGCTCTAGTTCTCCTCTGCTGCAGGAAGCTGGCCAACCCAGCTCCATTCCGCTCTGGAGAGTGCAGGCTAACGGTGGGGATGGCACCTCAGGGGGCAGGGCACCCAGTGGTTAAAAACAATGAGCCACATCTCTGCTTGGGTGGTCGTGCTACCACTTACCAGCTGTGTGACCCAGGGCAAGACGCCTGGCCTCTCTGACCCGAGCTCTCTCATCTATAAAATATGGGTGGTAAGCATTCCTACCCAGCGGGGTTACTGTGAGGCTTAAATGAGACAAAGCCCGCACAGCACCCAGCACAGGGCCTGGCACAGAGGAAGCATCTATAAATGGTAGCCATTATTATTACTCTTGCAAATATGGGTATCACAACCAGGCCAGCCTGGGTCAGAAGAAGGGGGTGGGAAGCAGAAATAAGTCCAGGTGGGGTCTCTCTCCCACTGCCCTTTCTCCTCCCATCACCTTCTTCTGTCCCCCGCCCTCCAATCTAGTCTCCACATTTGCACCAGAGGGAAAGTACTAAGACACACATATTGTCATGCCACTTCCTTGCTTTAACTCCTTTCTGGCTCCCTATTGCTCTTAGGATAAAGCCCACGCTCCTTGACATGGTCTTACAAGACCTTTTGTAATCTGGCTCCTGCTTATCTCTGAGCCTCATCTCTCAGCCTCTTGTAACCTAAGCTTCGGGACCACAGTGACTCAGACACACATGTTGGCGCTCACCTCCAGGCGTCTGCATGGGCTGCTTCCAGACCCCAGCTACTCACCTCCTCTATAGTTAGCTTAGAAGTTGCTTCATCCAGAACACTCCCCCACTCCTGGCTGAGGATGGATAGAAAAGGGCTTACAGAGATCCTCGTCCCAGGAGATTTTTCTGAGAGGTCCCAGAAGTAGGGATGTCTAAGATCACCTAGTCCAGCTTCTCCTTTGGCAGAAGAGAAACTCGGGCCCCAGAGGGAGGAGGCTTCCTCCAGGTTCCCCCCACCCCCTCTCCACACTAGCACAAGAGGAAACCAGTGACCCCTCCTCTGACACAAAGCATGACCTCTCATTCTAATTCCTTTGCATTTAATCATTTAATCACCTCTCCCAGGGATAATGAATTCCAAGCCCCAGGAGAGCCCATGAGGCTGTGTGTATTTTGGGGCCAGGGCTGTTTTAGAGCACCCCTCAGCCATTCCCATGGTGTCACCATCTCCTCTTCCCTCTTTATCAGATTCTGGCCTGCCTCATCCGCCAAGTGAGCAGAGCTTGTGACCAGGGGACAGAGAGGCAAAGGGGGCTTCCTGGGGAGCTGTCAATTCAAAGGGTAGCCAAGTGAGAACAGGTCAAGGCCACCACTGGAGCGTGGAAAGCAAACAGGTTCTGGAATCAGAAAACCTGAGTTCAAGTCCCACTTGCTAGCCGTGTGAAAGGGCAAATTAGTTAACCTCTCTGTACCTCAGTCTCTTCAACTGTAAAATGGGGGTAACAATAGCTCTCTCACCAGGCTGTCGTGAGGGTCAAGTGAGGTGACATATGGGAAAGTACCTCCTAAACAGTTCAACACTCAACATGCCTTCTTCTTAACGAGCCGAACGAACGAGCGCAGGAAGGTTCTGATCAGGAACCAGGCTCCAATGCCCAGAGTTGACTGCTAACTCAGCCCCCTGCTCCTGCCCCCGTTCTGTACCTAATCTATTATGGACTGAAAAGTGTTGGCCTTATAAGTATGTGTTCCTCATAGCCAGACTTTCCTGAGTGTTATCAGCCTGGCTGATAAGATAATCTTGCCCTGTAGGGCAAGCTCCGGCACCTGGCGTTCTGCATTGCAGGTGACCTCACAGACTTAACTTTTTAATACCTAGCAAGTCAAGACAGAGGCTCTCAGCTTACAGGCTGGAAGGGGAGGGGCCGGCTAAGGGGGCCTCCGAAATTAATTCTCTTTGTTCCTGAGTCTGATGTCTAGAATTGACCGAAGACTCCAAGTTAACACCTTTCATGCCAGATGGTGACTGGGTCTTTACTGGCTCCACTGAGCTCAGAACCAAAATGGTTTCGAAAAGACTTGAAGTGAGCGCCCTTCTCCTTTAGTTAAGTGCAAAATCTCCATATCTATTTCAGCCTTTGAAAAGTGAAACCCGGGAAGGCAGGTTCCCCAGGCAGAGAAGAGAGGTGTGCAGAATTAATAATCCATCTCGATTTTTCCTGTGTAATTTAATAAGTTGACCAAGCTTATCAGGGGGGGCCTGGGCTGCATTTAGCCACTGTGCGAGCTGGGCTCACGCTGTTGCCTCACTTTTCCGCATTAGAGCGGTTGACCAGCCAGGTGAGGTGAGTCAGGGTTAAGGTGAAGAGCTGGGACCCATCTCACCTTGTTTAGGCATCCGTTACCATTTGGCGACACATCCCTCCTCGCTCAAACGTTCTAGCCGGGTCCTCGGAGTCCTAGATGTAAGCCTGAACCACATCTGCCCTCCTGGGCTCTGAGCCTTGGGCCCCACAAGGCCCCCGCTGCCTTCCACCTCTCCCAGCCTCAGGGCGGATGCACCTGAGCAAGGTATTGTGATTGGCTGGTATTTAAAGAAGAAGGAGGAGGGAGGAGGGGAAGGGGAGGGGCTTTTCTGGGACGGCCCCAGCCCTGTACCTCCCAGAAGAAAGGCAACTGCTTGGACTGGCTGCATCCCGACCCCCAGCAGACCCTTCTCCCCACCCTCCCTTCCACCCCATTTCTCTCCCTCCGCTGCCGGCCAGAGGGCCACCCCAGGGCTGCTTCTCTCTTGAACTAAGGGTTCTCAGGAATCTGTCTCAGAAAAATAAAATTCTCATAGAAAACTTCAGAATCCCTGCAAAGAATTCCTTGGAACCCAGTGTGGGAAGCACTACTCTGGGCGGTCATCTCGTTTTGGAGCTGCCACTCGTCTCCACAAGAAGCACTCGGGAGGGGGAGGATACCCGTATAGAATATTTTTTCCAAATAAGCAGGAGGGGATTCAGAGATCAATGAATCCATCCCCTCTTTTCCACAGATGGATAGACTGAGGTTCAAGGAGGGAAAGCGGTCTGTCCAATGAGCTCTCACCACTGAGGCAGGGCCAGTGGGCCTTCGCTGGGGTCTTGCTAGTGGCGGGTATGTATCACAGTCTAGGGGCTCTGGAGTCAGAGGGACCTGAGTTCAAATTTTGACTCAACTGTGAGACTTGGCCACATCATTTGTAGAATGGGATAACAGTAACCACCTCGCAGGGTCTATAAATGAGATAACAGATGTTACAGGCCTGATATGTATTACTCTACAACTTAAGCTCCTTGAAGGCAGGGGTTGGTTTCATTTACTGCTGTATCCTCAGAGCCTAAAACATGCCCTGCCCAGAGTAGCACTGAGTAAATGCATGTTGAATGGATGAATGCAGCATATGGCTCTTATTATCACTCTTATCCTCACTGTTATTGCCCAGAGTATTTTCTTGTTCAACTTCAGTCACCTTTTCTTTTCTTCTCCTGGACTCCTTTCTCTGTTTGCTCCTTGTATCGGTGTGTACAGGGTCACTCCTGCACACACGCACCTTCACACCTGCACGTCCCCAGGCTGCGCTGTCTCTCTGCCTCTTCTAACCTGCAGGGGGAGAGGGAGAACCGTGAGGCTGAATCCAAACCCTCGCTTTCCTACCCAACCCACCCCCCACTCAGCGTTCAAATTGCTGCTCCCCTGCATATATCTGAAACCTTGGCCACCCTCCTCTAAGATACTTAGTGCTGCTTAATAAGTCAGGGGCGGTGAAAAAAAAAAAATCCCACCAGTATTTTTTCCTTTCCAAGGAAGGCTGCCCACTCGTTTTTGTTTTGTCTGATTCAAAACTGACTGATGCAATTCCCTTCTGCTCTGACAAATTGGGACCCTCAGCAAAGAAGGAAACAGAGCCAAAGTGAAAAGAGAAAGGGTCAGAGGCTTTCTGGAGATTTATGAAGCTCCCATTCGAGCACAGGCAGCTGGACAGTGCTCTCCTAGGTTCAGGCCTTGAGTTTCAGGAAAACAGAAAGACTCTGAGACGCGCCTTCATTTGAGTCATTTGGGTGGAGTTGATGTTTTTATCTTTGTTATCTTCCTATTTCCCTCTCCTTTGAGCTGAGAGCTGTGCTCAGTGAGTGAGAATGCCTGCTTTCTTCTGCCTTTGGGGTCCAGGACACTGGGGCAAAATACCAAGAGGTGATCCTTCTATTCTTCTCAAATCCCATCTCACTCCTTTTATCCCACTCCTGAGTTTAGAGTTTTAATTCATTTCGAATTTGTGATCGTCTTGAGAGGAAAGCGTGTAGGAAATCGATAGACTAGACTAGATTGTAATATGACATAAATAACTCAACCCTACAAATTAACACAGGCCCACAAGCCTACACCTGAAAGAATCAGACCACAAGCAAATAAAAATTTGCCTAATAATAGAAAATAATCATAATAAGTAAGCCCTATGGCCTTTAACTGGATTGGCGTGATTGAAAGATAAATTGTGAGTGAAATACTCAATCCAGACCAACTCTGTAGGGGTTGGTTTGTTTATGTACTCCCTTAATGTATATGACTTAAAAAACAGATTCCATTTACTTTCATCTTCTTTTTAGTGACTTAACTGAACAAGGGTCTCAGTTACTAAAGTAATGGAAATGTTGGCTCTGTACAGATAAGTGGTTTCCATCCTTTTGAGGGGGGCCATCCCCGTTTGTCTGAGCTCCGCTCTTACTGGGCACAGGGCCCGATGCTGCGTGAGTGTCCAACTCCCTGCAACCTGGCCAAGCAGGGAGCCCAGGTGGGGTGGTCCACCTAGTGGGGCTCCAATGAGCTGAGGCAGGTAACAGGAGTGTCTCTTACATTGATTACAGGCCCTTTGAGTGGAAAGGATGTACCTCCTGAGTTGAGAGTGGGCCTTGTGCATCAAGTCCAGTAGACAGGAAAATCAGGTCTGTTATAGACTGGAGGTTCGTGTAAGCCGAAATGTGATGGTATCAGGAGGTGGAGTCTTTAGGAGGTGATTGGGTCACAAGGATGGAGCCTCACGAGTGGGATTCGTGCCCTTCTAAAAGAGACCCAGAGGAAAAAAAAAAAAGAGAGACCCAGAGGGCTCTCTCACTCCTTCTGCCAGGTGGGGACACAGTGAGACAATGATGGTCTATGAATTAGGAAATGGGATTTCACCAGATGCTGAATCAGTTGGCACTTTGATCTTGGACTTTCCAGCCTCCAGAAGCGTGAGAAATAAACGTGTGCTGTTGAAGCCACACAGTCTATGGCACTTTTGTTATAGCCGCCTGAATGGACTTAGCAGTGCATTGTGGAAGCAAGAAAGAGTCTGAGGTGGGCATCAGGGCTGGAGTGTGGAGCAGGGAGGCATAGGGCTGAGGACGTTCTTACCTAGCCTGGGCCCTTAGCCCCAAGAAGCATGCCTCTGCCTTGGCCACCGAAGACACATGAAAAACCCTGGCTGCCCATCAGTTCAGCGTCTACCGCTCTGTCTGCCCCAGACATTGGCTCCCACTTGGTCCCAGTTCAGCTTTACTGGCTTGTCCTAAGTGGACTTGGCAACCTGGTTCCATTTCTCCTTCATAACTGTTTTGGAAGTCCCAGAAGTCTCAGCCACCAATAATTACCCCCCAGGCACCAAAATCGACCTCCTCCCTGCATCTGCATCCAACTCAGGTGCCTGGGCCACCACAGCGCACCACACTCCTGAGGGGGGCGGGGCGCAGCATGTGGGGAAGAGGTGGGAACTAGAGAATACTGTGTCAAAATGGGCAAGGAGAAGAACAATTTGGGTGAATATTAGAAAGAGCTAAAAATATACTCCTGTGGTGCGGGGTGTGAGTGGGCTGGGGAGCAAGACTGCGACATTAAATTGATTTCCAACACCCTTTGGCATAATCAGAGACCCCCCTTCTGTGAACCCCAATGAGGTGGCCTCAGTTTGATTCTTTTGGCTTTTAGGTGTGACCTCTAAGGAATGACAGAAGAGAATGGCTGTTCAAGCTGAGAAAAATTTATTCAAACTCCAGGCAGGGTGCTAAAGCTCTTTTTTTTTTTTTTTTTTTTTGTTAGCTCTGTCTTTGCTCCAAGAATGTCTTCTTTTTTACTTCTGGAGCTCTTAATGCTTACAGCAACCTCCTGGCTTTTTGTGGTCTGGGAGTCCTGTTTGTCTCCTCACAGTGGGCCTTGCTTCTATTTCACAACATCCTCCCTTTCAACGCTCAGTACTGGTCGGCAAAGGGTATATAGGAAACCATCAGATCTATGAACCAAGCTATCAATATTTGCCTTCCTGCCTCATCATGGGTCACAGGCTCTGATGCAGCAATGATGCTGGATGAGTCTTTACCCAATTACCCAGATACTCACACTCCCAGAAAGTGTACAACACTAGTCACCCCTATTGATCCAAAACCAAAATGTATTTTTGAAATCACTCTAGCTTTACCTCATCTTTCTCCACAAACCTAACCTTGGAAATTTTCCTAGTTGGCTTAAAAAAAGTTAATGACCACCTGAATGGGAACACAGATAGCATATTTATCAAAATTTCAGATGATACAAAATTAGGTAGGGAATCACTAAATGGGTAAAAGAGTAAGGTTCCAAGTCAACCTTGATAGGTTGGACAAGGAACTGAATTTAACAAGATGAAATTTACTACCCTTGGGCTCCAAACAAAACCAAACAAAAACCCAGCATGGCAGTACAATTTCAGAATTTGGAAGATGGAGCTAAAAGAGTCACACATTGGTTGCAAGATCAGTATGAGTCAAGGGTATAATGTGACTCTCAAAGCACCTAAGGTGAGTTTAGGCTGCATCACTGGAAGGGTAGAGTGCAAAAGGAAGAGATGGAGGAAGTTGTCCTGCTCTTCTCAGAGATCCTGGACCACACCTGACGTGTGTTTCCTTCTGACACCACTCTAGGATGAACACTGACAAACGATTATGCATCTGCGGGGTGGAAACAGGAAGACAGAGAATCTGGAAATTATAACTAATGAGGACCACATAAGAACTAAGGAAGTTTAACCCCAAAGAGGAAAAAAGATTTAAGGGGGCATGAAAGCTGTTTTCAAGTACTTTAAGGCCTATCTCCTATACAAAAGGGAGACATCTTTTTTTTTTTCTTCCCCAGTTCTAGAAGACTAAGGTAGCTTCATAAGAATAAGTTACAGGGAGCTAAATTTCAGTCCAGCGTGAGGAAAAACTTCCTTTTTTAAAAAATATTTATTTATTTATTTGGTTGCACCAGGTCTTAGTTGTGGCAGGTGGGCTCCTTTAGTTGCGTCTCAAGAGTTCCCTAGTTGCGGCTCACCAGCTCCTTAGTTGTGGCATGCGAACTCTTAGCTGCAGCATGCATGTGGGATCTAGTTCCCTGACAAGGAATTGAACCCGGGCCCCCTGCATTAGGAGCGCAGAGTCTTAATCACTGCGCCACCAGGGAAGTCCCAGTACTTTCTTTTGTAACAGTGAGAACTGTGCAAACCTAGAAAGATCTGCCTAATGAGGTAATGAGTTCCTTGTCACTAGAGATATTCAGGCAAAAGCTTGAGGATCACATATGAGGGATGTTGCAGAGAGAATTCTTGTATTCATCAGAGGATTAGATCAGATGACCTTTAAGGATGCTTTCAACTCACAGATATTCTGATTTTCAGGATTGCTATTATAATTTATTATACTATTACTTATATGAAAATATCTAATTCCCTTTGGTAAAGTAATAAAGGTGCTGAATTTTAGAAATATTTCCCAGTTCTTTTCACACTCAGTTTCAATTTCAGATAAAGAGCACAGTGGAGACAACTGCCTAGGTTCAAACCTGGCTCTGTTACTTATTAGCTGTGTGACCTTGGGCAAGTCACTTAACCTCTCTGGGCCTCTATTTCCTCATCTATGAAATAGGAATAATAATAGTACCTGCTTCATAGGGATGTTATGAGGATTAAATAAATTAGTATTTGAGAAGCACTCAGAACACTGCCAGCATATAGTAAGTATTATAAATGTGTTTGTTAAATTAAAAATAATGTAAAATAGCTGAAAATAAAGAACAGGAATGGTCACAAATTTAACAAATGGTCAAGGATGTCCTCCTCCTTTACCAACTCATCACTAGCAACTCATCACTAGCAACTCACCTTGACTGTAAAATAGCCAAGAACCCAGAGGAGGCAAAAAAAAAAAAAAAAAAGAATGCAAAAATCACCCAGGCTCCCTAAGCTCTCAAGGGGGAAGCAAAAGCTTCCTGCTATTGGTTTATCATAACCTCTGAAAAGGGTTATGTGTTTAATGACACCAGCTTATCCCTACCCACCCCCCCGCCCCCACCCCTCCTCTCTCTTCTTGGAGTTGCTAGGAGGCCAGGGGTGTGCTGCATTGAATAAAGCAGTGTCGGGGGAGGGCGGGGGCCAGAGCATGTTAGATATATAGGGCCTGTTCACGGGAGCTTAATATCCTCTTACTGGAATAAGTATTGTCCCAGCTTCTCAACAAATACCAACCATCATTAATAAAAGGACTAATAAAAGCATTTATTGCGCTCAGGCAATAGCCTCTCTTTTTCTAGCTCCAGGGCCTTGGCAGAGGGCAGCTGCTGAGGATAAGGGCTGGAAAAGTAAGACTCCCACTGCAACCCAGAGATCAGTCCCTGCCCCAGCCCCGATCCAGTACCCTCCCCAAGGGCTGGGCAGCCAGAGCAGTGGGAGACTGGGGCATGAAGATAATACATCACTGAGGCATCAGACCCCAGGGTGCTTTTTAATCATAAATAAGAAAAGATTGTCTTATTATGATGTTTTTTCAAGAAGCTTAAAGCACTTCACCTTGCAAGATTATTATTTCAATTTTACTGAGGGGAAAATGAAGACACAGAGGGATTTAGGGGCTCACTCAGCCATATGATGTCTGGCATCCTTGCCAGAACTAAGCCTAGAATCCAGTGTTCCTGACTCCCAAATCCAGGATCACTTTGAAATTTTAAAAAGGGCGAGGCTATATCTATCTCTGTCCAGCCTCTGATAGGGGATCAGTGAACGCTGTGGTCATCATGATTGCTTCTCTAAGTTATTATAGTTGTTATTATAATAACTAGTGGGTAGAGTTGAGTGGGTGGTAGATACTAGATAATTACGACACCAGAATTAAAGTGTTGAATCTTTACTTTTCCGCAGCTGCTCAGAGATGAAAATAAAAGCTGGCTTCCAGGGAACCCTGGGAAGAGCCCTAATCTTGAGATAGAGTGAATCCAGGAGGGGAAGGCAATAGAGAAAGGCCAGAAAAGGCCTAGGAAGCCAGCCTTGGAGATGCTGGGATTCCTGACTGTGGATGGCATAGCTGCGCAGGAGGCTGTGAAGGCAGAGTCAATCCACCAGGTTCAAATCCTGGCTCTGCCACTCCTTTGTTGTGTGACCATGAAAAAGTTACCTAACCTGTCTGAACTTTAGGTTCCTCATCTGTAAAATGGAGCTAATAATCATCCCTGCCCCCTAAGGCTGTTGTAAGTAAGGATTAGAGGAAAGGCTGTGAGAACTCAAAAAAAAAAAAAAAAAAACCTGAGCCTAGAGCTTGCCAGTAAGGAGGACCAGTAATTGTGGACCTGCATGACTCTCCTGACATCAGGATGACATTGGGAAACAGAGTCTTTTTCTCGGGACTACCCGGGTTCAGCAGAGAATAACTTTGGCCTCAGTTTCCCCCCATTTAAGACAGGACAACAAAATCTCTGCCCTCAGCAACTCCCTGCCCCTGAGGGTTGTTAGATAGATGGAGGAGAGATACCATCCTGGGAGGAAAGGTGGGCATTAATAACAGCACCTTGGGGCTTCCCTGGTGGCGTAGTGGTTGAGAGTCCGCCTGCCGATGAAGGGAACGCGGGTTCGTGCCCCGGTCCGGGAAGATCCCACATGCCGCGGAGTGGGTGGGCCCGTGAGCCATGGCCGCTGAGCCTGCGCGTCCGGAGCCTGTGCTCCGCAACGGGAGAGGCCACAACAGTGAGAGCCCCACGTACCGCAAAAAAAAAAAATAATAATAATAATAAATAAATAAATAAAACAGCACCCTGGATCTCTATTATTATTGTCATTATCCTGGCTCTGTCCAGTAAGCAGCGGGGACCTAGGTGATTACTGTCTGCCTGCCACAGTCCTGGTCCACCTGTTGGGACTTGCCCGTCTGCCAGGATTCTTCCACCTAAGAGGCCTCCGCCTCTTTTCCAGCTCCTATTGGCAGCTTAGGGTCCTCCGTCACTGGATGGGATGGGGGCTTGAGGAGGGCATTTGGGAACAGAGTGCCCAGCTCAGAGGGGCTGGGACTCCTGCACCATTGGCTGCAGCCCTGCCTCACATCAGCAGCCAGAGTAAGCCTAGGGTATGGGGGTGATGGAGCTAGGGCCCCTGGAGGTTATGAGGTTCAGACCAACCACTCCTAGAGGGATCGCCCAGTTCCTTCAGAGGAGCCCTGGGAGTGACAGGGACCAGGGAGAGAGGGGTTCAGGCCTGGGTCTGTCCCTGTGTCAGTCCTGCTGGGTGGGATGGGGTGGAGAAAACGGTGTGAGGGGCAAGTCCCTATCCACCTCTAGGTGGTCTGCTCTGAATGGCAGAGGCCTGGCATAAGGAACTGCCTGGAAGCTGGGTAGCATCAGAGGATGGTTCTTAAACTCTGTAACCCAAATGCCTGGGTCCTAAGGACTCAACAACTGCTGGGGCTAGGGAAAGGGAACTGGGGTGCTTCTGACAGCCACGAAGCACCCCCCCCACACACACCCAGCGCCTTGCAAGCACTCTATAAATGTGATCTGAACATCTGTGACTCACCCGCACACAGCCCTGCAGTTTCGTGGTGAGGACACAGCTAATCATAGCTGGCGTTTGCGGAGGAAGAAGGATTTTGCCACAAGCTCCATGACAGACTCTCTCCCTCCTTCTCCAGGATGGCACAGCAGGTATGACTGGCAGCCAGTTTGGCAAGGAAGAGTTTCTGCCTCCCTGAGGATTGGTCCTGCCTGTGGGAAAAACACACCCCCAGAAGAACCATTTAGGTCGGGGTTGGTTCCCTGGTTTCTGATCAGGGGTCACACCAGGAAGATCATAGCTGGAATCCCTACGATCTATCAGTGATGTTTGTTTTGGTTTTGTTTTGGCTGGTTTACATTAGAGCTAGAAGGAACCCAATTATAGGACATATGGCTGTATCTGTCACTATAGATGAGGAAACTGAGGTCTAGAGAGGCTGATGTGACTTATCCAAAGTTATTTGGAGTCTTAGACGCAGAGCTGCAGCCCCGACTCCAGATTCAGTGTTCTTTCTATGGACTCTTCTAGGTCTATTTTGAGTCCCTGAGAAACAACAGCAACAACATCAGCTACCATTCTTCGAGCGTTTAACATGTGCCAGTTACTAGATTAGGTGGTATGTACATTACATCAGGCTGGAAATGTAGACGAGGTGGGACCACATCAGAGAGATGGTTCACTTAGATCAACTGTATGTTTTCTTTCAGGTCTGAGGCACAATGATTCCGTGGCAAACGTTTTCAAATTCTCAGCGGTTCAGGCTGTGCTGCTTTATCAATTGACTGAGCATTTTCTATATGCCAGCTCTCCACTGGGTCCTGGGAATCCAGAGACAAAATAGGACAGGGTTCCTCATGGTGCATAAGAATTAATGATTTACTAGAGTTACAGAAAAGGGGTCAGGAACATAGTAAAAAAAAGAAAAAGGTATACTGGGAAGATTGAGAAGGCTTCCTGATACATTTAGGCAGGGTTTTGAAGGGTGAGTAGGAGTTTGTTAGTGAGGCTATGAATGGGAGAGATGAAGTACATGCAGAGAAAATATCATGTGGAAGAGCTGTAGAGTAAGTGTTATGTGTGTTTGGAAACAACAAATAGTTTGAGACAGAAAATGGAGGGATGAAGGGCAAGGTGGGAGATGATACTACAGAGGTGAGTTGAGGCCAGCCTGAGGAAGAAAGTCTAATGCCAGGGTAAGGAGGGCACCACTCCGGATTTCTGGCTTTGGAGGTCTACTTTGGAAGGACTCTGAGATTCTCATTCCTAGCTCATATATATATATATATATATATATATATATATATATATATTCTATCTCTGATTTGGCCTGTCTCCCCCCCCACCTCCCTGTTAGCCGCGGCACCTGTGAGTGTGTTTGTCTACCTGGAGCGCTAATGAGGCCCTCTGGAGACTCTGACACCAACTGCCAGCTGTGATCACAACCGCCAGCTCTTCGCTTCTGCACAGGAACTTTCTCGGCGCTCCTCTGCTGTTCCCCCCATTACTGGGTGTTAGTGGAGTCTTTACCACATGGCATTCTGCTTGGTCAGATGGTCCATTCAGCGGGGCATGTGAGGAATCCCTAGCTGGGCCATGGAACCACAACAACCCCTTCCCTGTCCCTGTTCTTGTCCCAGCTCCTGGCCCACCTCAAATGAGACTCTGCCCGCATCAGAACTACCTGCCCCCCAGCTCCCACCCCAGGTGTTTTCAGCCTTCCTTTCAGAACAGCATGCCTTCCCTGCTTCATCCTGGCTGGCTTTTCAGCCCATCCTGCCTGGAATACAGTGGCATTCTTAGTTCTTCCAAAGTTGAGAAAAGGAGATCCTCACCTCCATATGTATATTTATTTTTAAACTCAGATAATCATCCTGAAAGAGGTTTCCTGACAGAGGAAAGAAGATGCATTTTGGAGACTGACAGGCTCGAACCCTGCCTGTGTGACCTTTGGCAAGGCACTTCACTTCTGTGAGCTCCAGTTCCTTCATCTGTAAAATGGGGACATCAGCTCTCATTGCGCAGAGATTAAAAGAGCTAACATGCAGGATGCCAATCAAGGAAGGACTGAGTTCAGCTGAGAGACACAACAGGAAAGGACACATTCCTCTGCTTCCTCTTAGAACAAGTACCCTTAGCTTCTAGGACCTAAAAAAACATAAACCAAATGGAGTGTATTCAATCAGGGCTTCGAGCTGTTGCAGGTGACTCAGTAGTGACATGGGATAGAGCCCATCCTCCAGAAGGCCCCCCAGGCCTCTGCCAACCAGGGGAAGATGTGTCCTTCCTGTTCCAGAGGGAATGAAAGGCTCAAGCCAAAGCTGTCCTCCAAGGCCCTCAGACAGGTAGCTCCCAGGCCGACCTCTGACTGGCCCATAAGCTCCACAGTTTCATTGTTCCGCCCGGGCTGTGGGCTGCGGGGCTGGTTGGTGGAGTTGGCTTAGAGAAGGATATTTCGTATTTGGCTTTTGGAATGACTAATGAATGAGCTGTCTCCACGGCAGGAGAATTATGCCACTTAAGCAAAACCCAGCCGAGCTGGTCGGCTCAGAGATAGCTAATAGGAAATGCCTGTCAGAACACTGATGCTTCAAAGCCAAATATATTCTCACTGTGTTCTCTGTTTGCTAAGTTTACTTTATGCAAAATATAACTCAGCTGAAAATATGTAGATGGCTCACTCCTTCCCTCTGGAAGAAATGGAGACAACGAGGAGGAGGGCATCTCCCAGCTAACCCAGCTTGTCCTGCCAAGCCTAGGAAGAGCCAGGCCCTTGCTTGGCCAAAGAGCACAGACTCAGTAGAAAGTCTGTGCCACTAATGGGCCCATAGCAACCACAGTCCTCAAAATAGAGGCAACCGCCCTCCCACCAAGCTTCCAGACAATGGGAACAGAGGGAGCGTGGGCAACAGTGAGCACAAGTGGCCCAGCCTGCCATTTTGTGAAGTTACAGGGGCCAAAAAGGGCCCAGGTAGGCACCTGTGATTTTTGTCCTGTGGTGGTCTTACCCACCCATCCCCCCTCCTCCCAGGTGAGACACAAAGTCCTCCAACCAAGAAGCAACCAAGAAAAGTCAGTGACCTCCAGAACCCCAAACTGGGTGGGAGCACCTTGGTAATGGAGTTGATGCTGAAGCAATGTATCCTGTGGGAAGAGCACTGGATGAAGAGTCCGGGCGTTTCGAAATGCCTCTTCTCACCTGCAACCTTGCAGGAAACACTCATCTCTCTGAGTCTTGGCTTTGTCATTTATAAATGGAGAGATTGGACCAGCTCAGCAATATCTGGGGTCACAGTGACCTAACACTGTCTGTTATACATGATAGGACGTAGGCAGGAGTGTGGAAATAGGACCCACTTCTCAATTCCCTGGCCCTCTCCTCTCTCAAGGATTACCAGGGGTTGCCATGAGGAGCTGGATAAAAAGATGGGATCATCTTTCAAGAGATACCTGCGATTTCTCAATACCTGAAGTGGGAAAGATCCCTGAGGCCATGATCAGGGACGTTAGTGTGAGCAGATGCCCTGCCGAGGACAAGCAAAGAGATAGGGACTCCTATAGTGCCGAGGACAAGCAAAGAGATAGGGACTCCTACAGTGTTTGTCCTGGAAACGCCTCACTACCATACAGCCACAGTCACCAAGCCACTTGGCCACAGCTCAGCCCCTCTTCCCAAACACCCTGCCCAGATATGGGGTCTGGCCTTCCTCAAGAAAGGCATTTGGGTTTATTCCTTCAGGATCGCAGCAAGAGCTGGGCCTAAGAATCCTGGGGCTTCCTAGAAGGACCTGGAGAATAGGCAGCACCTACAGTGTGCCAGGCAGGATGGGATGCAGACAAGAACTAGACCCAGCTCTGCACTCAAAGTGCTCCCGTTTCATTGCAAGATGGGCACATAGGGAGGAAAAAAAGAATGCGGGAGGGTTCATCCCAGGCTGACTTTAAGCACATTGGAAGCTCAGAGAGGCAAAGCCCTCAGGCAAGCTGCTGAATGCCTCTGAGCTTTAGTCCCCATCTGTAAAATGGGGATAATGATTACCTGCCTTAGAGGACCAGCCAGACGGGTGCATCTAAATGCCTACCACACCACCTGGCACGTTTTAATCATTTGATAAAAGGTATTACTGTTTATTGCCATGGCTCAATGGAGAGCTGCTCAGCAGAATGCGTTCCAGGTGAACAGAGACTCATCCACCCCTTTAGTGCTTGGGGCCAAGCCTGGGGTGCCTGGACCTCCTGGCAGGCTCTTACTTGGCCGCCAGCCATCACTCCATTTACCCCAGTTTGCCTTTTCTTTGTGTGCAATGAACATAGGAAAGCCCTGGCTTACAGTCCTCAGCGTTGGCTTCAGAGCATGGGAGGCCTTCGGTGAGATGGGAAGAGGAGAGGGGCCGGATGTCTTAGGAGGAATCAAGTGGAACAGCAAAACCAGGGACGAAGGGCGTGGTTGTGGGACAGTGGGTCTGGGAGCAGGGGCAGCTGGGACGTCTCAGTGCCCCCCAATATGTCTTACACATGGGCCCCCTCCTTTTATTCTTAGTTGAGTGATTGATTTTGCTCTAAGTGGAGCAGAGTCCGAGTTGGGAGATGCTGGGAAATAAAGGCTGGATAATGTCTCATCAAATGGGGTGAGAGGGGTGACTGGGCCAGGTTGCAAGACAGGACCTAGGGCTTGTGGGGAGCATGCGCTCTTTGGGTGTCAGAGGGAGACAAGGGGTAGGAGTCAGTTCAGATAGAATCAAGGCAGCCATCAAATGGCAGAACAGGGCAGAACCATTTAAGCAGGTCAACAGGGAGCAGGCAGCCAGCAAAAAGCCTCAGCCACAGTGCCCTGAGGCAGGCTCGGTCAATCACAGGGACTGGCCCCAGAATGTGAGGGTCCCAGGGCCACAGAGAAGAGGTTATCACTGGTGGATAGAAGCAGGGGAGTTACATGATGCCCAGGAAGCCAGGCAGAGGAGCTGAGATTCACTTGGGCCACCTTAGAAAGCCATGTAGTTATAAGAGCAGAGTGCCATAGCCCGTCGAGCTCGCAGGGGGATGGCGGGCGGTGAGAATCACACAGGGACTTCCATGCACAGGAAAGAGCAGGGGTTGGGCTGTGGAGGAAGCTAGGACAAAGGAACTGACTTGGCTGCTAGGTGGCCAGACATGCTAAGCACAGCAACCAAAGGGGTAAGCAAATGTGGCTCAGTTCAGGTCAACCTGGAAGGCTGGTCCATCAGGCAGGTGAGGTAGGGCAGCAGGAGTCCAGAGGCCGGAAGGCAGAGGCAACCAGGTTCTTGGTGGCTGGACCTCCGCTAGAAGTGGGGTGCAGCAGGGGAGTAGAGGACTGTCAGGGTCTCATTCCCAGTCAGATGGCTTTGGCAAGAGTAATAAAGACTATGAGCTTTGGACTCAGACACACTTGCTTTGAATCCTAGCTTCCTCCCCTGAGTAGCTACTGGACATTGAAGGCGACACTATCTCTCAGTTTTCTTAGCTATAGAGATAATCATAGCACCTGCTTCTTAGGAGTGGAGATTAAATAAGGTCATTTGTGGAGCTTCTGGCATATATAGATGCTCACAAAATTGCGCCTGTTCTTACTATGATTATTAGCCCCTGAGATTGTCAGGTTCCCCGAAAATGAGGAGGGAATTCTAGGTTTGATGGGTAGAACATGGAAGAAGCCTGGCCCGTGTGAGGAAGGGCAGTCAAGGAAAAAATCACAAAGTATTCTACTGCAGATAAGCCCCTGCTCAAATCCCTCTTCCACCGGTGTCTATCTGAGACATTTAGCAAGTGACTTAGTCTCTTCAAGCCTCAGTTTCCTCATCTGTAAAATGGAGACACCAATATCTGCCTTTTGAGGTTGCTGTGATAGTTAAATGAGACAATGTACATGGAATGCCCAACCCAGTAGGTGCTTTGTTAATAGCTACTCTATAGATGAGGCTGATATGTGAGGGAGCGGAGGAAAGATGGGACCCAGGGAGCTTTTGGGGGCCCAGGACTCACCCCCAGATCTTGGGTCTACTGCAGCAGAAATACTTTCTCCCTGCAGAAGCTGAAGCAGCCAGAGATGCAGGAGCTCCACAGGCATGTATCCTATAACCACACAAGCATACTCTGATTGGATTCTACCTGCCTGTACAGGACTGGCTCAGGAGCTAGGTAAGCCATGTCTGATGGTAGAGGCCAGCAGTGGCTCCAGCTTGGAGGGACCCAAGAAGAGGGAATAAGGGAGGGGCTGGTGGAGGAAAGAGAACTTTTCATTGATTCAGTAAGTAAATAAGTAAGCACTGATTGTGCACTTTCTATGGGCTGAGTCCTACAGACACCATGGTGAACAAGACAGCCGTGTCTCTGTACCCCCAAAACTGAGCCTACTGGGGGAGCAATGAAAGGGAAACTTTGGGAAGATCATTCAGTGGCTACGCTCGGGAAATAAAGTGCAGAGCCTGTGCAGAAGTGCTTGCCGAGGTCTAGTAAGAGAGGATGAAAGCTAGGTGGTGGTCGAGGCTCCAACTGTGTCCTGGAGGGAAGGGCAGCAGACAGACCTGGCTCTGCCCCTGATCAGCTCCTTGGCTCTGGACAAGTTAGTTTTGGGGTCTTCAGTTCCCTCCTCTGTAAGATGCGAAGAATGGTACCTGCCTCACAGTGTTTGGGTGACTATTAAATTAGGTGACACATAGAAATCTTGGCTCTCAGTAATGCTCAATAAGTGGGGACTGGTGGGCTTCCCTGGTGGTGCAGTGGTTAAGAATCCGCCTGCCAATGCAGGGGACGTAGGTTCAAGCCCTGGTCCGGGAAGATCCCACATGCCACGGAGCAACTAAGCCCGTGCACCACAACTACTGAGCCTGTGCTCTAGAGCCCGCGAGCCACAACTACTGAAGCCTGCGCGCCTAGAGCCCTTGCTCCGCAACAAGAGAAGCCACCGCAATGAGAAGACCGCGCACCGCAACAAAGAGTGGCCCCCACGCACCACAACTAGAGAAAGCCCGCGTGCTACAACAAAGACCCAAAGCAGCCAAAAATAAATAAATAAATTTATTTTAAAAAATAATAAGTGGGGGCTATTGTTAATAAGAACATTAATAACTAGGTGAGGGACTTCCCTGGTGGTACAGTGGTTAAGACTCCGCACTCCCAGTGCAGAGGGCCCAGGTTCGATCCCTGGTCTGGGAACTAGATCTCACATTCATGTCGCAACTAAGGAGCCCGACTGCCGCAACTAAGACCCAACACAACCAAATAAATAAATATTTTTTAAAAATTACTAGGTGAATCTAGAAGTCTCGTTGAAGGAATAAATGACAAGACTTGGTGACTGAGAGTGGGAAATATTTTAATTGAAACCCCAGGCAATTGTAAGGTGATTGAGTATCATTTGTAGGTCTGAGTTGGAATTTCCTGCTGGGAAAGAAGGTATGGGCTGGGGTGGAGTGGGGAGGCTGGTCCCAGCTGAAGGAGAATTCTAAAGTCACGTCAAGCGAGGATTTACAGTTCAGTTTAGGGAAAAAAAGACTTAAGTTCAGCCTCTGGGTTAAACACTTCCACATTTATTTTCTCCTAGATTCCCACAGACAGCAGGTGGAAGACATCCCCCAGAGCCAGAGTCAGCACTGGACGCCCCTAGCCCTTGGCCCAGGTCAAAATGGGAGAAGGATCCTGGACCAAAAGCATAGTGTGGAGTGAAATGGCTGCTCAGCTAACATCTTTCCTTCCACAGACTGAACAAAACCTCAATAAGCACACCTTTTTTTTTTTTCCTTTTAAGTGGCAGTCCTATTGTAAGTAAGGGGCTTACAGGACAAGGCCCTGGAGAGAACAAAGGAAACACTCCCACCAACTCTCTTGCCAGGAATGAGCTGAAATTTTCGGAGAAGTGCACGAGCCAAAATTCTCAGGGAGAAATCCCAGAAGACTGTCCATCAGGTGAGAAAATGTAGGCAAAATGTAAAGTGTAAAATGATGAACCAGAAAATCATCCAGCAAGCCTGCGCCCAGCTATGTCTTAATGAGGCAAACTCCAAAGAAGCTTTTCCTTTAATCAGGCATTTGAAACAAAATGCTGCTAAGAAGCCCCCCCACCCCACCCCCACCACCCCTCCCACCCTTATGTGTTGCCATGACGACCCAAGTTCTTAGGACTTGAAAGAACTACCTCAGCATTTCCCTCTAAAACAAAAGAAAATTATTCCAGGTTTCAGGGCAGAGAACTCCAAGGAGTGGGACCTGTTACTGGATAGCAGGTTCCTCAGAGTTGCGAGTGATGAAATATGAGCCTATGGGGACCTGTGCCTTCAGAAAAGCTGGGGAAGGAAACCGGGGATGACAGGACCCCAGCGCTCGCCCCAGCTTGCTGAGCCCGTGCTCTGCCTCATTGCTGGCTCTCTCCCCTCAGCTGGGCCTCATTTGCCCCTGCAGTGAAGCACGTTAAAAGAAAACACATCCTCTCTCCATATGGAAAGGGGCAGGGGTTGGAGGGGAGCAGGTTCTGGCTCAGGAGATCCCAGGGGGGAGAGCAGAAGATGTCTCTCCTTCTCTCTAGTTTGATTTGCTCATGGAACAGCCAAGATGGGGCCAACCTGCTGCATGACTAAGAAGCCCCTCCAAAGCCCCCTTGAAAGCTTAAGGTCCCGCTAACGAGGGCCAATCTATGTCTTCTGAATCCAGAAAGCAAAACCCGGGAGGCAACCGCCGGAAGACCAACTTGCTCCCGTGAAGTTCCCTCCCCTGTCTGAGCTTCAAGCCAAAAACCAGGGCCTTGACACCTCCCTATCCAATCCTGGATCACATTTTGAGTCTATGTCCTAAAAATTCCTCAAATCCATCCACTTCTTTCTCCACAGCCACTGTCCTAATTCAGGCCTCATTATCTCTAGTCTGAAATGGTACTTCCAGGTCATCTGCACACCAGGCCTAGAGGGGCCATTTAAAAACACAAATCTAATCATGTCACCTCCTGACTAAAATCCTTTAGTGCTCTCCCTGCCTTCAGGACAAATTTTCAAATTCCTCAGAAAGACATGCATGGCCTTTCATAATGGACGGATCTCAGCCCAGTTTACTCCACACTCCAGCCATAAAGTATACGTTTCCCCAGTTTACATGCTCTCCCCCACCTCCAGGCCTTCCCTAACCCAGTGTGCTGGATAGACCTGCTGGATCCTCCAGACCCACTTTCTGCCCTGCTCTGTGCCCCAGAGGCTGCCCCGTATGGATCACATAAACGAACTCTAGAGCCCTATGGCTTCCGGTTGGATTTAGCCAATGGGGAAAATCAGGAGCAATGGGAGGATAAGAGAAAGTGAAGCCAGCGTAATTATTCCCTCCCTGTTGAGTCTATCAGGCTGCCTGCTCCCAGTTGGAGGGTCGCTCCTTCTATCAAGGCAGCCTGTTCTACAGGACTTTCTCTCCTTCCAGAGTACAGTAGCCCCCCTCCTGGCCTAGGGCCTGCCGCTAGCCTGGGTTTCTGTGATATCTCATAACATTCTCCCACCCCCTACCCACACCTTTGCAAATAACCCCTTTGTACATAAACCCTCCTCAAATCATCCTAACTTAGTGTGTCATCATTCTCTGTTGTGACCCTGACTTATAGAGTCATCCTTTGCCTTTGCTAAATCATAAGCTTTCCTTTGGATTAAGCTCAGGCAACACCTCCTCCAGGAAGGCTTCCCTCCTCTTCCCAGTCTGGGTCAGCTGCCCCACTCCTTGGGCTCCCAGATCCTCTGTATATTCCACTGTCACAGCTCTTCCCATACTTTATTGCAAAAGTCAGTCCTCTGTCCTAAATCTGAGTCTTTGGAGGGTAGGGACCATGTGTTATTGCTTATCCCTGCACCCCAGTATCTGGCACAAAGCAAGCCCTCAGAAAACATTTGCTGAATGAAGGAAAGAAGCAGGAGCTCAGAATGAAACCTGCCAAAGACACATAGGAAACGCAGTGCAGCATCTCTTTGTGGTACCCACTATAGGAGCTGGCATCTCCCAGGCCAGCATCAGTTAGATCACAGGCAAGGGTCTGAAGAAAGGCTATTATTTAAAGAATACCCCACATCCAGGGCCTGAGGCCCACATCAGTGAACATGGTGAAAGAATGAGGGAGATATGCTGGTTCCTGTTTCAACAGCAGTGCTTCCTGGGAAAAAAGAATGGCCAGCTTTTCTCAGCCCCAGGGAGACAATGGAAGTCTCCATCCTTGAGGTGGGAGACCTGCGAACCTGGTGTCAATGGCTGGGAAACTCACATCAACTTACTGAAATAAATTATTAAAAATCTAGGGGCTGGGCTTCCCTGGTGGCGCAGTGGTTAAGAATCCCCCTGGGGCTTCCCTGGTGGCACAGTGGTTGAGAGTCCACCTGCCGATGCAGGGGACGCGGGTTCGTGCCCCGGTCTGGGAGGATCCCACATGCCGTGGAGCGGCTGGGCCCGTGAGGCATGGCCGCTGGGCCTGCGCGTCCAGAGCCTGTGCTCCGCAGCGGGAGGGACCACAGCAGTGAGAGACCCATGTACAGCAAAAAAAAAAAAAAAAGAATCCCCCTGCCAATGCAGGGGACACGGGTTCGAGCCCTGGTCCGGGAAGATCCCACACGGCGCGGAGCAACTAAGCCCGTGAGCCACAACTACCAAGCCTGAGCTCTAGAGCCCCCGTGCCACAACTACTGAGCCCACGCACCTAGAGCCCATGCTCCACAAGAGAAGCCACTGCAATGAGAAGCCCGTGCACCACAACGAAGAGTAGCCCCCGCTCACCACAGCTAGAGAAAAGCCCGCATGCAGCAACGAAGACCCAACACATCCAAAGATAAAATAAATAAATGTTTTAAATGCTATAAAAAAAAAATCTAAGGGCTGTTCCAAAGGACCCAGTACCACTCTACCAAATCATTCACTCATTCTTTCAGCAAAGTTTATTGGGGATCTGCTCTATGCAAAGCATTTCCCTTTGATTTACTCTATTGAAATGTTATCCAAAAGGGAAAAGTAATTTTTTCTTCCAGTCGGAGTCCCTGCTGGGCCCTGTAAAAGGCCTAACAAGGCCAGAGGATGGGCTTCTGGTAGACACCTGGGCCAATCACGGGAGATGGGCCAAACATGATGGGTGGAAGGCAGAATAGTGACCTGGTATTGTGAACGTCCTCTAGAATCCTGGCTCCCCTTTTCCAGATATGTGACCTTGGGCAAAGTACCACATGTCTCTGTGACTCAGTTTCCTCTGGTACAAAATGGTGGTCATAATAGGACCTAGCTCATACAGCTGTTGTGAAAATTAAATAAAACATCCTCCAGGAGGTTACCGAGAGCAGTGCATCCCAATTCTATCAGATCCAACGCTCCCTTTTTATAGCAAGTATTTTGTAAGACCACTTTTACTATTCTGAAATGAAATTTATAGATAGCATGACCCACCTACGCACATAATTTTTTAAAGAATCAACATATAGCCCTAACTATAAGATAAAGAACTAAAAGGAAATAATTTAGAATAAAATAATATGCATTTAAATTTATAAATGTTTGAGCATAACTACATAAGAAGATATAAGACAATTAGACCTACTTATAATGAATAAGTTTGAATTTAAGATCAGTAAAACATTATTGACTTCAACATTATGGGTACTTCTTTATATTTGATGTTCTGAAACAAGATTAAACAAGTACTATATATTCATACAGATATGAACGAATGCAGATGAATAGAGGTGTGTTATTTTGGCAATTCAAATATGACAAGGATTTTGCTATTCGTATTGTGGTTTTCTGAAATGGTGAACAACTTCTGGTAAAGATAAAATACAGTATTCTCTCGATTTATATGATAGTAGCATTCATGAAAAATTCAGTGTATATTAAAACTATGCAAAAAGTACTTTGTGGGACTTCCCTGGTGGTGCAGTGGTTAAGAATCCGCCTGCCAATGCAGGGGACACGGGTTCGAGCCCTGGTCCGGGAAGATCCCACATGCCGCAGAGCAACTAAGCTCATGCACCACAACTACTGAGCCCGCGAGCCACAACTACTGAAGCCTGGGCACCTAGACCCGTTCTCCACAACAAGAGAAGCCACCGCAATGAGAAGCTCGCGCACCGCAGTGAGTAACCCCCACTCGCTGCTACTAGAGAAAAGCCCGCGCGCAGCAGCAAAGACCCAACACAGCTAAATATAAATAATTTTTTTTAAAAAAGTACTTTGTGTTTATATACAAAATGGAATTAGGTTCTAAGCTCAGACCAATATAGAGATTTTCTACCTATATATGAATGTTGGGTGGGGCATTCAAATGTCACATGAAGTGCAGGACAAATCGTTGGATAAAACTGCATCACCTAAGGCAAGGAGTCTGGCCCCCTCAATCTCCCCTAAGTAGTGCCTCAGCAACCAATGCAACAAACATAAATACACTACGTATTCCTAAAATGCCTCTAGGGGGCAGCAATGCCTCCATTGAAGATCAGTGGGCCACAGTTTATGGGGTTACTCAACCCATAAGGAATGCAGGATGATGGCCATACAACCTCCAGGAACACAGACCAGACAGACAGCATTAGGGAAATCTATCAGCATTTCGCACTCAGACCCCATTGATTTGCTGTGTCCCGCTACATTCTTGTTTGGCTGGGGCCATAGGGTAAGGCCATTCCCCCATGAATAGGGAATGAGGCCTGTCTTGATGAGTATGAAGAAGAAACCACCATATTAGGCAGAGCTATGCCACATAGACTTCCAGGTAGAGCAAAAGTCTCAGCAGACTGATTGACAGACCCTTGCATTTTTCTCCCCCTGGACAACTATTGGGACCTCTTTGAAAAGCACATCAACAGCAGTCTATAAATAACCCTCAGTTTGCTCACCTATGGCTCCATCATGAATCAACACTAGAGAATTTCACAACGTTGTGTGTCTCTCAACTGAATGTATCTAAAGAAAAAACATTGTCGAAAAAAAGAAAAACCATTGTCTTGTGGATATAAACTGTACCTCTGGCAAAACCAGTCAAGTCATTGAGGTGAGCTGGTGTGTGCGCACCCCCTTCCTTGCTGTATGAGCCTTAATGAGCATCAAAACCTTACTTGAATCTGAGTTCTATTTCCCATAAAAAGGAGCCATCATTTCAATCATCCCAGGAAAAGGCAGATCCTCAGACAAGTAACTGGAATTCAGATGGTGGCACCAGACAGAAGTGGAACTCTCATCTCCTTCTTGGCTTCATTATTTTGGTGGATCCACCTGAACTTTCAAGAAAGCATCTGTCCAGGCTTCCCCGGGCTGCTGGGATGGTTTTGACTACAAAGGGGCAGCCCCGCACTAGGATAAGTGGGCCCTGAGCCCTCCTGATCAAGTTATATCTTGCAAATGACAAGTCACGACTTATATGAAGTCATGTTATTCTTCTCTGTTTATTTCTCTTTTTATCCCCAACGTGTAGTAAAGGCTGCTCTGAAGGATCCAGCCTTGTCTCAGCTGCCCAGTGTATGTGTGTGTGTTGGAGGGTAGAGCCACTGACTAGTGTCAGTGATGAGTGAGAAATCCCAAGGGAAAATTCCAGTCACCTCTCTCCACAGAGATTCTCCCTTCATCAGTAAGCTTGGAGGAGTTTTCATTCATTAGTAAAGGCGATAACTTTTCCCCACAGAGTCTGGTGGAACCAGAGGTGCCCTAGTCTTAGATAAACCAGGTGAGACACCTAGAAGGGGGCTTGAGTGCATGGGCTACGCCCACAGTCAGTTTATCAAAACTTGAGAATAAGAAGAAGGCTGATCTTGTAGCAAAGAGACTTGTTGGGACTCATCCTGTGGGCTTTATCTATTTTTCCAGGTGACAAAGTGAGTCCAATTGTTGGTGGAGGTGAGCCTGACTTTGGGAGAGAGCAGCTCCATCACAGATAGGATGGATTCACCAAAGCTGGGGACCAAGCGTGGCTTGACATGTATCACCTACATGTGTTTGGGAGGACAGAGAAGGGGCCAAGAGAACAAGAGAATACACAAATAGATGAGATAGAAATAACTAAAGCTATTTTCTCAATGTTTGTTTCTCATCACCTCTCGCACTCCTCAGGAGAGCCCCCAGAGGCGGGAGGAACTGCATCAGGGAGACTAGGATGGCTCTACTTTTCTGAAAAGAAACTGCCAACACCATTTCCAAATTCCAGAGGTATGTGACCTCCAGGGTGACAGAGGCCTGAGAGTTGGCGCTGCCCTCTCCAGCAAGCGCACAGCCTCCAGAAAATCCCTGACATCTCTGCCATCTGGCCTTCTGTTCTGTAGGGCGACCATCACAACTTGGGGCACATTTTAGAAGGGAACCAGAGGGGGAGACCACTGAGTGTAAATACTGATCTCACAAAACCAGGGCACTCAACCAATGGTTCCCCACCCTGCATGCACATTAGAATCACCTGCAGAGGGCTTCCCTGGTGGCGCAGTGGTTGAGAGTCCGCCTGCCGATGCAGGCCACACAGGTTTGTGCCCCGGTCCGGGAGGATCCCACATGCCCCGGAGCGGCTGGGCCCGTGAGCCATGGCCGCTGAGCCTGCGCGTCCGGAGCCTGTGCTCCGCAACGGGAGAGGCCACAACAGTGAGAGGCCCGCGTACCGCAAAATAAATAAATAAATAAACAGGAATAGAATCACCTGCAGAGCTTCATCACACACCCAGGCCTGGGGCCAACCACCAGAGATTCTGATTTAATTGGCCTGGGTCCCCAGGCGTGGATATGCTTTAAAATCTCCCCAGGTGATTCTAATGTGCAGCCAGGGTTGAGAACCACTACATTACACAACAGGAGAGGCCCTCAAGCCCTCACTCAGATCCCAGTTACTCTTAATTTATATACACTTCTAACAATCCAGTTGTCTGGTTTCCTAGCTGGTATATGATTAAAAACCGCATATTCAGACGGGAGAGAAAAGCTGCTAATGAAAAGACACTAAAACCAGCAAGACGTAACAAATGAGAGTCTGAGCACAAGTGTAAAGATAGAAAGCCTATAAAAAGCAAACACAGCACTCAACCCCTCCCCTCTCCCGCACATCCTATTTACAGTCAGGGCCTGAGGCGATTACTAGATGGCAGAGCCAGGAGGGAGGGCTTCAGTCCGAAGGGAATGTACCCCATTTCACAGATGAAAAAAACAAGACTCAAGGAGAATCATGGATGGTCTCCCTCAAAGTTGCACCAGCATTGAGCTGCAATGCTGGGATTTGAATATCAAATGTCAGTCGGTCCTTAAAAGCCCATGTATGCTGGAAAGTGTCACATCTGCCTTTTTAGTATGACTGATGTTTCTAATGATGACCCAGAGTGTAGAACTCAATTACCCTCAGTATCCAGCTATTCAAGATGTTCATTCTAGAAAGAGTCACACACACACACACACACACACACAAATATATGCTTTTTAACAGTGATGAAAGAACGGGTTATCCATTTGGGAAATAAATAAATAAATAATACAAGTTCTTTCCCAGCTCACACCATTCATCAAAATGAATACCAGATGGATAAAGATGGAAATGAAACCATAAAGGTACTAGAAGAAAATATAAGTGGATATTTTATAATCTTACGATGGGAGGGACTTTCTAAACATGTCAACAAAAGCAGAAACCATAGAGGAAAAGATTGATAGATTTGACTACATTAAAAATTAAAAACTTCTGTACATCAAAAACCACCATAAATTGAAAAAATGTTCAACCTCACTAGCATTCAAAGAAAGGCAAATTAAAACAGCAATGAGAGGCCCTTTTTTTTTTTCCTGATCAGATTGGCAATGATTAAAAAGAATGATAACACTGAGAGTTGGTGTGGGTGAGGGGAAATCAGCACTCATACACTGTTGGAGGGAGTGTAACTGGTACAATCTTTCTGGAAGGCATTTTGGCAATATGTATGAAAAAAGCCTAAGAAAGCACAAAACTTTTGACCCAGTAATTCCATGTATAAAAATTTATCCAAAGGAAAAAATGGATCTACTACACACACATGCACACATAAAACGTATATAAGGATTTTATTCACTGAGGCATTCTTTGGACTGTTGAAAAATTGGAAGCAACCTAGATTTTTAACAAAAATGAATTAGTCAAATAAATTATGTTATATACATAAGAAGCAATATTATGCAGCTACCAAAAATGATGCTGTATAGACATACAGGCCAATGGAATAGAATAAAGCCCAGAAACAGATCCAAATATATATGAGAATTTGGTATAAGATAAATACGAAATCGGTGAGGCAAAGACAGGCTTTTTTTTTTTTAAATAAATTTATTTATTCTTGGCTGTGTTGGGTCTTCATTGCTGTGCACGGGCTTTTCTCTAGTTGTGGCGAGCAGGGGCTACTCTTTTTTGGGGGGGGCTACTCTTCGTTGCGGTGCGCGGGCTTCTCATTGCGGTGGCTTCTCTTGTTGTGGAGCACGGGCTCTAGGCGCGCGGGTTCCAGTAGTTGCGGAGCACAGGCTCTAGAGTGCAGGCTCAGAGTGCAGGCTCAGTAGTTGTGACGCACGGACTTAGTTGCTCCGCGGCATATGGGATCTTCCCGGACCCGGGCTCAAACCCGTGTCCCCTGCATTGGCGGGCGGATTCTCAACCACTGTGCCACCAGGGAATCCCCAGACTTTTTAATAAATGGTGTTTGACTATGTGGAAAAAGATAGATGCTAGACCAGTGTTTCACACAGCACACCACGATAAGCATCAACTGGATCAAAGATTTAAATGCACAAAATAAAACCATAAAATTACCAGAAGAATAAGAGAACTCCTTTATAATCTTGGAGTAATGACGGTCTTTCTAGCTGATTCAAAAATCCAGAAGTCGTGAAATAAAAGACTGATAAATACATCTATATAAAAATCTTAAAACTCCTGCATGGCAAAAGCACCATAAGCAAAACAAACAAAAGACTAACTGGAAAAAAAACTGCAACTCACTTCACAAAGGGTCAAGCACTCTAATACATAATTTGTTTCTATAAATCAAGGAGACCAATAACCCAATAGAAAAAAATGCCCTTTTTCAGAAAAAAGAAATACAGATGGCTTTTTAGCGTATAAAAGAACGTTCGACTTCATTAGTAATAATGAGTACAAATTATAGTTGCAATGATATACCCATTTTTTACCCATCAGATTTTTACATATCCAAAATACACTTGACTGGGGGAAGTTGTAGGGAAATAGGCACCCTCATACATTGCTGGTAGGAATAGAAAATGATACACACCTATGAAGGGCAATATGGCATTTTCTATTAATGTTACTAATGTATTTACCTATTGGCTCATCAATCCCACTCTCTGAATTTTTCGGGCAAATATATTTGCACACATACAGAAATGATATATGTCTGTATTGTAACATTGCTTTTAATAGTAAAAGATTGGAAATAACCCAAATGTCCAATTATATGGAATTGGTTAGATATTATTGTCCATCCAAACCATAATATGCCAGGAAGCTATGTGCTGATATGCAAAAGTCTCCACTACATACTATTAAGTTTTTTTGTTTTAAGCACAGTGCCTAGTAATGAACATAGTGTGCTAACTTCTTTGTAAGAAGGGGCAAGGTATATATATTTGCTTATATTTTCAAAAAGGGGCACTGTAACTATTAAAAGCAGTGACCTATGGGAGGGGAAATCAGGAAACCAGGTAAAGAGGGACATGGGTGCAAGCAAAAATTCTCAATTTTATGAAATTGAGAATTTCATAAAAAATTTTATAAAAATTCTTTTTTATGTCATTTTGATTTTTGAACTACATGAAAGTACTATTTTTTAAATGAATACATAATTGTGCAGATTCACTTTTGTAGACATGATTTTCAAAATGGATTTAGTGTATAAATTAGGTCATAGAAATAAATATAGAATAGTCCCAATTTTGTCCTTCAAAAAATCACGTATCTATATGGTCATATTCTTATATAATAATTTCCATAATGTGAAATAGGAAAGATTTAGCCACTAACAAGTTTATCACATTGTATTTAATAATGAAAATCTGAAAACATCCTAAATATACAATAGGCATTAAAGGTGACATGGGGTCTGTGGAATATTTTCAATCACAAATAATTACATTATAGAAAAATATTAGTGTGAGAGATTCACAGTATGTGAATATATATATACATATACATAGTGTATATAAAGCAGAGTATACAAGATAACTGTTAAAAAAACAAAGTACATGCCGGGGTTTCCCTGGTGGCGCAGTGGTTAAGAATCTGCCTGCCAATGCAGGGGACACGGGTTTGAGCCCTGGTCCAGGAAGATCCCACATGCTGCGGAGCAACTAAGCCCATGCGCCACAACGACTGAGCCTGCATGCCACAACTACTGAAGCCCTCGCGTCTAGAGCCTGTGCTCCACAGCAAGAGAAGCCACTGCAATGAGAAGCCTGCACACGCAACAAGGAGTAGCCCCCTCTCGCCACAACTAGAGAAAGCCCGCGCGCAGCAATGAAGACCCAGCGCAGCCTAAATCAATCAAGCAATCAATCAATCAATAAAAGTAAATGCTTAGAAAAATTGGGAGAGGATACACACCAGGGTATTTGTTAACTGCGGTTACCCCTGGGTAGTGGAATTATAGGTGCTTTTTGGTTTTTTCTTTTAAATGGTCGGGATTTTCTCATTGCTGTACAACAAACAATCTCTTCTAAAATGAGAAAAAAATAAAGTACTAAGGAATTTTTTTAATGCTTTTTAAAAAATGATGCTTCAAAGTTCATTTCTAAGCTACCTAAAAAAGTCACCCACCTGAAAGGAGAGTTTGGCTAAGTAAGGTGGGCTATCTCCATCTACTGATGATAAGGAGAAGTAGAGTGAGGTCTTGGTCCTAAGCTGAGATGTCTTATTCCCTCCTTCCTCCCTTTGAGTCTTTCTTGACCACAGGGTGTTGGCCACCATGCTGGGTCCAATAGCACTGCCCACCAGTATAGGACATCAGACACTGCAACAAGACAGGACCTGCTCTCACCACCACTGCAGAGAATCCACTGGTCCAACCACTTGCCTTCTGGTACCTTCCAGCAGGTGAGCTAATAAAGCTGCTGGGCTGGAAAGTGGTCAGCAGGCAACATGGTAGGTGAGGTGGCCGGGGCACAAAGTTTCTCTGGGAGGACCAGTTCCTGGCCCAGGCCCAGGCTCTCCCTTAACTGCTTCTGCTTCAGCCTCCCTGGCCAGCCATCCCAGTCTAATCGCTGAGCCCCTTAAAAGGAAGGAGTGGTTTCGGGGTGGGGCATCTCTTAGGCAGGCTGCCTCCAAAAAGGCTCGGGTGAAGAGGTGGGGTCCGAGGCCCAGGCAGCCCCCTAGACCCTTCATGTCTCCTAGGAGTTTATTGTAACCATCTCTTATCTGGACTCCTGCTCTTTGTCCCTGCCCTGTCCCACCTGTCTTCCAAGCCCCTGCCATCCTTCTTGAAATACACCTAATTATTTTATTCCTGGGATCAAAACATTTTCTCCAAAATCAGTCTTTCTCAAACTCTCCCGCTAAAGGACACCAACAGCAGACAAAAGAAACGCCTCCAGTTCCCCCAGCAGACCACACAGCCTGAAGCTCCTGCCGGCACACCCAAGCTCTCTTTGAAGTCTTCTGTTTTCTCTTAAAGATTCATGAGAATTCTGCATTCTATTCCATGATCTATCTGAATTTCTTTTAATAGGAAGATGTCTAAAATTATTCACCTCAAGGAAAACTGATGCTCCTGAAAGAAATAATGTGTTTATCCAGAGGCTCAAATATCCTCACTGGAACAGTACCTACAGCATGAAATCCAAACTCCTGTCAGGCAAGGATCTACAAAATTTGGCCCCCACAAACCTTACCGCCTTCCTCCTGCTACTGCTCGCTCTCCAGTCGCTGGGCCACCGGGACTCCTGTCATGTCCTGATTTAGGTTCTTCCCAGCACTTCTGCTCAGGCTCTTCCTTCCTGACCCCACTCTACCTGCTGACGACCCACCACCCCGAAAGGCCTCAAGGGAGATCAAATGCCACCTTCCACATTACACCTCCTCTGTTGGCCCTGACAGATGCAACGTGAGAGGCAGCAGGCTCCTGCGAAAACAGCCTGTGCTTTGGGATCAGAAGGCCAGCGTTCAAGTCCTGACTCCCAACTCTGGACACTGGACAAATTATCTAACTTGTCTACTTCTCGCTTGTAAAATGGGAAATAACTGTGCTTCCCTCACAGGGCTGTTACAGGGATTAAAGAAGACTCAAGCAACAGTGTAGTGCCCAGCACATGCTCCCCTCCACTCCTCCAAACTCCTATAGCAGTCTTTATACCACTCGTGTAAAGAGCAGGTGTTCACATAGCCATGCTTTTTTAGAATGGCTTATTTCACCCCAATAGATCAGTGTTTCCCAACGTCCCAAGGAAGCTTCTTGTATTACCCCCATGATCCCATGGTTTGAAAGATTTTGGTGATTAAATCAAACACATTGATTGAAGTGTATCCCGCTTTTCTAAGTTCTCTGTCCCATGAAGCTTTCTGAACACTGAGAGCTGTTCCCAGTCTCCCCTCTCCTGCGTCACTTGAGGAACTCAGAGCAGGCAGCCACCCACGGAGACCGTAAACACCTCGAGACTGCAGCTCCGTCTCCACACTTCCCACAGCACCTTAGTCAGCGCCTGCTCTAAGAACACACCTAGTCACTGCTCGCGCATAAACAAAAAGTTCCACCCAGATGACACTGGGGGAAGAGCCCTGCCTAAATCAGCCAGTCAGTGTGGAGAAAGGGGGCATTCTTATGGGAGGCAGGCAGTGCTGGAGACCAGCCCTTCTCCTCCCACCCACCCCACCCCCACCCCCCGGCCCCGAGCGGCACCCCCAGGCCTACCAGCTGGCCTCCGACTTCAGTGTGTGAGCCGATTAAAAAGCACCCTCTCTTCAGTGTCTGGAAACTCCTGCAAGGAAAGTTTGCTGCCCAAAGTTGGCTTTTGACTAGAGTCTTAATAAGAGGCCTCAGCAGGCTGTGGCTGGAGAGACAATGTCACTTAGAGAAGCAGCTTGAAGCGGCAGTTAGGAGAAGAATTATTTTAATGAATACATTTCCTTTCAATTGTATGGGAATATCAAGATCCCATTAGAATAGGGAAGCAATTAGAACTAATAAAGATGAATGCACAGTGCTCGGTATGTGCAGAATAACAAGCTGCCAACAAAGGGACTCCGGAGAGCCTGCTCTAATCCAAGGGAACTGGCGGCCAGCAGAGGGGAAACAGCTCTGTTCAGCTGCTCAAAGGCCAGCGTCCCATGCATTCTGGTCACGGCCAGCAAATGGTGCGAGCGGGGCCTCGAAGGTGGGGGTAGATGGGCTCCCGCCCTGGCCCTGGCCCGGCCTCTGGGGGATAGAGATGGGCCTTTGGCAGCCCCTTGGCAACGGCCATTCAGACCAGGGCCCTGGCTCCCCGCCAGCCTTGCGCCTGCCCCTCGCACTGGGCCTCATTGTGTCCAGGTGGCAAATGCCTTCTCGCCAACTTTCCTTCAAGGTTTACAGAGCGGGTGGGACAGTTGAGGAGGGAGGGAGAAGGGGGCCCTGTGCCCCCTGCATCTCTCCCCTCCCCTGCCGGCCAGGGTCTGTTCCTCCTCTGGGTCGGGTGTTATGTTACAGACACTGGTGGGTCACAGGCAGCCAAACACAGGAGTACTGTTGCTTACACAATTGCTCTTCAAACAGTAACAAACAATTTTCATTACCCAAGTCAGATCGAATCATCCGCCTGGCCATCCTGCTTCAATACCAGCCACACATACAGAACCCAGGGCTTCACACTCTGCCCATTCTGCTGTGACAAAACTGGGCTCCATTTTGCCCCTGGCCCAGGGATGTGGGACAAAGCTCTTCCCCTGATCCCTTCTTTGAGCCGGATCAGCTGCACGGCTATCAAAACTGTCAGGAGAAACAGAGAAGACACAAGCACCTATGCAGTTTGGGGCTCACTCAGATCTGGAGTGAGACATTACTCAGCATCTGTGTGAAGAAGGCACTCAGGAGCTCGGAGGAATCCACTGACAAATTTAGAAGGAATCCAACAAGATAGCTCTGGCTTCCCACCAAAGCATTCACTAGCCTTAGATGGAGTGTCAGGACATGACATTTCTTTATTTAATCTTTTTTGGCCAGACAGTTTTTTCAACCAGGAATGTGTAAGCTCATTCCAAAATGTCTGCATGAGAGGCCAGTGACATTCATTACTGAGATTTTTCTACCAGGTCTCTTAGAGAAAAAAAAAAAAAAATCTGTAACATTTTATAATTGTTTCTCAACAGCAGAGCATTTTAAAAGTATGTTTACATTTATAATCCTACTTGAACCTCAAAACAACTATAGGGACTGGCAAAGCTAAGGTTGTCAGGCCTAAAGATGAGGAAACAGTGGCCCAGAGAGGTTAAGTATGCCGTGCAAGGTCACAGAATGAATGAAGGGGTTGGGACGCCAGAACTCAGGTCTGCTGACCTGGTTCAGTGCTTTGTTCTAGGACACACCTTCTCTACACCCACAGAGTGCCAGACATTTCCAGGATAATTCATCCTGCAGTTCTGCTTTTCCAGTGTAACCCCCTTAACCTTTTCCTCATACTAAACTGTGCTAAGCACTGTAGGCTTTTAAACACTGTAGTCTAGGCTACAAAGGAGCATCCTTCAGAAAGGTTTCCATCGAACAGTCATCAAATTTTGTTTTGCTGCCACCCTGCACCCCCTACCAAAGAGATATACATTTCCTCCCTTTCAACAGCTTAGGTAAGGATTGTTTTAAAAGTCTGCCTGTCCAGACCTGTGAGGTCGGCACAATCAAAACTGGCAAATGATTGTCTAGGTCCCTTTCAGTACAAAACATTGTAGCATCCAGGGGTTGGCAAGTGGCAAAGCAAAGCCATTCACCTTTCATACCCTCATCACCTCCTATACCTAAAGGCCTATTCATTTAATTTTTGGAAACTTTTCTACATGGTGACTATAGTTAATTATATTGTATTGCATGTTTGAAAGCTGCTAAGAGAATAGATCTTAACAGTTCTCATCACAAGAAAAAAAAATCTAGTAACTATGTATGGTGACAGGTATCCACTAGACTTATTGTGGCGATCATTTCACAATATACATGAATATCAAATCACTGTGTTGTACACCTGAAACTAATGTTATCTGTCAATTATACCTCAATTTTAAAGCTTTATTTTTATAATTTTTAAGGTATTTATATACCATGAGATACACAGATATTAAGGGTACAGTTTGAAAAGTTTTGACAAATGTATATCTACACCCAAACCAAGATACATAACATTGCCATCACCCCCAGAAAGTTCATGCATATCCCTTTCCAGTCAACCCCACTCCAGGCCTCCACTGTTCTCATTTCTGTCACCACAGATTAGCTAAACCTGTCTTGGACATCAGATTAACTGGAATCATATTGTATATAATCTTTTGTACCTTTCTTCTTTCACTCAACATAATGTCAGCCAGACTCATCCATGTTGTATCAGTAGTTTGTTCCTTTTTTTTTTTTGATGAGTAGCATTACATTATTGATTCAGTTTTCAAAATCCAGTCATATTACTGCTAATTTGCCCCTCAAAATTCTTTCCATTCAATGTATCTCCTGCATGCTCCTTTCCATGCATCTATCTCCTCTGTCTCTCCTCAGCAATACTTGAACTGAGAAAGATATGTAAGTAGACTATTTTACCTCCAGTGATGCCCTTTTAGGTAGGAGTGGTTCTACCTTCAGGAGAAACTGACAACAAGGCAGTCCAGCATGGTGGTCATGAGTACAGTTTTCAGAATAGACAGATCTAGGTCCTCATTTCCAGTCTAGCACTTAACAGATGGGTGGTTGGGGACAGGTGGTTTAACCTCTCAGGGACTATTTTCCCATTTGTAAAATGAGAATAATAATACCTTCCTAATAGGGATTTGTGAGGACTAAATTATATTGTACATAAAATGTTTCTGTTTCTATTCTACACAATAGAAACCAATAACAGCCTCAAGTTAAACTATAATAAACATCCTCCTGCTTCATTCACACACTTTCAGCTTCTCTAAGTCATAAAGTATAAATGGGTATATATTTTCAGAAGTTTTTAAAAATGAAGAGTTCACGATTACATCTAGAAAAGTCTAGGGACTTCCCTGGTGATCCAGTGGTTAAGACTCCTAGCTTCCACTGCAGGGGGCACGGGTTCTATCTCCGGTCAGGGAGCTAAAGATCCCGCATGCCGTGGCCAAAAAAAAAAGTCTAACTGTCATATATTTACTTAACATAAATGCTATTTCCTCTGGAAAAAAGTAAAGCCTTTCATCATTTGTTCAGTGACAATTACACACTGAGTGCTGACGCTGAGGGGCTCTTCAAAAGAGTTAAGGACATAGCCCTAGCTTTTAGGATGTTTGGTTTTGGAGGGTAATAAGCACAAAAATAACTATTATACAGAGTATGATCAATAATAATGATAATAATTAACATCTATTAATATAGTGGTTAAGAGCATGGTCTCTGGAGTCATACTATATGATTGAAATAGTGGCTCAGTCATGTGATGCTGGGGAAGTTACTTACCCTCTTTTTGTGTTATTTCACTTGTAAAATGGGGATAATAATACCACTTATCTAGCAGGGCTGTTATGAGTAGATGAGTTCATACACGTAAAAAATTAGTACATTATCAGCACATTAAAAGTATGCAATAAATAATAGCTAACAATTATTGAACACCATGTACCAAGCACTGTGTTAAATGGTTTACATGCATTACTTCACATGATCTCCACAATGTTCTCTCTACTATTATGCCCATTTCACTCATAAGGCAACCGAGGGAAGGAGAGTTCAGGTAACTTGCCCAAGATTACATAGCTAGTAAATAGCAAATTCCATAGGAAAGACACATCTATAAAATGGGGATAGTGATAATAGTACTTACCTTAATGAGAATTAAACAAATTAATATTTGAACAACAGAACAGAGCCTAGTGCACAATAAGGTCTATACAAGTGGGTGTTAAACAAATACAAATTGCTATGGTGATTCAGAAATGGCAGTAAATAACTTCCATGCATGGAGACTAAGGCTTTGGAAAGGTGACATTTAAGCTGAGCCTTGAAAGGAGGGAGAGAAGAGGAGAGGAGTGGAGATGAGGGAAGAGGGAGAGGGGAGGGGGAGAAGGGAGGGGGAGAGGGGAGGAGAGGAGAGGAGAGAAAAGGGAGGGGGAGAGGAGAGAGGAGGAAAGGAGACGGGAGGGGAGGGGAGGGGAGGAGGTAGTAGAGGAAGGAGGAGGAGAAAGAGGAGGAGGAGTTGGAGAGGGAGGGAGAGAGGGAGAGAGACAGACTGGTAGTGGGAGAAAGCTCAGAGTAGAGTAAGCAAAAAGTAATGGGACTAGTTAAGTTTGATTAGGTAAAAAGAAAAACAAAACTCCCCTTTCCTCCAATCAGATACTATTTCTGCCAGCTGCACCTCAGTATATTTTTTATCATCTTCTTTGACACCCCCCCCCCCAGAATCTGCTATCCTTACCCCCTCGTCATCCATTTTACAATATTTATGGAGTGCCTCTATGTGCCAGGCACTGTTCTGGGCACTGAGGATATAACAATGAACAAGACAGGCCGAGTCTCAGTTCCTATTCTGCACTATAATAATACCAATACTCCAAGCTGGATTCCCAGCTTTTGGTCAGCCCTACTCCAATCCATCCTCCACACTGCCACCAGAGAGACTGGAAAGATACAGATCTGGTCCGGACACTCCCTTGCTTAAATCCCCCTGTAGTATGAATTCCCATCGTGTTCAGAATAGATTTCAATCTCCGTAGCATCCTGTTCAAGGCCCGTCACTAACTGTCCCGCACAGCCTTATATCTCAGCCTTCACCTTCATGCACTCACTCCGCACTAAGCTACAGTAAATTACTCAAAATCTTAGATACACACATAGAAATAAGAACCTGCTGAAAGTACGTGGCTGGAACTCCGTCCCTATTTCATCCCTGTACACTGAAACCTCAGAAAAGCCCTGGTTACCCCCCTCCAGCCTTCAAGTCTAAAGAACAGCGCTGGCGACACACTCCTCCACAGCCCTGGCATCCTGCGAAGGCTGTGCTCACTCCCACCCCAGCGGGAGCAGTAAAAGGAGGGGCTTCGCGGGGCCTCGGGGCCGCCATCTTGGCTGAGTTGGCCGGAAGTGGTCCGGCAAGTCGGCTTGCCGGCGCGCACTGAGGCTGCGCGGTGGCCTCGCCGCGCTTCTTTGGCGCCGGCGGCGTTGCGGCCGTCCCGAACCCTCTGCGGTGCAGCCCGGAAGCCACTAAGTCCCCTCTGTCATCTCTCCTAGTCCTACTCCAGCCGTCCCAGCCGCTGTCCAACCCCTCCGCCGGGGTTTGTGCAGCGGCTTGCACACCCCTCGGCCAGTGTACGCGCTTTGCACCTGCCTGCCCGAAAACATGTTGCAGAAACCAGAGAGCGGGGGTCTGTCTCCCTATCCCTCGGGCGGAGGGGGAGATGGATGGTGGCCACGACAGTGAGACCCAGGCCCTGACCGCCTCGCAGGAGGTGGCCCCGAGCCCCCTCCTGCAAGAGAGCCTCGAGGAGGATCTTGGTGCTGTAAGGGAGGAGGAGGCTGCGGAGCCCTCCATCACCCTGAAAGGTGCGAGGGCTTTGACAGCCAAAATCTTGGCCCGGCGCAGGGCCCGTCTCCGTCCGGATCAGACGGTGGCCGAGTTGGTGCAGTTTCTGCTGTTGAAGGACAGGAAGAAGAGTCCTATCACCCTCTCCGAGATGGTGAAATACATTATCAGAGACTTAAAGGATCTGTTCCCTGAGATCATCGCAAGGGCCGCAGAGCATCTGCGGTATGTCTTTGGTTTCAAGCTGCAACAGCTTGACCGCAAGCACCACACTTATATCCTGATCAACAAACTAAAACCTCTTGAGGAGGAGGAGGAGGAGATGGCCCCAGACTGGGTCTTTTAATGATGATGTTGGGCTTTATCTACATGAAAGGTAATAGCGCCAGGGAGGCACAGGTCTGGGAGATGCTGCGTCGGTTGGAGGTGCGTCCCTCAAAGTATCACCCCCTCTTTGGGTGCCCGAGGAGGCTTATTATGGAAGATTTCGTGCAGCTGAGATACCTCAATTACCAGCTTGTTTCTCACACCAATCCACCGGCATGTGAATTCTCTTGGGGTCCCCGAAGCGACCTGGAAACCAGCAAGACGAAAGTCCTGGGGTTCGTGGCCAAGCTCCATAAGAAAGAACCCCAACGCTGGCCAGTGCAGTACCGTGAGGCCCTGGCAGACGAGGGTGACAGGGGCAGTGTGAGGGCTAGGGCCAGGGCTAATGCTAATGCTGGGGCCGGCATCCACCCCTGGTGAGGGCCAGCCAGAGGTGGGGTGGGGGGAAGTTGGGTATAAAAGCTACTGTCTGAGTCATAAGTAGACTAGGTGGGGAGAAGGTCGTTATTTCTATAGCAGTTGTATTTGTGTAACTAGGATTTAGGTTTTGTATCTTGGTAAGTTTTGTTACGTTTAATACACTTAAATTCATGTTTATAAATGAGATTGGTCTACTTTTTCCTGTAGGGTTTTGTTGTAGAGTTTTGCTGCTTTTGTAAAATTAATTGAAAAACTTTACATTTTATTCTGTGATCTTGAACAAATTATGCAGCACTGAATGCTATACTTAAATGGTTTGAAGGAACTCACCAGTATGATGATCTGGTACCAGGGAAAAATATAGCTGATTGGTATCTAGCTTTCCAACAGTTTTTGTCTACTGTGCAAAGAAAAAAGACTGACATTTAACTCTGTTTGCTTAGTTATTGTAGTAGCTGGGGGGGGGGAATGCAATAAATTAGAAGTATAACTTGGTACACTTAATAAACATTTGTTAAGCATCTTCTTTTGTGTGATGCACTGTTGGGGGTATTTGGAGATTAAATGCTGAACAAGATAAAGGCCCTACTTTTCAGAACTGGACAGTAAATAAATAAACCAGAAATTACAGTGCGATGAGTTGAAGGCTACAGAGGGACACCCAACCCAGCTGGGGTGATTGGGTGAGGCTTGCCTGAGGTTACCTTTAGTCGGACTTCAGGGTAGGGAGGGAGAAACGACGGGGTGGGTGGAGAAGAGGGGAAGGAAAAAAGGAAGAAGAGTTGTGGGTGGGAGATGGTATTAAAAATTACTTAAGATCATAGATGCTCCTCAGTAAGATGGGAAGACATGATACGTGGCAGATCTGGAAAACATCCAACCTTTGCCAGTGCCCTTGGTCCAGGGCAGTTTATCACAGTGCACACGTAATGACGGTGACTGTTAGCATTTTGGTCTTCTCCATTTCCCTTCTCTCAATCTCTACAAGCTTTCCTCTTCTACCAAAGCCCTCAGAGACCAAATACTTTTTTTTTTTTTTTTGCGGTACGCGGGCCTCTCACTGTTGTGGCCTCTCCCGTTGCGGAGCACAGGCTCCGAACGCACAGGCTCAGCGGCCATGGCTCACGGGCCCAGCCGCGCAGCATGTGGGATCTTCCCGGACCGGGGCACGAACCCATGTCCCCTGCATTGGCAGGCGGACTCTCAACCACTGCGCCACCGGGGAAGCCCAGAGACCAAATACTTTAACGATTCTGGAACGGTATGTAATGTGGAGGGCACGTGTGATGTCCTCTGCTGCCAGGAAGCCTTCAAGGGCTCTCCCTTGGCACCAGGAAGCCCAGCACTCTCATCCATGTTTCTGCTTGCCACTTGCCACCTGCCATCTCCCATTAGGAGGAGAACTGTAAGGCATCTTTCACATTCTTAACTACCCATGAAGAGTCATCTTCGAAAGCAGCTTGAGCCTCTGCAGTGGCTACCACCTTCACTCTGGGGATGAATTCTGTAGAATGGGTACATAGAGTAATAAGGAATCTAGAGGAGTGGTAACCAAACCAAAACTGGGTGTAGGATTATGAAACCGTCCCCTTACAGCTGCCATATACAGAAGAGCTGCTTTCTTCTCTCTTTACTGCTGGTTTTGTGGGTGTGTGTGCTTTCAGTTGCGTCTGAATAACATATCTGAGTATGTTAAGGTTAACATGGAATACAAATACTTTGGGACACAGGCCCAGGGATCCAACCAATCACAGTGAGACCAAAGGTTATAAGCTTATGGGTAAAAAAGTTCACTGATGATTAAAAATATGATTTCTGGGCAATTTATAATTCATTAAACAAAAGTATTGAGTACCCCCTATATGCCAAGGACTTTGCTGGGTTCCAAAGATTAAAAAGGGAAAACCGTCTTTACCCTCAAGGAGCAATAGTGATAATTTCTCACATTTGCATTTTCTCACAGCTGCTGAGAGGTCAGCAGTGTATGCACCCGAGGGTCTGATTACTTGGCGATTTGCTTACAGTCACTTGGCAAAAGACAGCACTAAGACTAGAACCCAAGTCCCTTGCCTCCCAATGTGTTTCATTCTAGTACATTGTTCCCTGTGTCTGGCTTCCAATATATTGTATGTGATTTTATTTATCACAACTCCAAAAATCAAGTGAGGCATGTGTGATTATTGCCAGTTGCCACTGCAGTCCTTATGGGGGTGAGTAGAGTGGAAATACTTCCCATTTCACTGTCAGCAGAGGTGACTTTGCTGAAAGTCAGACATCTATTTCACAGCAGGACAGGACTGACAACTACCATTTTTTAAACATCTGCTATAGGCCAAAAGCATTTCCCCACTTTTCACAACCTATTGCAAAGTGGGTGTTACCAGATACCTCCATTTTACAGGTATTGATACTTGCCATTTATTCAATACGTAATATAAGCCAGCTTTTCAATGCTTTACATACGTTTTAATGATTTTTATAACAATCTAACAGGATAGATATTATCAGTACCATCTTGAACTATGCACACTGAAACTCAGAGAAGCTGTAAAGTTCTCATAGATGGTATATGATATAACAAGGATTGGAACTGAAGTCTGACTTAGTCAAAACTCCACACTTTTGGGGCTTCCCTGGTGGTGCAGTGGTTGGGAGTCCGCCTGCCGATGCAGGGGACGCGGGTTCGTGCCCCGGTCCGGGAGGATCCCACATGCTGCGGAGCGGCTGGGCCCGTGAGCCATGGCCGCTGGGCCTGCGCGTCCAGAGCCTGTGCTCCGCAACGGGAGAGGCCACAGCAGTGAGAGGCCTGCATACCACACACACACAAAAAACAACCTCCACACTTTTCACTATCTTACATTTCCTTCTCCTTGGGACTCCTTTCAGACTTGGGGACTCGTGTTCTTTCTTCCAAACATGGCTGTCTCTCTGGAGATGCAAACAATGGTTGTATAAGCAAGGTAATTATGACAAGACCCTGGCCTGTGGGAGGGTAAAATAAAGTTGGAGAATTATCTGTGAACATTGGTCCCAGCTCTGCCTACCCCCAGTGTTGTCAGAGTGCTGACTACGTGTAGAATGTGTATTTTTACTCAAACTCAGCACTTTTTGCCCTTGTGGGCCATGTTTCCTAAATCTTCTTTAGTCTGCTCTCTCCACTAAGCCTCAAATTAAGTCTTTCATGCCATGGAACAATCAAATAACATTTCTGGACCTGCAAATATGATTCCCAGCATTGTTTCCAGATGGTACAAAAGGCTGGCAGAACTTGTACCCTTGCCTCAGGATGAAAGACCTCCCATTTCATAGATGCCATCATCAACTTCTCAGAAGTACTGAAAATGTGGCCTCTGGGCCGATGTGTAGAGCAGACATTGGCCATGGTGAGGGCAAGAGATGAATTCTCCTGTTGCTTATGGTCATTCACATGACAGAAAAGGAAGGCCTGGATCCCTGGTCTCCTTCCCCTTCAGGCACAAACAGAACTAGATCTTCCTGGGTGAAACCATGTGGGTGGGAGAGCAAGGAGATGTCGGGGGACTGATGGCAGATGGATTACTCCAAATCATACGTACTATACCACAACTAGATAGCAAAGCCAGTAAAGGGAATTCCCTTGAAAACTATAAATGAAGCCTTAGACAATGGGAAGGTCTCACTCAGTTCAGCCACAGACTCTGCAGGGATTTTTCTTTTTTTTTTTTTTTTTTTTTTTTTGGCAGGGATTTTTCTTTTTCTTTTTTTGGCTGCATTAGGTCTTCGTCGCTGCGCACAGGCTTTCTCTAGTTGTGGCGAGCCGGGGCTACTCTTCGTTGCGGTGCGTGGGCTTCTCATTGAGGTGGCTTCTCATTGCGGAGCACGGGCTCTAGGCGCACGGCCTTCAGTAGTTGTGGTTCGTGGGCTCTAGAGCGCAGGCTCAGTAGTTGTCGCACAAGGGCTTAGCTGCTCTGAGGCATGTGGGATCTTCCCGACCAGGGCTCAAACCTGTGTCCCCTGCATTGGCAGACGGATTCTTAACCACTGCGCCACCAGGGAAGTCCCTCTGCAGGGATCTTGACTTTCACCAGAGTCGGGACTTTTGACCCACTGGAACTTGGAGAATGGGTGTTTGCAAACAGGCTCCGGTTAATTACAGCCCCAGCATCTGGCAGGCACATAGCGCTCTGGAGGTGGTAGCTCATTTGTAGCCCCTGCAAACCAGGCCTCAGTGCACAGGCTCAATCGCAGTTTCCACCTGAGATAATTATGCCTCATGCCTTGGTCTTGGTGGTAACTGATGCTTGTGCAAATCATTCCTCAAATGGTGTAACCCAGCAGAGGTGGCAACAATTACCTCCCAGCAGAAGTATAGTGTACTGACTAAAGAGGTTAGGTATTCTGAAAAGCGTCCCAGTCAAGGCCTTATAAAAGTCATGACTATGTGACCTTGAACAAGGAATAAGGAATTCTAAACTCTGAGGACTGGAGCTCTAGGAAAGTTTAGATTGGAGGGTGATTGGAGTTAGTGGTTAGCTACAATCCACACCCACAACACATCCTACCAGCTGACTGCAAACCCTGCCAGTTCCCGGGCTACTCATGACTGATGACAAGATCAGCCAACAATTATTAAGCCTTATCTGTCAGGCACGGTGCTAAGTATGATAATCAAATTGGCTCATGCAACTACACAACACCCCCATGAGACAGATTCTCCATTTGCCATCATCACAGTACTGTAGGCAAACCACAAAGAAAGAAGAATTCCTTTCATTGTGTCAATGCACAAGTTAAAAGACTTGCCCAAAGTCATGGCATAGCTAGTGAGCCGCAGATCCTGAACATGAACCCGAATCTCCTGGGTTCTTGCTGTAATTCCACCTTGCCGGTCTGCAGAAGTTTCTCAGGGAGCAACCAACCTCCCTTTGGGAGAATGGGGCTGCGGGAGAAAGAAAGAAAACCTGTGGGCCTGCTCATTTATACCATAACCTAGAGCGCCCACAGTAGAGGCAGTGAGGCAGGGAAGGAACAATTTGGCTTCTCTGATTGCAGGGTTTGGGTCACCAGAAGGGATGCAAACTGGGAGAGGAGCCCACTTGGAGCAATGCTGGCTCAGGGCACCAGCACTGTGGTTCCTGCAGTGGGGGAAATAAATGGTGCCCAAGACACAGAGGGGTGTCAGCACAGTGAGAGACCACCATGAGGACAGAGGAGTCTCCTACAGTGGAAAGCTCCTGGCCCCTGGAGCAGCCAGATCTGCGTTCCGTGCCACTCTGCCATGGGAGAGTGTGTGTCTCCGCCTGAGTTCGCTAACCCTCTGAGCTTTGGTTTCCTTGTCTTTCCAACAGAGATATTGCTGTGTACCTCAAAACACTGTGAAGACGACGGAATGAGGGAATTACTAAGCACCTAGCACAGGATCTGGTACATGGTAACTAGTGTTATTATAAACTGTATTCACTCATTCAACAAACACTTATCTTCTGTACATACCAGGCATACACCCTGGTGGTGAGCTTACAGCAGAGGACAATACAGACAAAAGCCCTTGTCGTCTAGAGCTTACAGATCGGCGCGAGGAGACATAATAAAGAAGCACATTACATAGCATGTCAGATGGAGATCTATGTTGGAGGGAGAAATGAAGCAGGAGAGGGGGAAAGAGTGCTGGGAGGGTGTGCAATTTTAAATGGCCTGCTCAGGGAAAGCCTCGTTGAGACATCTGAGTCAAAACTGAAGGTGAGAAGCAGGAAGCCCACAAGCTGTCTGGGGGGGACCAGGGAGGAGGGGGTGCCGGCAGATGGAACAGTGAGTATGAAGGCCAAGGGTGGAAGCAGGCCAGGCAGGTTCTGAGAAGTAGCTCCTGCAAGCAGAGTGGGTGATGGGGGAGGGTTGAGTAGAAGGAGATGTGTTCCTTCTCCTGAAGGAGCTTGCAGAGCTGGCACAAGTACCTAAACGATGAATAAACACGGATCTGCACCCAAGAGTCACTGCCCGAGTTCAGCAGGGGAAGGAACCACAGCAGCCTTAGGCAGTAGAGGCTTCCACTGGGCCCGGAAGGGGAAGGAAAGAGATATTCCTTATTCATAGCTTTTGTTTTTCTAATTACAAATGCTTGTAGTGGAAAATGTGGAGAGTTCCACAAAAATATAAAGAAAAGGAATGCTCTGGAGTACTGGCACCCAGAGGCAACCATGGTTAACAGTGTAGTATGGTTTTATGTCTATCTCTAGTGTATTTAGTTTTCACCTGCCAAGGGTATAAATGATTTGTTGCTACTTTAACAATGAGTTACAATGACACTGAGCCGCACTCCATGCAATATTTCCCTCAAATACTTCTGGGAGCTCCCCGTGGGGCATCTCAAATGTTGTCACAAATCCATCTATCCACAGCAGTCACCGTGCAGGGCTTATGGAGGCCCATGAAAGGAGAGCTTCTGCTGGAGATGGTCCCTGTGGAGTCCTCAAGCATCCGTGGCTGCTGCCTCCTCGGATGCCCCCAGTGTTCTAGAGGGATGCTGCAGACATGGATAGGGTGTGCTTCTCCCCAGCTCTGTGTCAAGAAGTGTCACCTGGGTCCCAAAGCAGCAGTGCCGGGGACTCTCCAACCTCCTCAGGAAGCCTGCTAGTCTCTGCTTGCCATCTCTTGCAAGCGACTCTCCAAACTCCAGCTGAAAATAGTCACCCCCACAGGGACCAGTCCACAACTTCCTCCACAACTCTTTTCCTCAAACCTTAGGAAAAAAAGGAGAGAAAAGGCAGTCCCTGTCTCCCAAGGCACGGCTGTTTGCATTGCTGAACCAGAACAGCGAACATACGCATTCGCACTGACAGTGATAGCACAGCTTTAGATTGGTGCTGATTTTCCCGAAACAAAGCAGAAGTCTGCCCCAAAGGTGAACTAAATCCTCCATCTCTAGCAAACTGCGAGCAACTTAGCTCCCTTCCCCCACTTTTCCCACCTTCTCATCATGTTTGTTTTCTTTTTTTAATTTTTAAAATTTATTTATTTATTTTTGGCTGCGTTGGGTCTTCGTTGCTGCTCGTGGGCTTTCTCTAGTTGCGGTGAGCGGGGCCTTCTCATCGCGGTGGCTTCTCTTGTTGCAGAGCACGGGCTCTAGGCGCCCGTGCCTTATAACATCTCAGCCAGGGATTTTATATACTGTGAGAGATGGCTAGAATTTAGGTAAAAGCTTGGAATGGAGAAAAGGATTCTAGGCAAGGGAAACCACTTCAGCCAAGGTCAGGTAGCAGGAAGGTGCAGTGTCCTGGGAACCACGAGGGGACCAGTTAGGTTGGAACAGGGTTTGTGGAGGAGAGGAGAGGGTGCTGTGGATGGAGAGAGCAGCTGGGGGCAGCGGCTGAGGGAGAGCAATGAGCACAAGGACGGTGGCCTGGCTGGTCGTGAAGGGGGAGGCTGGAGGCAGGGAGGCCACTCCAAATTGGAGTAGATGGCAGCCTGACCAGGGGAGGGGTGCAGCAGGAATGGGGGTGGGAAAGGACTGGTTGGGGGAATAACTTGGAACCACTGGATAACTGATCAGCTGTGGGAAATGCAACAGAGGGACATGTGAGGTATGACTCAGCAGCTTCAAGCTGGCACGTCTGGAAGAATGCTGGAGTCATTCACTAGAACAGCTGGGTGCCCAGAGGGAGCCGGTTTGTGGTCAAGGAGATGGATATGTCATCAGTCACACTGAGTCTCAGTTGCTCAGTTGAATATCTGATGGACACTTGGAGATGGAGCAGAGGATGGACACCGGGGCTGAAGGTAGACACTCTGAGTCAGCCTCTTGGAAGACATAGCCCAAACCGCGGACTCTCTCCTTGGGAAAGAATGTAGAGGGAGGAGGGCAGGAACCTGACCCATCTCTCTTCTTGCTCAAAGCAAAGGTCTTGGCAGTCCCAAGCAGATTACACAGAAATGCAATCCTGCCTCCACAGTTGCCTTCTGGGTCCATCTTCTGGATATACTTCTACAAATGATCTGGGGGCTAAGAGGAAGGTCTCAGAGGGAGCAGCATGGCCAGGGAGTCATGGAACTAGGAAGAGAGAAGCTGCAAGTTGTTGTAGGTGGGTGTCAGCTAAGGGGTGCCAAGATCTTAGTGTGCACTGAAAACAGCATTGCAGGGCTTCCCTGGTGGCGCAGGGGTTGAGAGTCCGCCTGCCGATGCTGGGGACGCGGGTTCGTGCCCCGGTCCGGGAAGATCCCACATGCCGTGGAGCGGCTGGGCCCATGAGCCATGGCCGCTGAGCCTGCGCGTCCGGAGCCTGTGCTCCGCAACGGGAGAGGCCACAACAGTGAGAGGCCCACATACAGCAAAAAAAAACAAAAACAAAAAAACAGCATTGCAAACACACAGTCCCACTGCTGCTGGAAGGATCCAGGACAGACCTAACCAAGGCTGAAATGGGCCAACTCATGGGATTCCAGACTTAGCAGCCTGTCTCTCCCCGCTTTATAATGGACCTTCTGTCTTGGAATGGAACTTTCCAGGCAACACCATCACCTTTGATCAGACCTGAGATATCTCCACAGTGCAAGATACATCCCAAGGGAGGGAGGTTCTCATTCAGGGAGAACCCTCACGTTCAGCCTCTTAGATACACAAGGCATGTTGCCCAGATGCAAATGCACACTTGGTATACACACGTAGAAATATCTCCTCCAAATCCACAGGAGACATGAAGAAAAAAGTATCATTTGGCAACTATCATATATCAGGTACTTTGCCTGGAGCTTTCCAAGTATTTTTACATTTAGTATCACAACAGTTGTGAAAGAAAGGGATCATTTTCCCATTTTGTAAAACCCCAAGCCTCAGAAAAGTTAAATATTTTGCCCAGGATCACATGCCTAGAAAATGGCAGATGGTTCTTGACCCAGGTCTGCCTGTGCACTTACATGTTATTATTCTTCTTTCTTCACACATGTGTGTACAACAGACTCATACACACAAACACATATCCATCCCTCTATACACACAAAATCCCATAGAAAGTAAGCTCCTTGAGGGCAAGGATGTCATTTTGTTCACTGATGGATCCCAGATATCTAGAACAGTGTCTGGCACAGAGTACACACTCAATAAATATTTTGTGGTTGTCATTAAATGAATTGAATGAATACACGTGCATGCAACCCTCACCTGTGTACATGTACATCTACGCACACACATGCACGCATGCACATATGGGCACACTCACTCACCTTCACATACACTTAATTAACACATCAAATCCACTGCCTGAAAGTAGATCCAAGGTGAAGCTCCAGCTCTCAGAGCTGCCCCTACAGGTCTGCTCCTGAAGGGCTGACCTCTCCATCTCCCCAGCCTCAGTACATCCCACCTCCTTCTTTTCCTGGCTCAGTCAAAAATAAAGAATTTTTCTAAAAGATCTTTACTAAGAGAAAAAGAGAAAAATAATCAAGAAACTACAAGCTCTTGAGCGGATGAACTGACAGATTCGGATTCTTACCCTAAGCCAGGCCCTCCAGTCCGGCCACAGCCTGGCTCAGCGGGTGAGGCGGTCAGCTCGTGGAGCCTAGGCCGTGCTTGGCTGCTCTGCCAGTGGCTCAGATGCCCAGCCTGAGGGAGCAGGGAGTTGGCACGGCTGCTCAATCTGGGCCATTCTCTCTTCCTCCAGATACTGCTGCTGCTTCTATATGGGCACAGACACTTCTGCCACTCTGGCCTTGAGCTAACTGCAATTTTACACCCTCTTTGCCATCTGCTGTGCCCTGGGCTTGTAAACCAGACTGGTCCAACCCAAATCACTCAGTAGGACTGTGTCTATCCCATGCCTAAAACTCCAACAACCTTAATTCCTTCCTAGAGCCTCAAGGCTCTGCCTGAGATGGCTCCTGTCCATCCTCAACCTCATCCCACACCACCCCTTTATCTGGTCTCCAGTTACATTTGCAAAGCAGTTCTGATGGATGTACCAGAGCCCAGCATCCCAAGGATCTGTTCACCAGACACCTCAGACAACTCCAGATCAGACCCTGGACCAGTGCATCAGCATCACCAGGGTCCCTGGATTAAAAAGTAAATTCCTGAGCCCACCTAAGACCTGCTGGATCAGAATCTCTGCAAGTGAGGCCCAGAAGTCAGCACTTTTAACAGGCTTCCCAGGTGACTGTCACACTCCAAAGTCCAAGAAGCACCACCCCAAATCTATTAAACTCCATACATACCCCCATGCATGTATAATAATGGTAGCTAAAATACTTATTGAGCACTTACTATGTGCAAGGAAGTATTTTCATGTGTTAACTCAGTTCACCCTCACAACAACATTGGAGGGAGGCATGTTATCATGCCCACTTTGCGGTGACTTGCCCAGATTCATACAGCCTTTGGTGGGAAGTCAGGGATCGAACCCCGGCCTTGTGACTTCCAAGCCTGCCCGCAATCAGCACACACTCTCTAGCGCGCTCGACTGCGCCTACATAGATCACACACACACAGGACCCCCACCCCTTCAGAACTGCTGACCAAAGAGGTTCTGACAAAAGAGATGGAGGGCCAGGGTGTTTTCCAAGGCTCCTGGTTTCTCTCTCACCCCAAGTCTGGCATACACAGATCTGAGCCTAGAGAGCCAACAGTCACAGCCAGCAGGGCCGGGGAGCTGGTGAGCTGTTGCCCCAGGGCTTAGGCAGCACCCCCAGGCCCTGAGGCTCAGCCCTGCCTGCTGCAGGGAGCGGGCCCACCACGGGCCTCCACTGCCAGGGCCCCTGAACCCTGCCCCCCAGCCTCTGCTGCCCAGCGTGTCCTGGCTCCCCGAGAGCCGAGCCCCTGACAGGGCCCTCCTGGAATGCTGTAGCCAGAGAGCAGATGTGCTTGCAGCTCTTTCCAAAAGCTAGTCTTCTCAGGAATCCTGCCATGGGGGAAAGGCAGGGGGATGGGGGGAAGGAGTGGAAAAACAACCGAAATACCATAACACAGAAAAGTGATCCAAATAGAAAGCAGCAACTGCGTATCTGGAAGGAATAAACTGAGGAGGAGAGGCGCAGAGCTGTGCAGCATGGCCGTGAGGCTGCCGACCTTGGCAGCCCGGGGATGGGGGCTGGGTGGCCACCGTCAACTGGCCACAGGGTTGCTCTGGCCAGGGGCTGGGGTGGGGGGAGAGTCTGGGCTGCCGCAGGGGCACGAGGAGTAGATCTCAGCCAGCAGTCTCCTCCTTCCCAGGGCTCCAGGCACTGTGTTCCTCATCCCCCAAGACCTATCCGGAGAGGCCTTCTCACTGTTCTCCACTTGAAGGGTCTGCTTGGGACCGTGGAAAGAGCCAGAATGATGCCTGAACTCACAGACATTCTGATCATGGGGAGAGAAGGCTTTCTCAGAATAGGGCTGGGTCCCCTGACAGTGGAGGGGAGAGATGGGAAGGATTTATTTTGAGGCCATAGAATGCAGAATCAAGTGGTTCTCACCCAGCTCCCTCCTGACGAGCAGTGCGACCTAGGGAAACTCACTTATTTGCACTGAGCCCAAGTCCCCTCACTGTAAAATGGGCTAACTCAGGCTTTCTCTGTGCATCTCAGGGTCAAAAAAGACCCATAGATTGGACAACCTATCAAAGCTGGGGCTTGAGCACAGAAAGCGAGATGGTGGTGTGTCACAGGATGTGGAGTTGAAGGATTGGGTTTGAGACCTACTAACTAGCCATGTGACCTTGGAGTAGACACTTAACCTCTCTGTGCTCAAGAGGGCCAAAGCCTAGATACATGAGGAGCTTTTGAAAAACTTTTATACGTAGTAGATGATGTCAGCTCCCACTTCCTCAGCCATGTACCAGGTACAGATTGTGGGTATATTTTTGTGAGGTAGGTATTACTATTCCCATTTTACAGATGGGAAAATAAGGCTCAGTGAAGTTAAGGAACTTCTGAAAACTGACAGGTGCTGAAGTTGAACCAGGTCTGTCTGATTTTGGAGCTCATGGCCTCTCTCCTATTGCAGCCCAGGGGGCAGGGATGGGCAGTGCCCCTGTTGGTGAGCTGAGGGAAGAGGTGAAGTCCTAGCAGAGGAGCCTGGCTGGGGATATCTGGCAGCAGGGGCAGGGACTCTGTTTGGCCTTGGTTTGTGCAGGAGGCTTGGTGGAGTGAGGTGTACCTTGACCTGGAGGAACTGAAGCCCCCAGTGCCTCATGATAACCTGGAAGCCAGCTGCCCAAGGGTGCAAAGGTGCTATAATCCACAGGGACGATTGCCAGGCAGAACTTGGGGAACAAAGCAGGAAGCACGAGAGCTGCCAAGTAGGTCAGCAGAGCATCAGACTGTTGAGCAAGATAGGTGCAGAGCTGAGAACAAGCTGGATTGTTAACAGGATAACGACAGGTAAAAAGAGGCCCAGACATGTCATCAGGATGGCTCAGGAATCAACTCCGTGGCTGAGGCCTCCTCTTACATCAGATGCTCTGTGAGGCCACAGGGGCTTTTGGACGGACAGGTTATCAAGGCCTGGGCTCAAGCACAGAGAGAGAGCTGGTGCTAGGTCACAGGATATGGCATTGAAGAATCAGCTTTGAGACCTACTCATTAGCCATGTGACCCTGGAGTAGACACTTAACCTCTTTGTGCTCAAGAGAGACAAAGCCTAGATAAGAGCAGAGCAAAGACAGTTTCCCTCCATGTCTGCTCTCCAGCCCCTGCCCCCATCACCCGCTCTGTGAAGCCTGCCATCCTGGCAGTGAGTTAGCCACTCCCTTCCTAGAACCCTGTAGCCCCTGTACATGCCCCACATGTGCCCTTCGTTTTGACAGTTTTGACCACTCCATTGTAAGGCCCAGTGTGTGTCACCCCATTAGGACTGTGGGCTTCTCGAGCGTATCCCATCATGGTGCCTGAGACAGGGACTAGTGTTTGAGAGATGAAGGAGGAACTAAGTAAACAGAAATTCATCTGGAGGCTTCCTAAAAGCAGGCAGTGGTCCATTTGGGTCTTAAAAGAGTTGGTGTATTTGAATACTACTCTTCAAAGAAATCAAAGGTCTTCTTGGCTCCTAATACTTGAGTTAGCCATACCAGTCCCTAAATGCTAAAAGAATTCTCTCGACAATGTTTATTCATTCATTCCACAAACATTTGCTGAGCTTAAACTATGTGTCAGGCTGGAAAACAAAAGCTAAGAAGTTAGGGTCCCTGTTCTCAAAGGTGCAACTGTGAAGTGGCTGGGAATGGGGTGCAGATAAGCACCTGGATAATCATATTCTTCGACCATCTAGAGGATTCTATGGGAGCCCATTAGAGATATAACCAATCCATCCATGAGGGAGCAAGGAAAGGGCTGCTATATGTGGCTGTGTAGGTCGTGTACCGCAGAAGGCAGGGTGTGCCCTGGAGTTGCGCAATGCAAGGGCCCAATCCTTCCAGGCCCCCAGCATCTGAAGCCCTGTTGCCCTCTCATCCCAATCCCCAAATCCTAGTCCATCAACCTGGTCCCTCTGGCTCCTCTACTGAGAATTTCTTTGTCTAGTCCTCCAGAGAAGTTTTCTTCTGGAAAACTCCCCAGGAGTCCCTGTTATCTCCTTTCTCCTGCCAGCTCTATAAAGCAAACCGGCTCCTCTCAGAGAATTACAGTTTGGGGGAAGTGTGATTCATGGGGAAAGAACTCTTTCCACGGCTTTCTAACCTTTGATGTGACCCCAAAAAACCTGTGGCTAATACAGAGCGCTCTAAATCTCACAAAACTCATAAACACAAGAGCCGCACTGCACTGGGCCATGAACAAGGCCTCTGGCTAGCCAGCTCCTGCCACCAGCTGGAGAAATGTTCCCCTTTCCCACCCTACACCGACAGCCCTCCCACAAACCCTCCACTCTCCTGGCAGCTCCTGCAGGGGCAGCGTTCCAGGGCCCCCGTGGCTGGGAGGGGAGGCTTGCCAAGGCCCCTGATGGCCCACCAGTCCATAGCTGGACCCAGAACCTCTGCCCCTCCAACTCTGATAGGAAAGGCCTCAGTTGTTGAGCAAGGGAGGGAAAGGCTGGAGAAACAGACTCTAAAATACAGCCTCCCTGAAGGGAAGAACAGCTGGGACCAGGAAGATACTAGTGAATTTTAGGTGACATGTCTGCAGAAGTAGTGCCCACTGAGGTTTCTGGAGGTTTTCCTGCAAAGCAAAGCAATATAAATGAAGTCTATTTTCCCCATGAAAACAATGTGGGGTTTTGTTTGTTTGTTTGTTTTAAGAGAAGAATCTATCAGCCACAAGTTTAATGAACAAGAAGCAATATACCTGTGCTCTACATAGCAGACCTCTTTCTAAAGCAGGGTATAGAACAAGCAGGACCAAGTGGGAACGCATAAGATAACGTAAATGGAACGCCTTGCACGAAGCCTAGCCTATGGTAGGTGATCAATAAATGGTCACCGTTATTACAGTGCCTTATTATCTGAGCAATCCCTGGCGAAGGCACCGAGCAGAGCAGGGAGAAGGACCATAAAGTTTCCAGGAACTAGTCTGAGGCCCTGCTTGCCCACCGCCTGGCGGAGGGGCCCCGAGTCCTCCAGGTGGGGAAGCTGGCTGACTGCAGGGAGGACGTTTGTGCTCTGCCGCTCATGCTGAAAATAGTACCACCCCACAGCTGGCCGCAAAGGCAGAGGGACAGACAGTGGCCAAACTAAACCGACAGCTGGCTTCAGGACAATTGGTGGGGACTTCCCTGCCTCCTGCCTACCCCACAGCACATGGTGGCAATTTGGAAGTCAAAAGCTCTTTTTTTTTCTTTCCAAAGGCTCTTTTCCTCCACAATTGCTGTTACTGGGTTTGGGCCTCGCAGGTGCTGAGGAGGTGGGGTCCTGGGCCACCTCTCTCTCTGGGGATGGGGAAAGGGAGACTGGGCGGGCTGCCAGCAGCTCCCTGCTGGTCTTGGCAAGCCTGCCCCCATGCCTCTCTGTAGTAGCAGGTAGGTGACATGGCACTTGACCCAGCCCCAGGACAAGTGCCCCTCTCAGCACTCTGTGTTGGTGGGGGCAGGGAAGGAGTGTGGCAGGGTGGGGGTGGGGGTCTTGCTCCCCGGAAAACCTTTCCAGAGATTTCTCTTCCCCAGCAGGGCAGGGGTGCACCACAAAGGTGAACCTTGTTCTCTTCTCCAAGGCTGTGGCTGGGCTGTGGGAAGGACTGGACTGTGTCCTGGCGGGGGCCACCTAACAGGTACCTAGTGTGGAGCCGGCTAACCTTCCTACACTCAAAACACCACCCATAGCACGGAGGCATCTGCTCGTTAAGTCCACACCCAGAACCTGGGGAAAATCACCTTCCCTCCCCTCTGTTTTCCCCACCTCCATTTTAATCAGATTCTCCCTTTCTTTACTGAACAGAGAACAGAAAGGACCTCCTCCTGGTGTGTGCAGGCACTCAGAGCAAAGGGAGAAGCCCCCAGGGGTCTTGCTATTGAGCCCATGTGTACCATGTTTACTCTCTAGGATTTGTGGTCAGAAGAGATCACTTATTACTTACCTACGGTCATCATTTACTCGTCGGGCCTCAGTGGCCTCATTTCTGAAATGGAGATAATAACAATACCACCTCGCGAGGTTGTTTGTTGAGAGGAGTAAATAAGATGGGGTATGAGAAAGGGCTTTGTAACACATGTGCAGTGCCACACATAATAATTACGATGGTTAATATTACTATTACAGTGCTGCAAGCTCTATAAAAACAGCCATTGTCCCTCAGAAATACCCTCCAAGCCTGTGGATGTTTTCAGGGGAACACCACGAGAGCCTTCTAGACTGGAGTCTCTGTCTCCTGACCGATCCTGCCATGGGGCACGGCCAGGGCAGGAGGGCCAGGGTGAGGTTAGCCCTCTCACCATCATCATCCAGCCTCCAGCAACAGGACAGTGATTATACCCCAAGGAGGAGCGAGAGTCTCTCCCAGGGATTACCTCACCCCTCCAGAGCCGAGCAGATGTAAAGAAAGGGAGGAGTAGGGACGGCTAAGGGGGGGGGGGGGGGGCAGCCTGAAGTCACGTGACTTTCCCAAAGCCAGCCCCGCAGGCAGGGCCAGAGAGCAAAGCACTAAAAGGGGCTGATCCTTAGAGGCAAATCTAGGGCTCCACGCCCTGCCCCCACCATGCCCCCCCCCGGCCCCCCGCCTCAGCCCTGAGAGCCCAGCTCAGGAGGGGCCTGGGACACAGAAGCTCCCTGGCTCCAACAATAACTACTGTTGTTTGTTGAGCCTGTGCTAGGTGCTTTCTGTCCATTGGACCCTAATCACAGCCCTGCCACCCAGGGGTTATTATGCCTCTTTTCAGATGAGGCTCTGACCGGACGTAATTCTCCCAAGGTTGCTCGTCAAGTTAGTGGCAAAGCTGGACAAGATTTGAACCAGGTTCTGTTTAGGTCCAAAGACCTACCCATTGCCTGCTTGTCCCGTCAGCCCAGAATGGCAGGCTGGGCGAGGCTGGGCTAGCTTCTGGGTAGGGTCCCCAGCCACCAGGGAGAGGAGAGAGCCTAAGAGGAAAGGGGAAATTGTTTACCCTCAGTAACTGCACCTCTGAACCCCCGCCAAGCCTGCACACACCAGACTAAACCACAGGGCTGCCCTGCCCTTGTGCCTAGGCACGGGTGTCCAAAGTGACCTGCTCCAGCGCTCGGCTCCAAACCTGGGGGAGGCACCGGGGAGCCCCCGAAGGGGCCTGATTATGGGGGCCAAGGACCCCGCTCCTGGAGCGGGTCGGGCTGAGGAGAGGCAGCCCTCCAGTCCTCCACTCCCAGACTGCCTGTGGGGAAAAATGTCGGAGTACTCACCCCAGGGCAGGGCCTGGCTGGCTTCCCCCATCTTTTTTCGTCATCTCCCAGGAAGGAGTGAGGGTGAGGTGGCCTGGAATGAGGCAGAGAACGACGGAGTGCAGATCAAATCCTATGGTTTTTGTCGGGATAGATCACCCCCAAATAATTTTTCTTTCCACTTATTGTAAAAGTCACATAGACATACTACAGAAGATTTGACAAATAGAAGAAAAAGAATTAACTGTAATTTTACCACCATAACACAATCACTGGTAACACCCTCATGTAGTTTCTTCCCAGCTCTCTCACCTCTTTTTTATTAAAATTTTTTAAAATAACTGCTGTTATGCCATTTTCAGGATGTGGATGGATTTTCCCATCTCTTGTCATGACATAAAATCACCTTCCCATGTTGCTGTGCAGTTGGCCTGTCCTCCTTTTGGACGACTGTAGGGGAGTCCACTGTGTGAGTCAAGGCAAAGGCTTCTACCCCCTGATTTAAGAATGTTTGAAGTCTTGATTTAAGTCTCTGAAGTCTTCCAAAAGTAGAAATAGAGACATAGATGTAGAGAACAAACGTATGGACACCAAGGGGGGAAAGTGGCGGTGGGGGGGGGGGGGATGAATTGGGAGATTGGGACTGACATATATACACCAATATGTATAAAATAGATAACTGATAAGAACCTGCTGTATAAAAAAATAAATAAAATAAAATTCAAAAAAAATAATAAATGTTTTTAAAAAGTAGAAAACTTGAATCACATTTACTCAACCTTTAATAAACCTCCTATTGTGAAAAGAATAAAATTATATGGACTCAGAGTTGGTCCAGAAAATCCAAGTAGCTCTTGGTTGCAGCAGAGTGGGGAGGGGGCCTGTGGGGCAGGGAGGCACTGCTGGGGTAAGGCTGCGGCACCTGCCACCAACTCAGACCCACACAGATCAGGCCCCTTGCCTTCTCGGTCCTGCAGAACCTGGGTTCTCAACATTGCTTCTGGGCCAGAGAGTTGCCAGGAGAGACTGATTGTAGAAGAATGTTAGACTGGAAACCAAGGAGCCTCTGTCAGATGCCTGCTGTCCTTTCCAGAGCCTTCCTGCACTTGTTAGGGGTCTGCCTGCAGAAGGCAGCCCTGAGAGCCCCCGCTCCACTGCTGGAGAGCAGCACAGACACCAATCCTTCCTCATCCCCAGCTAGGCCCCCAGCCCATCAGCCTGCTCAAGGATGCTCTCAAACAGATACTCTTGAGGTTTATTAGGTATTTATCAAGGGGCTACTGAATGCATTGTTTGAGTCCTGCTGCAAACAAGAAGAAACCATCCCTGCCCCTGGAAGCTTACAGTCTAGTTACTGTAGAATTTAAAACAAAGACAGTGTAGTCTCATGGTCAATAGCTTGCACTCTGGAGTTAGACTTAGCTGGGTGGAGTGCTTCCCCCTGACTCCCCTCCACTTATTGAACAAGTAGGTTACTTTAACCTTTCTAAGCCCCAGATTCCTCAACTGCAGAATGGGGTTTTTACTCGCAGAGTAAAATCTAATTTACTCGCAGAGTTGTGGGAAGGATTGGAGACAATATATGTAAAGTGTCAGTCATCTGGTAGGCTTTCAGAAACATTGGTTATCATTAAAGTAGCACAAAACACATGTGAAATGCTATAGGGACACTATGTAAAGGAAGGGGGTCAGAGCATTGAGGGGTGAAGGAGCAAACAGCTCTGGAGCAGGGATTTTCAACCCTGGCTAGGCATGAGAATCACCTGGGAGCTTTGAAATTATGCTGATGCCCAGGCCTCACAGACCAATTAAGCCAGAATGGGACCCAGGCCTGGGCACATTTTATTTAAAAACTGCCCAGGTGAGGGCTTCCCTGGTGGTACAGTGGTTAAGAATCTGCCTGCCGGGCTTCCCTGGTGGCGCAGTGGTTGAGGGTCTGCCTGCCAATGCAGGGGACACGGGTTCGAGCCCTGGTCTGGGAAGATCCCACATGCCGCAGAGCAACAAAGCCCGTGAGCCACAACTACTGAGCCTGCGCACCTGGAGCCTGTGCTCCGCAACAAGAGAGGCCGCAACAGTGAGAGGCCCGCGCACTGTGATGAAGAGTGGCCCCTGCTCACCGCAACTAGAGAAAGCCCACGCACAGAAACGAAGACCCACCACAGCCAAAATTAAATAAATTAATTAATTTAAAAAAATAATCAGATTTATATGAAAAAATAAATTAATTAAAAATAAATAAATTAAAAAAAAGAATCTGCCTGCCAATGCAGGGGACACGGGTTCGAGCCCTGGTCTGGGAAGATCCCACATGCCTCAGAGCAACTAAGCCCTTGTGCCACAACTACTGAGCCTGTGTGCCCCTACTACTGAAGCCCACGTGCCTAGAGCCTGTGCTCCGCAACAAGAGAAGACGCTGCAATGAGAAGCCCGCGCGCCACAAGGAAGAGTAGCCCCCGCTTGCCACACTAGAGAAAGCCTGCGCACAGCAACGGAGACCCAGTGCAGCCAAAAATAAACAAATTAAAAATAAATAAATAAATTTATTTAAAAAAAAAAAAACTGCCCAGGTGAATCTGGGTGCATCCCAGATGGAGACCCACTGCTCTAGGAGGTGTTTCAAAACGTGATTTGGAAAGGAAACCAACATGTATTATGTTAACTTGTACACACTAGGCGCTCTCACAACTGGTAACTCGTCTGAGTTCTTGCAACGATCACCTGAAGCAGGTACTTTTAATCCTGTTTCAAAAAAGGGAAGCAGAAGGTCAGGAAGGTCACTGAAACCTGCCTACCCCCCCAGCCCAGGCATTTCTGTACTACTTGATGCTCTAGAGCAGCACCGTCCAGTAGAAGCATAATGTGAGCCACGAATGGGAGCCAGAGATGCAATTTCAGATTTTCTAGTAGCCACATTAAAAAGTTAAAAAGAAATAGGTGAAATTAATTTTTTTAATATATGTGATTTAATGCAATATATCTATAATATTACTATTGCAATGTGTTATCAATATAAAAATTATAATGAGATATTTCACATTACGTTTTTCATCCTGAGTCTTCAAAATCTGGTATATATTTTACACTAAGAGCACAATTCGGACTGGCCACAAGTGCTCAGTTCAGACTAGTCACATGTGACTAGGGGCTATGGTATTAGACTGGCTAAAGGGACAGTTGACCTGGAATCCCACTGAGCAGGTAATAAGAGGAGGTGGGAAAGACCCATAGGTGTGGGCTGAAGAGTTTCAGAATTAGCCAAGAGATTCTTAAATGAGAGAGTGACCTGGAGCCCAGGCGGCACTCTGATGGCTGGGGAGTCTGGAGGCCACCACAAGCCAGAATAAGAAGTCCAACTGGACAGCCACATGCAAAAGAATGAAACTGGACCCCTATCTATCCCAGACACAAAAATCAATTCAAAATGGATTCAAGAGTTAAACATAAGACCTGAGTCCTTAAAACTCCTAGAAGAAATATAGAGGAAAAGCTCCTTGATATTGGTTCTTGGCAATTATTCGTTGGAGTTGACACCAAAAGCCCAGGCAACAAAAGCAAAAATAAAGTGGGACTACACCAAACTAAAAGGTTTCTGCACAGCAAAAGAAACAATGAACAGAATGAAAAGGCAACATGTGGATTAGGAGAGAATATTCGCAAACCATGTATCCAAAAATGATTTAATATCCAAAACGCATAGGAACTCTTACAACTCAATAGTAAATAATAATAACTCTATTAAAAAATGGGCAAAGGACCTGAATATACATTTTTCCAAAGACATACAAATGGCCAACAGATATATGCAAAAGTACCCAACATCATTAATTATCAGGGAAATGCAAACCAAAACCACAGTGACTTATCATCCCACAGCTGTTAAGATGTCTATTATCAAAAATATAAGAGATAGGGCTTCCCTGGTGGCGCACTCGTTGGGAATCTGCCTGCTAATGCAGGCGACACGGGTTCGAGCCCTGGTCTGGGAGGATACCACATGCCGCGGAGCAACTAGGCCCGTGAGCCACAACTACTGAGCCTGCGCGTCTGGAGCCTGTGCTCCGCAACAAGAGAGGCCGTGATACTGAGAGGCACGCGCACTGCGATGAAGAGAGGCCCCCGCTTGCCACAACTAGAGAAAGCCCTCGCACAGAAACGAAGACCCAACACAGCAAAAATAAATTAATTAATTAATAAACTCCTACCCCCCAATATCTTCTTTAAAAAAAATAATAATATAAGAGATAACAGGTGTTGGTGAGGATGAGGAGGAAAGGGAACCCTCTTGCACTGCTGGTGGGAATGTAAGTTGGTGCAGCCACTATGGAAAACAGTATGGAGATTTCTCAAAAAACTAGAAATAGAACATTTGATCCAGCAGTCCCACTCTGGGCATATATTCAAAGGAAATGAAATCACTATGTCAAAGAGATATCTGCACTCCCATGTTCATTGCCGCATTATTCACAAAGCCAAGATATGGAAACAACCTAAATGTCTGTCGACAAATGAATGGATAAAGAAGATGTGATATATTTATACGGTGGCCTTAAAAAAAGAAGGAAATCCTACCATTTGCAACAGCATGAATGAAATTGGAGGGCATTTATGCTAAGAGAAATAATTCAGACATAGAAAGACAAATATTTTTGGTAAAACCTACAGGTGGAATCTAAAGAAAAAAAGTCCAACTCATAGAAACAGAGTAGTAGCCCTTGGTAGTTGCCAAGGGCTGGGAGATGAGGGGAAATGGGAGATGTTGGTCAAAGCGCACAGACTTTCCGTCATAAGATGAATAAGTTCTGAGGACCTGATGCACAGCCTATGACTATAGTGAATAACACTGTATTGTATACTTGAAATTTGCTAAGAGATCTTAAGTATTATCACCCAAAAAAGGTACCTATGTGAGCTGATAGATATGTTACTTAGCTGTGGTAATCATTTCACAATGTATATCAGATCATCACATTGTAAACTTTAAATATAGATAATGTTATTTGTCAATTATACCTCAGTAAAGTTGGGGGGGGGGGTGGTCCAAAGACCATGAGGGGCCAGTGAGAGGTTGAAGAAGGAAACCCCAGCAGGCAACCAGCCACAAAAGTAGGACTGGGAGCCTTCGCACCTGCCTTCACCTGGGCTGGAGGAGGCCCCCGGCCAGGGGCTGAAAGTGTGAATTTATTGGGTTGGGAGAAGGCTGCTTTGCGGTTCTTGGAAGCAGACTTGCACCAGATCCCTCCCCTCCCTCTCCCCCTACCACCCCTGCAGCCCATAAAGGGTAATGGAGCTGAAGTGAAATTAAAATAGTCCCATGAAATCCGCATCATTTGAAAAGGGTACCTGCTTTAAAGGCCAAATTTCCTGAGCCCAGGTTTATACATTAAGCTACAGAAAGACCTAATTAATTCAGAGCAACCCCACTAACTCTGAATTTGGGATACATTCTGCCTCAGACAGTTCTGAAGTCTTTCCTTTTACACTATCTATGAAGAAACAGTTTGCTAAGCAAATAAATAGTGCAGGCCAGATTACAGAGACAGGTCTGGTTTACCTAAAACCGTTTTTAAGAACTTTAAAAATCACTTTAGCAGCCTCATTTGCAGGAAGATAATGAGATCATTACAGCTGGTCCTTATCTATTTATTTCAACATTTCAGTTTTCCAAGCACCTTCATACACACTATTGGATGTGACCCTTCGGGTGGAGATGCTGTTATTTTTTAGTCTCCAGCAACTAAATGACTGACACGTAATAGGTACTTAATGGTCGCTAAATGAATGGAGGCAGGCATGGCAGTAATAGTCCCATATTACAGGTGAGAAAAATGAGGCTCAGAGCTGTTTATAACGTATCTCAGGGGATCCCTCCAGCTGAACCAGCCCCATGGCCAGTAAGTGGTGAAATTGGGGTTCAAACCATTCCTGGCTTTACGGGATCTTTCCACTCTATTCTACTGTTACCAGGACTGCTGCTTGACAACCGTTTATTAGCTGAGTTTGAGGAACAGTCTGTTCTTAGGAGCAATAAAAGCCCTTTTTTTTTTTTTTTTGTAAATAGGCTTTTCCCCAGATAAAGGAATTAGTGACTGTTCTGGAACCTGAGCCTCCCCACTACCCAGCCACAATCCCCTTCTCTGCAGAGCACGGGAGGCCTTTCTGAGCAGGCCTGACTCTGACACAGGGTCGCTCACCATGCATGGCCACTGGGATGTCAGGGCGAGCGTAAGTGAGTTTCCTCCCTGGGAGGAAAGGGCTGGAAGAATTGGGGACTGACTGCTCCAAACTGATCTGGGCCTGGATCCTCCAGGGATTGCTTCCCAAGGCACGGGCCTCCCCAGGAGTGATGGTCTCTGTCCTCTGGGTCTCCCCTTCCCTGGATTGGTCGGGGTTCGGGGCAGGGGGGAGATGGTCGCTGTCTCTCCCTGCCCATTGTTCTGGAGGCTCTGCCGGCTTGGAACACTATGCAGGGAAAATTCCCTGACCGTGAGATCTGCAGGCTGCAGGGTCCCCGGGGAAGGCCAGGCCTGGGGCTCTCTCGTGCTGCAGCTGGAAAGAGGGGTTGGGTTTCAGTGAGCCAGGCTGGGGGACGGCAGCCTGCCTTCCCGGTGGTGAGGGAGCCGGCCCTGCAGGCCAGCAGTGCCGACAGCTTCCTGTCGAGAGCTGTGGGCCCATGTGACCGCTCCCCACTTGGAGGATTAGGGGGTGAAAGGCCCAAGGCGTGTGGGAGAGCAGGAGGGGTACCCAGGCACTATCTGGTCTGGCCGGGGGAGTGGGAGACAGAGCACCAAATCTCTTTTTGCTAAATGAATTCTGCTGGCTCCTTGTCACACGGTCCAGCGAGCCGCGTCTGTCTGGGGGTGCGGGGGGGTGGGATGCGGTGAGCCTTGGCACTGACTGGGACCAGGGCTGTTTGTTTAAAGTCCCCTCCCCCCAACCTGGCCACACACACATCCCCTCAGTGCCTGACAGGGAGGGAATGCAGTAGCCACAGACCTGCTTGGTGAGGAGGAGATAGGCTCCGGCTGTGACAGGGAACACACCGGGTGGCTGGATTGAGGACGGTGCCACGGCTCTGACTCCCAGGCCTCCTCCCCAACTGGTCCCCCAAGGCCACGTGCAGCTGCGGCCAGGGGACCAGGCCACCCACTAAAGCCATCAGCCCTGAAGAGGTGCCAAATATCAGGCCTTGTCTAGAGATACCCTGTTCTGTTCAACAAGGATTTATTGAGCACCTGCTGTATTTGGAAGTGGGCACAGAGGCAGGTAGGTGACAGACTTGAGATAAGGTTTGAGGGTGACAGGGTAGAGTGAGGCACAGAGGAGGGTACCCAGGTCAGCCCTGGGGCTCAGAGGAGGGAGAGGCCAGAAGGGAGGGCAGGTCAGTTTAGAAGAAGCTCCCTGAGGACACAGTTTACCTGTGGGTTTCTGGGAGCAGTTTCAGATACCACCTAGTTTGTGAATCCCCTCTTCCTCTCACCTCTGCCCTGCCACCACAGCCCAAGGGGTGGCCTTGAACCCATAGGCCTGTGGGAGGTGGAGAGGACCAAGTAAGCTGGCTTCCCAGCTGGCACAGGCCTCCTTGGTCGGGTTTTCCAGGTCAGTTGGGCTCGCTCCCCTCCCCCTGTGCACGCTCCCTGTGAAGGAGGCATTGGGTGGTGGAGAGAGAGAAGGGGCCACCACCCTCCAACAGAAGATCAACAGCCCCGGGCCGAAACCCCATGCCACCTGACACCACACCAGCATCTGAGCGTGAGTACTGTTAAACACCACCTTGGAACATTGGAGTCTCAGCCACCTTCTCTTTGGAATTTCTAGTACAGCTCTGTCTGCCCTGCAGGTGGTTTTTGTTCCAAGCTCCACGTCTATTGTTTACACAGCTCAGAGTTCCTTGGAGTTAGAACAACATGCTTTCCTTTCCACTGAAGGTGCTATGAAAAACACCCGGTCTGAGGGGCGGGCAGAAAGGCCATGTGGACTGTCAGGCACCTCATTCTGACGAGCTCCTCCAGACAGGAGGCTCTCCCCAGAGCTGGCTCAGTCCGGAGACCCTGGGAGTGGCCTGGGACTCTGAGGGAGCCTGGGTTCTGGAACTCTCGCTGGGAATTCTGGCTCTAAGAATGGAACTGTCCCTGCACGGAGTCCCACAGGCCTGGAATACCTCCCAAAGAGGCGATGACAGAAATGCACCCCTCTCCAACCCAGTTACCAGCTGCCACCTTAGCTAAGGACCCCAGGAGGAGGAGGGAAGCTGGTGCTTGGATGTCCAGCAGGCAGGATAATGGAAGAGGATGGGTGGGGGGATGGAGCGGATGGGAGAGAAGGAAAAGGCTGTCCAATCACCTTGAGGAGGGTCTGAAAACTCCTCCCTGTTTGTAACCAGCATGTTCTGCCTCTCAGGATTCTCTCCAGCACGTTTTTTTGTTTTTTGTTTGTTTTTTGTTTTTTGGGCTTTTTTGCGGTATGTGGGCCTCTCACTGTTGCGGCCTCTCCCATTGCGGACGGAGCACAGGCTGCGGACGGAGCACAGGCTCCAGACGCACAGGCTCAGCGGCCACGGCTCACGGACCCAGCCACCCCGCGGCATGTGGGATCTTCCTGGACCGGGGCACGAACCCGTGTCCCCTGCATCGGCAGGCGGACTCTCAACCACTGCGCCACCAGGGAAGCCCTCCAGCACGTTTTTTCCCCTCTCTACTGGAAAGATTTCTCTGCTTCTCTCTTGTTTATTTTAAGAACTGTCTAGATATAGTGGGCAGTGGTCTGGATGCTTAAGGATTCTGATGGGTATTCCTCAGGGTCTCCTCCTAGATGTCCCCTAAGAGCCTGGTTCAAAGCTCCCACACTCCAACAAAACTCACTCCTGCCTCTTTCCTTGTTTTCCCTTCTCTCGTGGTCGGATGGTCTGGAGAGTCCCTACAAGCCCTTCCACCCTAAGATCCAAAGCACATACCTGGTACCTGGGCAGGTGTTATTAAAAAAAAAAAAAAAAAGACTGCCCAGTATGTGCTCTGAGCCCCCGACACCTCCATCCCAGGCCAGCCGAGGGCTGGGGAGCAATCCCTTCAGATTCAAGAGACCACAGGTCAGATGACAGGATGGGACACAGCCAAATGGGGACACACTGGTGGAAAGGGGACAGCAGGGGAGTGAGATGAACCTTCAACTCTACCCTCTCCCTTGACTAGTTCAAATACTCGAGCTATGAAAAATTCCCAAATGGTTCTGAGCCAAGAATCCCCCAAAGGAGTGGCTTAGTGTCTGGGGTTACAGAGACTTTGTTACTGCAGCAAAGCATTACTACAAGCCATTTGCTGGTTTAATTTAATTATTTATGATAACACTTCATAGTAAAAACTACACTTGTCAAAATAAAGGGGACTTTGTGCTGCAATGACCCAAATTTTATTGTTGCATTACTTAATGCACCGAAACCTGGTAATCGGCACCAGATCTCCCCGCAACATGGGCAAATCAGCACCGCATGCAGAGGACTGAAATGGATTATTGCTTCCTGGGGGAGTTTTTGTAAAGGATTCTAACAAAAAGGCATTTCAAATCCATCCTCCCACCCTAGTCATATCTCCTTCTTTTCCCCCAAAGGACCGTTTCCAGACACATTTGACTGTTGCCCGTTTCCTGTGTGCCCTCAGCCCACCTCCCTTCCTTAGCGCATGCAGTACCCTCTGCCCAAGATGCCTTCCCACCAGCCGCTAGCCATGCCCTAAACCCGTCTGCACAACAGAATCCGCTAACGAATCTTAAAAAGATTTCAGACTCCTCGACCATGCTGGAGAACACCCCACTAAGCTGAAATGTCACCTCCTCTGAGTCGACATCCAGACCCTTTCAGCACATCCTCCTCTGTGGACCACTTTGCTCTTCTCCTGACAGCTTCTACTCATCCACTGTAAATTCCTTGAGGGCAGGGTCTTTATCTTTTGGTGAGAGTTATACAGACCCAGTCCAGGCACTAGCTCCTGTCCTCATCAAGCATGGAGCCCCTCTCCCTCCCACCCTCCCGCATGCCTGCAGGCCCACATTCTTCCTTTGGCAAAATTGGCCTTTTGAGGACAAGACCTTTGAGAAAATGAACTTCCTGGCTACACTGTGATAGGCGTTGGGAGATGTGAATTTACAGCAGAGTATAATGGGCATGTAATCTGGCCTTGCCTGCCATTCACAGCAAGTCTGTCCAGACCAGCTTTGGGTCCTTACTTCTTATTAATGGCCCTCCCCTGAGTCCCAAGGCCACCAGGTTCTTTCAGGGCATCCCTCAACCCCTTCCCCTCCGTTATTCACAGCAGTGACAATGGTGATGGAGTCCAGGTGACCTGTAGCCAACTCTAGCAGTGGGTGCCCATCCATTCATCCTATCCATCCACCCACAAAGTCATTTATTGCTAAGTCAGGAGGAGGATACCAAGAAAGGGGGGAGACTTGGTCACGGCTCTTAAGGGGCTTATAATCTAGTTGGGAAGACAGAGAGTAATTATAATTCCAGTGCTCCAATCTTGCTCTCCATCCTCAATTATTCCACCTATAATAAGAGTAGTTTCCCACGTTGTGGATGTTTACATTAACAAAACACTTTCCACGTGGGCTGCGGTTCCTCACGTGGAGAAGAGGACTCCTCAGTGTGCCATCTCTGAAACTGATTTGGACCAGATGCATTCTGAGGTCCCTTCCTGCTCCAGTCCAGGTGGGTTTGCTCAGGAGGAACTCTGAGTAGAGGAACTTTGGGGCCCACATTCGGTAAATTAATGGCTTCCTGGAGGTGTTTGCTAAGGAACCAGGAATTTTCAAGGAAGACCTAATAAGCCATAGAGTCAGACCTTGGGAACCACCCAAACCAATGGTTCTCAACCTTGGCTGCACATTAGAATCACGGGAGGGCTTCTGGGGAAAACTGGCAGTTCCTAAAATCCAATTGAATCAGATCTCTGGGAATGGGGTCTGGGCATTAGGATTTCTTCAGTGCTCCTCAGGTGACCCAGCGTGCAGCCAGTGTTGAGAACCATTCATCTAACAAACTGGCCTAGTCTATGTTCGAGGGACCCGAGGCCAAGAGAAGTATAACCTGAGCAGAGACACAGGTAGGGAGAGACAGAGAAGTTGCTGATCTTCTGAAGACCCTGTTTTCCCGTGGTGCCTCCACTTCTCCGCGGAGACTTATTCTCTCTCTCTCTCAGTTCCCCTCCGAAGATGTCCAGGCCCTGCTGTCCTTGGAGACCCCACTCTGTCCCCACTCTGAGGACAGCACCTAGAGCTGCCTGGCCCCCTGATGGGTCTTTTCCCAATGCCCAGAAGCAGAGGGGCAGGCAGTGGCAGGCGAGGCTGGGACCTTCCATCCAGGGGCTTTCACCAGAGTTGACTGGGATTGTTTGTCTTAAGAAAACAGGTCTTGTTCCAGGAAGGCGTTTGTCTGCATGGGGCAGCAGCATCATTCATCATGGTGGCACCGGTCCTGGGGGCAAGGAGTCAGCCTTCCAGGGCCCTGACCCACAGGGAGGGGCTCCGGGGCTGCTCCCCCAGGACCAGTCCCGCGAAGATGTCAGCAAAGCTAACGAGCGACCAGACAGCTGCAGCTTGTTAAAGAGTGCCTGGGGCCCGTTGTAACTGAGACCTTTAAATATACATTGTAGTCAAATAAACAGCATCCTCCCACCCAACAGCCAGCCCCTCCAGTGCCCCGCTGGTCAAGCCCAGCCCACCCAGTTCCTCCCTCTCCTTCTATGCCTCCCTTCTTCCCTGACTGGAAATGCCTAGATTACAACTGGGAGAGCTGGGTGCAGGCAGGCTTTCTGACCGCCTCCCTCCCCCACCTCCCTCTAAACAGAAACAGCTGTAGCCCCATCATAGCTCCTTTTATCCTGTCAAAGTCCCCGTGGGTTTCAGACAATCACAGTGCGACTGCAAGTCCCTGGAGAACCTCTGCAGAACACATATACCTCCAGTCAGAACCTTTTGGAGCTACTGAGAGCTAACCTGGAATACCTGGTCCCTGGATCTCTCCTCTTTTTCCTCTTCAAAACCCACCTCAGAGGGCACAACCTCTGGGAAGCCTTACCAGACTTACCTAGGGAGAGCTAGCTGCCTGCTTTCTGCCCTGACTGAACGTATGGTTCATGTCTCTGGAGTGCTCTAAGCCCAGGTGAAGCTAGGGGTCTATGTCCTCCGACATACTGAGCTCCTTCAGAGTGGTGACCAGTTTTTATTCAGGTCTGAATCGCCAAAGATTCAGTGCGTGACACCTGGGAGACTTCAGTAAAGTACGTGCAGAATTGACCCCCGTGAACCTCTTGTCCCCCGTTAATGGGCTCATCCATCCACCAGGTCATATTAGGTACCCAGCGCGATACTGGTAAGTGGGCTCTGCACCAAGTGAACTACTGCCCTGCAGCAAGGGATGCTGGCAGAGGAGAGCCCAGGTAGGAGGTCACTGGGCTCTTCTCAAGACAGTGTCTGTTGGAGAGTTCCCAGTGTCTACTCCACCCCATCACAGGGTACCACACAGTGTACTACATCATACTTCACCACAAATACCACAGAAATGCAGTGTCTGGCACTGAAGCTCCATAAGGCCCTGCCACAGTCAGCAGAGGCAACCCTGTTTCTAACCCACTGGATGTGGGGGAGGAACCGGGAGGGAGAAGAGACACCTGGGGCCAAGCAAAGAGAATGGGTCTCTGAATGCCCACAGGGAGAAGCTTGGGCCAACCCAACTGTACCAACCCCATTGACATGGGCCAGGTAGCAAACCTTACTGATACAGATATTCTAAACAAGTGTGTGTGTGTGTGTGTGTGTGTGTGTGTGTGAAGTGACATCTACTGAACATCCATGGGTTTTTACAGGCGTTGTAATAGGTGCTTTATATATATTAACCCATTCAATCTTTATAAATTCCTTGGGGGTGGATGGTCTAATTGAATTTATTTTACAGAGAAAGAAACTTGAGAGGTATCCGGGGTCACATAGTTTATAAATTGTAGAGTTAAGAGCTGGGATTTGAACTCTGGTCTCCCCAGCCCCAAATTGTTACCTTAAGTCACATATAGGCCCAAGATAATGATCTTGTGCTGACAGTGGAGAAGGCAGCACATACTAGATGCACTGGGCAGGTCAGATAACCTCTAGATAAAATTAGTTGTCGGCATCCTGCCCTAGGGGTGATCCAGAAGCAGTCAGTGCTGACCGCATAGCTCTGTGTCCTGGGTTAGGACAGAGAGGGATCACTGCCTGAGGGCACCGGGTATTACCAGCCAGTTCCTCCAGGCCTTGAGCTGACTAAGCACCTAACGCATATTTGCTTTTCTCAGGCGCCTTCCTCCCCAGCCAAGCCAGGCTCCCCCTCCAGCCTGGACCCTAGGCCAGCCACTTCAGTGTGGTCCTCCCCATGCCCCGTCCGCTTGCCCTGCGTTGGGTCTGCAGTGCCAATGCCCACCACAATCACTCCTGCCACCTCTTCATCCCTGCTTCCTGGAAGTAGAGTCCTGCAGAAGCAAAGTACACAGAGTTCAGGTTCATGCTGCCCATCTGATTGCCTCTCCTCTCTTCCCTCTGCTCCCTCAACCCTGGCACCACTGGATACTTCAAGGCATGGGGTGGGTCTTCTAAAGCTCAGGAAACCCTACAGGGCCTGGCACGGTGCCTGGTGCAAAGAGTCAATAGGTACATTCGGGTATGTTGTTTACAATTCAGAGGCACTCAGCCCAGTGAGGGGTGGGACCCCCACTCCCACAGAGGTGCTATCCATTTACTCAGCCTGTGCCCCTGAGGCTGTGTCTGCCTGGGAAGCAGGGAGATGCTTTTTCTCTACTTGGCATGAAGGTACCGTGCATATGCTGGTGGTCCTGCTGGTGCTGAAGTCCTGCCTTGTGGAACAAACGAATGAATGAAAAATTCCAACCTGCTCTCCAAATCTTAGCCATAGCAGATGGGAGAAGACTCTCCTTCTGGGTGCCTGACCTGACCCCATCCCCTACTCCATCATACTTCTGTCTCTCTATCTCCCCTTCCACTCACTCTGTGCTCTGAATAGGAAGTGTTCTTTCCACTTTTCCAAAACTATCCCCATTGGGACACGCAGGCCTCCCCGGTTCTGCCTCCCCGGAGTCCTCGCTTTCCCACTTCTTACCTAATTCCTCACCTCCTTCTCCTCCTCCTCCTTTCTTTGTTCTTTTTATATATTTATTTCTAATTTTTTAAAAACTGTGGTATAAAATATACATAACGTTTTCCATTTTAACCATTTTCTGGGTATATTTCAGTGGTACAAAATACATTCGCGTTGTTTCGCAACCATCGCCACTATCCATCTCCAGAACATTTTTCTCTTTCCCAAACTGAAACTCTAACCCTATAGCCGTTAAACAATGACACCACCGTCCCACTTCTTGTCTCCGCGGGTCTGACTGCTCCAGGTGCCTCACATGAGTGCGTTCATACAGTTGTGCTCCCCTGTGGATGGCATATTTCACTCAACAGAACGTCTTCAAGGTTCATCCATGTTGTAACATGTGTCAGAACTTCCTTGCTTTGTAAGGCCAAATAATACTCCACTGTGCGTATATACAACATTTTTTCTGTCCATTCATCTGTCAGGGGACTCTTGGGTTGCTTCCAGCTTTTGTCTATTGTGAATGATGCTGCTGTGAACATAGGTGTCCCTACTTCTCAGCATTCCCTTTATCTTCCCCTTCATTTGCTCATCCCTCTGATTGGAAGCCCACACAATATTCAGCAGCCACAAAGCTTGGAATTTCCAGGACAATCCCAGTTTCATACCATTTTTTTTCCTATTGTCCCCCAAAGCCACAGAAAAGTCCCCAAAATTCCAATAAATTTTCTCCTTCTGTGTCTTAGACCCAGAAGAGACGCAAAAGTTCTTTCTAAGATCTTGATTTTTCAACTCAGGACATTTCATTACTTTTAAAACTCCCTCCCCCATTAAATAAAAAACAAACAACTTTGCTTGGCCTCACGGCCTCCAGGCACCATCACCGTCCTTCCATTTCCTGCCAAACCTCCCTGAGCATCGCGCACACTTCTTCTGCCTCCTCACCCTCTGCCACATTTTTAATGCCCTGCAATCTGGCTTGGCCGTACCACTCTACCGAGCCTGCTCTTGCCAAGGTCACCAATGCCTTCTTTTCTAAGCAAGTTTCAATTGTTCCATTTTTTTCGTTACTGAATAAATGCTTCGTTGTAGGAAAATTGGCGAGTGCAGAGTAGCGTACAGGAGCAGAAAAACAAGCCACACATAATCGCACAACTGCAAGGCGGCCACTGTGAGCATTTTGGAGTATTTCCTTCCAGTCTTTTTTCCTTATTCCAGTAATTTTTGTACTTTTCACCACCCTCATCTCTTCCCATCCCTGTAGCACTTAATGATATTGAATATTTATCTCTTGAAGCTCCCTCCTCTGGCCTGCGTCTCTGGTTTCTGCTCCAGTCATTCCACCTACTCCCTTTGTGAGCTGCTCTCCCACTGAATCTTGTCAGGATTTACATGGTGGCTGAGTTGAGGTTTCCCTAGTGGCGCTAGGACTCTCCCTCTCTGAAAGCCAAGGCACATTCTTATCAGAAGTCAGGAATAGAGGTCAGGTAAACCCCAAAGTGGGGTACCTCCCCCCCACTTCTCTGCCCGACAGACTCCCATCATCCTTCAAATCCTTATTCAGATGTCACCTCCTCTGTGAGGACTCCCCTGACTCCCCCTGGCAGGCTTGGTCACTGTATCCTCTGATCTTCCCTGTTTCCCCTCAGTGCACTGTCCATCCTTCTTTTGCAGAAATAACCACCTTGACTTATAATGATCTGTTTACCTGACTGTATCCCTCTCCAGATTGGGAGCTCCTTGAGAGCAGGGGCCCTCTATTATTGATCTTTGTATTTCCTGAATCCAGTGGAAAGCCCACTGGCCAGTTCTGAGACCCAGAGAGGGGAGCTGACTTGCCCAAGGTCGCACAGGCACACACAGACCAAGGCCATGAAAACCCCAAGCCTGTGGGACCCCTGGTCCTGAGTTCTTTCTACAACACCATGTTGGAACCATGATTATGCAGCTTTAAGAGGAAGGGCTGGACTTCCCTGGTGGCGCAGTGGTCAAGAATCCACCTGCCAATGAAAGGGACACGGGTTTGAGCCCTGGTCCGGAAAGAGTCCCAGATGCCACGGAGCAACAACTGCTGAAGCCCGTGTGCCTAGAGCCCATGCTCCGCAACAAGAGAAGCCACCACAATGAGAAGCCCACACACTGCAACGAAGAGTAGCCCCCGCTGGCTGCAACTAGAGAAAGCCCGTGTGCAGCAACGAAGACCCAACACAGCCAAAAATAAATAAATAAATTTATTTAAAAAAAGAAAAAAAGAGGAAGGGCTGTGGTGTGCTTGCCAGGAAACCCCAGACTTCCCAATGTGAAAGAGCAATGCAGGACCAGCGCAGCATATGAGGGGGGTGGGCCTCTCTGCCTCATCACCCAATTCACCAAGAGAATCCGTTCTTCGTGACTCACTCACACTTCCCAAATTGGAGCTCCGTAATCCCCACTCTGAAATTTCAGCCAGGAAACCCTTCCTTAAACGTAAATCAATCTCCCTCCTCCAACCACCGAGCCAAACAAACAGGGAAGGCCCAGAGTCCTACCTGCTACACAAGAAGCAGAGAGAGAGTTCAGAGAGGAGTGCACACTGTGATTAGCAGATCCAAGAGGAGTAGTGGAAGGAGAGCCACCCAAGCTCAGGCCTAAAGGATGGGTAGGATTTGACGGGCAAGAAAAAGGTTTTCATGCAGAAAGGAAACAGCACAAGCCAGTGCATGGAGGCAAGCTAGTGTGGGACCCTGGAAAACAGCTAATCAGCCAGCAGCCTCCTGGGGTCACCCCCCAAACATCCTTCCCATAGAGAAAGCAGTTCCAGGAACTATAAGGGGGGTGCTATACGAGGCATGGGGTGATGGAAGGGCTGTGTGCTTTGAAGACAGAACAATCCAAGCTTGAAATCCTGCTTCTGTAAACATGAGCAAGTCAGGTAAAGTCTCTGAGTCTCAGTTTGCTCACCTGTAAAGTGAGGATTGTAATATCTACCTCGGGAAATTTTTGGAAGGATTACATGCAGTAAGCTTGAGCATGTAGTAGATGCTCAATAAGTGTATGTAGCATCTATCACATTATTGTTACTATTTTAAGAACTCTCCTTTCGCACATAAACAGCCCTGGGGAAACAACCCCCTCATTGGAGAGGTTCAGTCAGATTTCTCTTCCCATCTCTTTGCTGTGATGAGGTAGAATCAGAAGAACTGGGTCCTCGTTCCACTTGGTCATTTCAACTCAGTATCTCCACCTGTAAAATGGGGCTAGTAACTCTCACCCTATAGGCTGGTCAGGAGGATTCATGATGTTGTGTGTTAATGCCCCTGCCAGCACACCCCAAGTCCCCGGTCAAGGTTCTGGAAATCCTTGCCTTCCCTGCCAGTCTCCTGGAGCCCAGAGTGGGGCCCAGGGCCAGGCTGTGGGTGTCAGAGTTGCTGGGTGGTGGGGGGAAGGGGGAGGCCGGGCCCAGAGCTAAATGCGTAAATAACCAGCCACCCCGGTCGTCTCGCTTCAAAAGTCCTGGTCTCCAAGCCTTTAATCACGGAGCTGCTCTTCCCTGGCCACCCTCCAGGGCCGGCCCGCCCACTTCCCATGCAGAGGAGCGCTGGAGGGAGCCCTGGATCCCTGCAGCCTGCCTGTTTTGCATAGCATGCTCGCTAATAAATCCCAGGTACCCAGGGGGCTGCCTCTCAGCTGGCTCACCCCATGCCCCCGGCATCCCCCCCCACCCCACCTCAGAGGCTTGGCTCTGGGCTCCCGCTCTGACCAGGCCTACCCTTCAGCCCTGCCAGTTTGGAAAATGGGTTTGACAGGACAGCATCCTCCTCTCCGTGGTCACCACATTGTTCTAACTAAGGCATCAGTCCCCAAAGCCTGATAGTTCCAAGTATCCTCATGGGACAACGGAAACCTAATGTTAGACAGTGAGCAGTCTCAGAAGATCCAGGACATGTGTTTGCCATGCTGATCACCAGCCCCCCTCACTGTAGGCGAACCTCTCTTCAGGCAAGGCGGAGTATTCCTTTGGGATCAGGAGTGAGAAGTCTGTTGGGTCTGGGAGTAGGGAGAGGGGATTGCATATGAAATCACATTTGGCAACTTGAGTTGTATTTTTAATGCACTAATGGAGTTGGCTTCTTGAAGAAAAGAATCAGTGATTCTTTTTCTATGGGAATGAATTCATATGGGAAAGAGTTCCAATAGAAGGGGCTATTTTTAGATTTGGGTATATTGGATCTGCTTAAATGGAGGCGCACGGGGATTCAGTTTGTAACCCTTTTGTCTGAGGCTTCCCTCTCTGAGTATCCCTGCTGTTGGAATTCACCTGCCAGCTCTGCCATTTGCACCCTCCCACCATGGGGAGGTGCAGGGTGGCATGGTGGAGGGACAGCCCCTGGACACTGGCACCACCTGGGCCTGGTTTTCAACCTCTGCTCTACCACTTCCCAGCCAGGTAACTTACACACCTTATGGGCTGCTTTTGCCTCTGATCTGGGACAGAGGGGAAGGCAATGTTCGGCCCCGATAGATCAGGTGGGAGGATTAAATCAGGTCATGTTCATAAGTCACTGAGCATTTGCTGGGGCGCAGGAGAGACAGTGCCAGGAGAGTCCCTCCCCGCCAGGGCTGTGCTTTCAGAAGTTCTTATAACATCTGCCAGCTTAGGGAGCACATCTGCCGGCTCCCCAGCAACCATCAGGCCCCGCTAACCTGAGTACATCCTGCTTTTGTAAATCATCTTAACCAGGGCTCCTCTTACCCCACATGAGCCCCCCTCCTGAGTTCTGAGCTCTGGCAGACGATGAAGCTGCAAGACTAGGGCAGACAAAGGCACCTTCATGAGGACCCCCACTGATCACTGCCTTCCTGAACCCAGGCATAGCTAGCCCCTGGCACTCTCAGAAGTCACAGAATCCTGGAATCCTAGGGCTGGGAGGGTCCTTGGAGGCCTTATGCCTCTACCTCCCTGTGGTACAAATGGGGAAACTGAGGACAGGCGCTGCCTCACTTACTCAAGGTCACACAGCTGCTTAGTGGCAGAACCAGCACAAGAGCTGGACTCCTAGGAGAAACAGATTGTCCCCGCTCTCCCACTTCCCCCAGAGGGTGCAGGTCTGGCCGCCCTGGGAGCCTGCATTCCACCCGGGCAAGGACTGTATCCCTCATTTATCCCTGCCCAGAGCTCTAAGTAAGTGGTGTTGGCTGATAGCTGACAAAATTCTTCATGAAAAAGATTTAAGAAGAGTGCTGGGGGTGCTTCCCTGGTGGCACAGGGGTTAAGAATCCACCTGCCAATGCAGGGGACACGGGTTCGAGCCCTGGTCTGGGAAGATTCCCACATGCCACGGAGCAACTAAGCCCGTGCACCACAACTAATAAGCCTGTGCTCTAGAGCCCGCGAGTCACAACTACTGAGCCTATGTGCCACAACTTCTGAAGCCCGTGTGCCTAGAGCCCACGCTCCACAACAAGAGAAGCCACCGCAATGAGAAGCCGGCGCACTGCAATGAAGAGTAGCCTCCACTCGCCGCAACTAGAGAAAGCCCGCGAGCAGCAACGAAGACCCAACACAGCCAAAAATAACTAAGTAAGTAAATTTATTTATTAAAGAAAAAAAAACATAAAGTGACCCACACAGTGCTGGGCTCATGGCAGGTGCTAGAAAATGGAGGCCATTATGTGGAATATTAGTCCTGATTCTGCTGCTGTGTGACCTTGGGCAAGTCAACAAACTTCTCAGAACCTCGGTTTTCCAGAAAATAGGAACAATAACATCATGTTCCCACCGTACCTGCCAGGGAACTCAGTTCTCTCAGGCACGTCACAGGCCTTCACAGAGGAGGTGACACTTGAGACATGAGATGAGCTTCCTACAAGTTCAAGGATAAGACAGTAATTCCAGGTTGAGGGACCCACAAGACAACAGTAATTCAAGGAGGAAACTATGGGATGGAGAAAGAGGGTCCTTTGCGTGGCCACTAAAACTGACGGCCTGAAGCTCCTGTGTACACACGGACAACCCTCACTCCCCCACTGTCTCCTAAGGACTGGGGGCCCCCGAGGGGAGCCAACATTAACAGCCCTGGTAGGGTTTACATTATTCCTGCAGATGACGGTCGATTGCCTCAAGGTCATGCAGGTTGAGAGCAGAGGGGCTGCGATTAAGCCCCAACATGTCCGGTGCCTGGCACATCTCTCTGTGAGTCACAGGCCCAAACTTCCAGGGAGGGCTGTGCCTCAGTTTGGAACCTCCAGGCTCCACAACTCCCTGCAGGGCCCAGTCCACTGTCCCTCAGCCCTGACTCAGTGGAGAGCTGAGGCCTTCCTAGCCCCGGCCCTGCAGCAGAGGGCAGGGGGAAGGCCCTAACTCCTTCAGGCTTTAGGGAGCTCGGATCCCATCCTGACAGACTCAACACCCAAATGCAGGTTGTTTCTTTCTGCTCCATCCTCCATGGAGACAGAGTTTGGGGCAGGAAGAGGCTGGTACACCCCTGCAGGTCCAATATGGTGGAATGGGAATGAAGGGGCAGACTGGGATTTGGGCCTCTGGAGGCATCCAGGGTGGGATGTGTTGCAGGGTGAGCAGCTGGCCCCGGGCTGTGGGTGCTGACAGAGCAGAAAGGAGCTGCCTCCTCCCCCTCGGGTTTGGCAGATGAGGAGTGAGTGACAGCAGCAGGTCCAAGCCAAGTGGCCTGATGGGGCTCTCAGGCCTCTTCAGCCACCATGGAGGCCCCGGAAATACCAGGGCTGGGAGGGGCCACAGGGGGACAGAAGCCTAACCTCCTATCACTTGGGTCTCTGCCAGGCCGTCCTTCAGGCCCCGGCCACACTGGCTGCCATCAGACTCCTGCCTCTCCCCAACCAGGTCCCAAGCTTCCTCTCCTATCAGGCTCCAACACCACACTCAGAAAGACCTTGTATGTTTTTCAAATTAATGCAATTAAGAGCATTAAAGTTTGCGAATGATAGAGTTTTTCATTTTCCTTTTATTTGATTAGAGAAATTCCCACCGCACAGTTCCTCCAAATGAAACCCAGACCCGAGGCCCATTGTTCCGGGGGCTTCCATGAGAATGTGTTACCTTTCAATCTCACACACTAATGTGTTTAGCGTTACAGTCCCCCCTGGGCGGCTGCAGGAAGGATCTGGAGCCTTGATTAAAGCAGCCTTTGCCGGGCAGGAATGTGGGCTCCCCCGCCCGGGAGTCACAGAAGGGCTGGGTGTTCGCTTACAGAGCCTCTGCTCACATGGCCGGCCAGCCAAGGACTGGGCTTGCAGGCACTTGTGCCTGGCTGTAATTAGGCATTTTTCCCTCTCTCTCGCCTTTCCTCTCAGACCTCCTGCACCACCACCTCTAGCCACAGCACACTCACATGTGACAACACACACGCGCACGTGCATTCACACCCATCTGTCTCTCCTCTCCTCTTTCCAGTCTTTGGTCCCTTGGGGGCTGCTGGGCTTCCCGGCAGCCTGTCTGTGGTCAGCTCTGTTCAGAGGCAGCATTCAAGAAATCACAGTGATCACACTGCTTCTCCCTCGGTCAGGACCCAAGCTCCAAGGTGAAGAGCAGAATTAGAGCCAAAAGGGAAAAACTGATTAGAGGAATATGTAAGGAAGGCCTGGGAGAGGGAGGAGGGAGGGTCATAACCCCTGTTAAAAAATTCTACTAGTGCCAAATTTAAACAGGATGTTAAGTCTATACCCCTCCTATCCCAAATCACCAAAGGCTCAGCGCTGGGAGGCCCAGGTTCCTTCCCCTTCCAACTGGGGCAGCTGGTCCAGGCCCCAGAGCAGCCTGGCTAGGCTGTCTGTGCTCTGCCAGTGCCCTGGGTCAGGAAGCTGCTGGGACTTCCCTGCCCCAGCGGCTCATGTCCCACAGACCTTCAACAGCCAAAGCCAGGGTTCTAGGAAACTGCCAGGACCTGGCCCAAATTCGGCAAAACCGAAAAACAATCAGGCTTGTGAGCTAGAATCTGAACTAAAAATAAGCCAGCCAACTCTCAGAGGCCCAGCTCCTGCCACTCCTAGGTCCCAAGGAGTTGGGGAAGGGCTTGGGAGAGAAACATGATCCATCTTCACCCCCCTCCAAAGCTGCATTCCCAGATGCCTCAGAGTCATTCCATAAACCTCCATGGAGGCCCACGCCTCGCAGAACAGAGCAGACACTCGGGGCGGGGGGAGGGTTTCAGAGAGGAGCACCCTCCTCCCCCGGGGTGGTTAAAGAAGTCAGGGGGTTTAAGTACCTATGGCTGTCCTGGTGATAACATTCTCTATGGGAGATGAGTCCCCCCAGACCTCGACCTGGACCAGCAGGGACCAACACATACTTGCAGATAGAAAACCCCCTGAACCCTGTGAAGCTAAGAGCTCAGGCCTAACCCAGACTGGGCCTTTGCTTGCATCTCCCTTCCAGGCCTCTGCAGAGCTCCACACCTGGTTGTCCGTGTGTGTAAACCCTGAGCCATTCACATACTCAGAGTTGCTTTGTAAAAAGGCTGCTCTGCGGTGAGTGGAGGCTGGGAGGCTGATGCCTACTGGGGGCAAGAGGAGATGGAGGCTGAATTAAAGCTATGGGCAGGAGGTGTGGGGTGGGACTGGAGGGATGACTCAATCAGTTCACAACCAGCTCCCCTGCCTCCCACCTGGGCTGCTGCCTCATTTATTCTACTCAGTCTCAAGGGAGGAAAATACCTCCACCTGGGCTGGGAAAGTGGGGAGACTGATTTGCAAGACTAAGTGAGGGGAATTCACTGTCCTTTTGTTCATGCAGACGTTCACTCAGGCAATACTTGGCTGATGAGATAAATCCACCTACACCTTTAAGCTGTACCTCCACACACAGGGCCCAGAAGGTGTGACCCTTGGATGGGTCCCAGGGCTCTGCCACAAACACCTGCCCGGGCCAACAGCCCCCGGGGGAGCAGATATATAATGTGAGCTGCCTTTGAATGAAGGAGGAGTTGGAGAAGGCAGCATGAGGAAATCTGGATTGCAGTGCAAACTGCTTAGGAATTTGGCTTCATGTCTAAGTTGATTCTTCCTAGACGATCACCTTAGTGTAGGTAACTCTTGGTTACCCATGCTGTGGGGAAGGATGGGGAGGGGGGTGGAAGATACTAAAGGTGAAAAATCCAGAGACTATTTCTGATTATTCCTGTTGGACTTTGCCAGTTAGCTTTTTTTCCCCCTGCTAGGAAACTTGCTTCCCTAAGCAGGATTTTTTTTCTTTTCACTATTTTTCAAATTTTGCTCATGATTTCCAACCACGAACAGTGCTTCCCCAAGATGACCAGGCTTGGCTTTATCCTGAGCTCCATTCAAACCACAAGGACAGAAAGCAGGGGGTAGGGATGGGGATTAACTGAGATGGTACTGGGGGCAAGGCACCCTTCCTGAGGGGTCAGAGTTTGCTGTGGACAAGCCCCAGGATGAGGAACTTGCCAGAGGAGATTCCAGGCTGTGGAACCAGTGCCTCCTACCCCATCCCTGCCCATTCTCCATGGTAAGACCCTGAAAGGACATGGCCACAGAACATGCTAAGGCCTTAATTGGTAAGAAGAGGAAAGAACTCAAATTACACGGGATTGAGGAGAGGGGTAGTGGTCCCGGTGAAAGCCTGGCTCCCAAGGAAGGTGGGGAGCAGTAGCCAGATTACAATTTCCCAGGAGTTATGGAAACTTCAGTGTAATCTAAGCCAGCACCCACATTCCTGTAGTGCTGCAAGCACAAAGGCTCAGACCATACAGAACCACTCAGGAGCTGTGCCCACATCCTGGGGTCCTGTGTGGCACCAGGCGAGGGTGGGGACAGGCACAGCTTTTCTGTCCTGGGCATACAGCTCCCCCTTTCCCTTTTAACTCACAGTCCAAAAGGCAAGGATTCTTTTCTGAGTTTAAATTTTCATGGAAATGAACCAATTTATCTCAGAACACGGGGAGGTGGGGGAAGAAGGAGGATGAATTCCCTTTCCTTAATGCAGATGGACTCAATCCCCTTCGCTTCTCACTGTGAAAAAAAAAGACATCCAAAAGCTACTGCCTTTTGCACTGTTGGATGCCAGCTGATAACTCCGAAAGCCGGTGATAAATCCCGAGGCTAGTTTGCTTGCAGCTTCTCAGCCTGGGCCCCGGTAAAGCTGCCTCAGCCACCCCTTGTGGTTGCCAAGGGCCTCGGGAAGGAGCAGGGCCGGGGGGCAGCCTAACTTCCAGGAAAGTGATCACCATCAGCTGGAGGCCTGGAACTATTTGAGCCAAAAGCCGGTGTCCTCAGGAAGGATTTCACAAATACCATCTGACTAGCTTGTTGCTAAAGTTGCAGCCCAGGCCTGATATGGTCAACGTCGGCCCACGGATGGGTCAGCCGTGCGCTCTTGCAAACCCTTAGCCTAGTGTTCGGCAAGAACCTTAGCGTTGACTGCCTGAGCACTTACCCAGGAGTGCCAGGAGTTGACCTGCACTCGCTCACGAGCAATCCTGAGAGGAGGTATTAGCATTAGCCCCATTTTGCAGATTGTGAAACTGAGGCTCTGAGAGTTTAAGTAACCTCTTTTAGGTTACACAGCCAATAAGCGACAGAAACAGGTTTTGAACCCACATATCCGATTTCTGAGCTTGTGTTCTTCATTTCTAAGTTAGGCCAAGCCTGATTTGGGTTCTGGTCCACCTCACCAGGCTTCTCTGCTCTGCTCTATATATGGACAGAACAGTTCAGCCCCATAAATGTACCTTATTTTTTCTGTCTCCTCTACTTGGCATGTCCCTCACCCTGACCCCCAACTGTGACTTTCCACACTGACTCAGTGTATCGAAAAAGACTTTCCCCTCGGCACTTGTTTACCTTAGTGGTTCTCCAAGTGTATCTCCAGACTAGCAGCATCAGCATATGATCCCACCTCATACCTGCTGAATCAGAAACTCTGGGCATGGGGCCCAGCAATCTGTTTTAAAAAGCCCTCCAGGTGATTCTGCTGCACACTCAAGTTTGAGAACCATTGGGCTACCTCTTGCTTCTTCAGACCCCATCAGTCTTGATGACTATTAAGGGTAAGGTTAGCTCTTGTGTGGTCGTTGACACCTGAGTCCACCTCATCAGGTATATTATAAAGGAATCCTGAGCAGCTAATAATGAAGTGGGTGAAGCTCTTTTTGGCCTCCATTGGTGCTTTCCACTCCACTACTTGGCATCCTGTTCCAGAACAGCCAACAAAAATAACCATTGCCACCTGGGCATTTTCACCACTACCTTCAGAACCAGCTTCAACACCCTCAACCACTACCTCCCAACCTCAGAGGAGGTCCAAGCTCTAGGCTGTCCACAAACATCACCTGGGGCCATGAGTGTGCCAGCCTTGAAGAATCTCTCCAGGTTTTTTTGCTGAACAGCTGCTTGGCTCCCTCCTGGCTTCTTCCTTGAGGTGTCTCACCACAGGCCACAGACTACAGCCCAGCACTGGCTCAGGGGATGGCCTCCCAAGCCCATTTGTCCTGGAGGTGAAATCAGACAACTCCACCTTCACTGATGAACTTTCCATCTTTGATTATATTTCTCCTATTTCTCCCCTTAATTCTGTCCATTTTTGCTTCATGTGTTTGAAGCACTGTTATACATTGCATACATGGTTATGAGTGTCTTCCCTTCCTGATGAATTGACCCTTCTACCATTATAAAATGTCCCTCTTTATCTCTGGTAATACCCTTTGCCTTGAAGTCTATTTTATCTGATAATATATAGTCTCTCCAGCTTTGAATGTCTGTAATTTTTTATCCATTTTAAAAAACTTATCTGTGACTTTATATTTAAAGTATTTCTCTTGCAGACTGCAAATAGTCTTTTTTTAAAAATCTATTCTGACAATCTCTGCCTTTTAATTGCAATGTTTAGCCCATTAACATTTAATGTAATTATTGACATGGTTGAATTTAGTTTCATTTGCCCGCTCTGTTTTCCATTTCTCTGTTCCTCCTTCCCTGACTTCTTTTGGATTTTTGGAATTCCATTTAAATTTATCTATTGGATTTGTAGCTATACTTCTTTGCATTAATTTTTTAATGACTGCCCCAGGGATTGCAACATACATCCTTAACTTTTCACAATCCACTTAGAGTTACTATTTCAAGTAAAATGTAGAAACCTCACAACCACAGAGGTTCATTACTTCCTACCCCCATTCTTTATGCTACAGTTATCATATGTATTTCATCTACATATATTATAAAACCCACAAGAAAATGTTATAATTTTGCTTCAAACAGTCATGTGAATTTTAGTGCAATTAAGAGGGTTTATTGCCAAAGGGAACCCCCAAATTAGGGGAAGTCTTTCTTAGGAAGCTGATTCAGCTCATTGTTAGAGAAGGGAACCTGGATCTTTCAACAGTCCTTTACTCTCTTCTAGCTAAAGGTGAATTTTGGGTTCACAGGGCAGAACCACAGCTGCTTCATTCTTTTTTTTTTAAAGAATAAATTTTATTTATTTTTGGTTGCGTTGGGTCATCGTTGCTGCACGCAGGCTTTCTCTAGTGGCGGCGAGGAGGGACTACTCTTCATTGTGGTGTGGTGGCTTCTCCTGTTGTGGAGCACAGGCTCTAGGTGCACGGGCTTCAGTAGTTGTAGCACACGGGCTCAGTAGTTGTGGCACACGGGCTTAGTTGCTCCATGGCATGTGGGATCTTCCAGGTCCAGAGTTCAAACCCGTGTGCCCTGCATTGGCAGGTGGATTCTTAACCACTGCGCCACCAGGGAAATCCCTGCTTCATTCTTTATCTTGTCTTTAAGAGTCTTCACTGAGTCTCCTGAGACCTGATCATCAGACCCAAAAGTCCTTTACACTGTTTCCATGGGGTCCTTGTCATTCAGACTTGATAACCCAGAATTCCCAGAGTGAATATGCAGATTAAGCCTCACCAGTGTCCTGCCTTCCTCTACCTCTCTCATAAGAGGCACTTTCTCTCTTGTAATTACCAGTTGTATTCTTTTTCTCACCTCTCCTTCTAGGTTATAAATCCTGAGGGTAAAGAATCTGGTCTTACGCATAGTAGGTACTCAGACAACTGTGCTGAATGAGCAAATAAAACCCAAACACATTTCCTGACACCTCTGGAGACAGTTGGGCACAGAAGGGAACGTGTGACAGGAAGAAAAGGAGGTCCACGTGTGTCTGCCTCTGGAGTGGTGGGAAGTCATTTCCAGGGGCAGGGGGTATAGCCAAAAACATCACTGCGGATTGATGGAGGGATTGCAGAGAGCCTGAGGTTGACTCTGATGAAATGTAAATGAGGGAGTTGAGAATATGAAGGCTGCAAAGTGGAACAAGGGGAAGTTACCAGGCCAGGATGTGTGGGTGGGACCAGGATTTTTAGCACGCTCACGTGTACCTGGAGGAAGTGTGTGCTGGGCCACCCAGAGCTGCTGACACTGAAGCCTGGAGGGCTGAAGCTTTTTGGAGAAACCATTAGTCTAGTGACAGGGAGAAGAATGAAAAAGCCGCCAGGACCAGGGTAAGCACAGGGCTTGTCCGCAGGGCTGCGCGCCACACCATCAGGGAGGCAAGTGGAGGTCATTCATCTGGGTACTTCTAGGAGACACGGGCAAGTCGGGGTTCAAGAGGGTGGAACTGAAGCTGGTGGGGAAAGCTTTGTCCTGCTAAGGGGCCTGAGAGTGTGGTTTAACCAAAGCCTCAGCAGAAAGAAGGGTATCCTAGCAAGACAGGGTCTCCCAGGGGTCAGGATAAAGGAGGAGCCATGACTGGAAGGCGGTGAAACTGGGAGTGCCTCTGAGTCATGCCCTCAGCCTGAGCCAAGCTAATTGAATAACATGAGACCTGCAATACCTAATTTCATATGAAATGTGATAATCGAGTAATGGGGCAGATTTTTGCATGTGGCTTGTAGAAAAGCTGAGAAGGAGGAGAGATGGAGCAGGAACAAGCCGCAGCACGTTTCAGCCCATAAGAGCCTGTTAGCCAGTCTGCCAGGCGCTGCCAGCTGGGGTGAATGAAATGCCTGTTGTTTCAAGGCAGGGGGAAAACGAGCGACCGTTATTTAGATTAAGGACTTTATATCCAACGTGGTGTGAGGTTAAACAAATTGGCGAGTGAGACTTAACCTGTTATAATAACCTTAAGTGCTTGGGGACCTACCCCAGGAGGGGAGGGGAGGGCACGAGTGCTCATGAGAACCTACTGTGGGCCCAGCCCCATGGCAAGCCGGCCACCGGTGGATGGTGACACTAGAATTCGCTGAAAGACTCAGGGCATTGTGAGATTTTTAGGTTGCTGGAATTTTCCTATTTTACAGCCCAGAATGGCTGACTCTTTAATGCATTCAACTTCCTTCTAACACCACGTGGTGAGCATGATTACAAAAAGACAGTGTGAGGCCTTCCGTTAGGTTTCTGGGGATTCAAGCCAAGAAGAGTATAAGCCCCAACCCTAGACCCCTCCCCCAAAAGGAAATGTCTGAGTATTTGAAAATGCGCTCCTATTTCTAGTCCAGGCTAGCTGCAGCCTCCATTGCTTGCATCCAAGATGACTACCATTTCTAGTTGATTAAGGGCCCAGACAAACTGGATCTTGGAAGAATTCAAAACAGATTCAACAACTCCCAAAGTCCTCCTCCAGCGGGGAATTGGAGGCCACTGCCCCAAACCTTCCTCTCCCGTGATTATCTCCTAGCCCATCAACAGACATGGTGAGTTCTTTCTTGGCTGGGCAACTAGCCAATTCTGTGAGGTGACCCTGCTTCTCTGCCCAGTCCGGGAGACAGCAAGGCTTATCCCATGTCTTTATAAATTGGGTTTCTCACCCCTGTGGGGGAATGCTAAACTCAGCAAGGTCCCTGGGCAGGATCAATCAGTCAGGATGTCCCTTTCTGGACTCTACAATGTGAATGGTTCTGCCTGAACACTGGGAGTTTAGGCAGGTCCATCCCATTGAAGTCCTTAAGTGGGGACTTTAAAACAAAGAAATGACTGAATTCCCGGTAAATAGCCAAATCGCAGAAAGAGTTGACTACAACTTTATGCTTACAACTAAAGTAAGCATTTTGCCTAATTACAGGTGTAAGGCATGGTTGTCTTTCTGGTTCTAGCTGCCCATCCCCGCTCCTTCAGGCAGAGGTAGTTGCCCCTGGGCTTCAATCATCCCTCCGTGTTGTCAGTTTCTGTCTTCTTCATCTGCCCGTGTTGCCAGGTGCCTGGAGACCGCGTTTCCCTTTTCTTTTTTTGTTCCCGACCAGGGATCGAACCCAGGCCCACTGCAGTGATAGCACTGAGTCCTAACCACTAGACTGCCAGGGAACTCCCATCATTTCTATTTTCTTAATACCTGGTGATTATATTGCAATGCTTGGCTGCAGGGCTGGCACAACGTTCATGAGAGATTTTTTGCTGCCGGTTCTCAGCAGGCTTCTCATCATATCACCCTTTGCTGGCTTGTACTTCTGCTCCCTCTGGTCACTATGCTGGCTTCACTCCCCCAAGCTCCTGCAGCCTGTGTCTCCCAGTGTCCTCCGGTCAGACTCAGCCCCCTTCAGGCCCAGGCTGCCTTACTACCCCCGCCTGTGTGGGCCCTGGCAGCCGGGCTGTTGCTGCCCGATGCCTCTTTGTGACAGAGCCCTTTGGCCAAGCTTGGCGGTCAAGGCTGACCGTTGGCATTTTTGATACCTGCATACTTATTTGGACACATGCAGACGTATTTCTTGCTGTCATTACACATCGGTCCTACAATCACTGTTATATACCTCAATTGCTTTCTGATTTATCTATTGGCAAAAAGATTCCTTCAGCATAGCATTATTACAATGACCATCATAATCATTCTGAGCCATTAATTTGTAAGTACCATCATTAGTACTTTAACAGTTAACCAAATATTAATACATCTTGTTTGATAATTTAAATGATTAATAATGAATCATTACTAAAATAGCGTCATCAGTCTGAGCCTCCGCTCAACTCCCTGAGGGCTTTGCCCAGCTCTTACAAGTGGCACCTGTGACAACTGGTCACACGTGAAACTCTGCCCCCGGGGGTGGCTGGGGCCTTGTGTTTCTTGTTTGGCACTGAATGTTCATATCGTGTCCCAGTGCCCACCGCTTCCTGTGCCTCCTCCCCTTGGCTCTCCTGATGTCACATCCCGTCACAAGCTTCTACATGTGCCTGTCACACAGTGTATGTAGGTCGATGAGTGACCCCTGAAAAACAAAGGGGGAAAAGTGGGAAACGCTGAACATGTCTGAAGGCTTGTCAGTGGGTCTGAGGATGGGCCATCTAGGTGGGCTCCCACTTCAGCATACCTACCGAATGTTTCTGGGTGCAGGGCTCTGGCTCTGATGCTCACATCCCCTCTGAGAGGTACTCAGGCTGGATACTCAGCCCATTTCACAGGAGTAGAAACTGAGGCCTACCGAGATTACTTGACTTACCTTCAGCCACACGAGCTGATGGAACCAGGAGGGAAATCTGGGTCTTCTCTCCCTCCTGCCAGAGGTTTCCTGTGTTTTGTTTTCTTGAACAGAACAGTAAAATGCATTCTCTCTCTCTCTCTTTTCTTTCTTTTTCTCCCTCTTTGTCTCTGGTGTTTCTGGGAAGATGTATGGCCGGATCCCAATTGCTGTGAGGAGTGGGAGAGGCAAAGATTACACCAGCTAAGTGGGTTTGGGGAACTGACAAAGGAATTCCCTTTGCTTTCCAGAGGCTGCTAATGGGAGCAGCGGTGGAGCTTAGCTGGAAGAGCGGATAGAATCACTTGCAAAACCCTAGTAAATCTGCAGGCCCAGCTGTTCCTCATCTGATGATCCTGAAGGGAAAGTGTGAAATAGTAGAGATGCTGATGGGCCTGGGGGGCCCCTTCAAAGGCAACCCGCTTTTCCCAAGGACCCCAGAGCAGGGGTGGGAAGTGTCCAGAAACGTCTGAAGGGTGTTTGTTAGAGTTGGGAGGCCTGGGCCTTCAGAGGCCAGAGGCACACATGGAGTGTGCCTGGGAACGCCCCAGTCCTGGAAGTTTTGAAGGGATGGGCAAGTCACCCTCTCCCAGAGCACACAAGCATTGCTGGGAGTTACGCAGCCCTGAGTTTGAATCCCGCCTCCACAGTTTGGGGGCTGTGTGGGCCTGACTGAGATATTTAACCTCTCTGAACTTCGTTTCTGTCACCTGTAAAATGAGGATAACAATCCTCCCTTCGGGGTTGCCGGGAGGATTAAATTGCTAATGTATGTAAAGCTCCTGGCACGTGATAGGCGCTCAGTGTTCTTTCCCTTTCCTTCTTTTCCGCATCCCCTGCCCTAGGGAATCAGAAGGCGCAGGCCCGGGTAGCAGGAGCCGACTGCCCCCTTCACCCCCCAGCCCCACGCCCCCTCCCCGGGGCTCTCGCAGCCAGGCGCGGGTAGGGTGGGGTCCTGCGGAACCCCGTTCCCACTTCCCTCATCCCTCCAGCCCCTACAGGAGCTGAGAATCCTGCTTGGACTAGAGGCTTCTAGGGCATGAGCTGCGGCCCCCAAGGCAAAGAGCACCCTCTCCGTGGCTGAGGACTCTGGCCTTTAATTGGGTTCCGACTTCTCCATTCCCCGAGAGCATAGTTGTCAATCCTCCCGGCAGACAGGCCGGCCACAAGCCGAGTTTCAGACAGCAGGCCCAGGCTGGTCCGGGCCCAGGGGCCCAGGGGCCCCAGGGGGATCTGCTGCCCAGGGCTCAGGACACCTGGCCTCAGAGCATCCTGGACGACTCGTGCTCACACAGACCAGGCCAGGACGCTGCCCAGCCAGCGTGTGAAAGCCCTGCGTGGGCTGGAGTCAGACAGTCCTGGATTCAAAACCTTCGTTGACTGGGGAACCCCAGGCGAGCCATGGTCCCCTCTGAGCGGGGGCTCCCCATCTGTAAGATGCTAACGCCCCCTTGAAGGCTTGTGAAGTCTGCTGAGATCAACCTCCCAAGCCGGCAGTGCGGGCTCCGTGCATTTCTTTTCTGCTTTTTCCTCTCTGATTTTTCTCTTTCCTTATCTCTTTGACTTTTCTTCACCTCTAAATCTCTCCTCAGCACTTTTCTCAGTTCCTCAGGTGCCTTGCTTTTCTCCTTTCCACACGTCAAACCGCATAGTCTTGGAGGGAAAGCTTCGCCACTCAGACCACGAGGACCCTGCGCTCACAGGCCTGGGGGTGCCGGGCTCAGCCGGGCTCCCAGCTCTTGAGCAGATCCTGGTACAGACCTCGGCTCCTTTCTCTTTCCTCCCTGGAGGTTTCTGCCTGGCCAATAACAGGGGAGACAGGAGAGAGCAGGGTGAGATGGGGAGCAGAGGTGGTAGTCCCTCCCCCACTCTGCAAACAAGACAGCAGAGGCTACAGGAAATAAACATGACACGACCCCCTTACGTCACAGAGTAATGGGGAGCAAGTCGGTCCATCTGCTCCCCTCCCTGTCACTCACTGCCACATCCCAGCACCAGAAGGATGTCCTTCCTTAAATCTAACTTACACCCTTCCTGCGGTGATTCCTGCCTACTTCCTTTTGGTCCACGTGGATGATGCTATCCTCATCATCCCTCCAACTGGCACGTCCTCAGCGAGCCTTCTTCTCAATTCTGTTCAGCTCAGAGGCCTGAGGGAGTGAAAGCAAACTTTAAGAGGATGTTTAAAGTTTGGCTTCTCATCACCACATCTCAGCTGAGTCCATAAAACCGCCCTATAAAGCCCACCGGCCAGCCAGCTGCCCTCAGCCTCAGAGGCCTCCCTGTTTTATGATTGGCCCCAATTCAGACACCAGCTGGATGTAGGAACTTGCTGGCTTTTATGAAGAGATGTTAACGAGAAGCATCTCTTCCTTTCTGTCTTGTTCCCAGAAACTCCACTCCTTGCCTCATTCATGTGTTTTGTTTTCAGTCAGTCACCTTTTACCAAGCACCTCCTGGAGCCAGGTTCTGGGTTGGGCCCTGAGGTGGGGGTGGTCATAGGTACGAGCTGGGGTAAGGGGTGCTTCTACCTCAGAAGGGTCGCCCCGCAGGAACTAGCACCTGGGCGGCACCACCACAGTAGCTGCAGTAGCTGGATCACACTGCAGTCTCAGTGTTTGTAAACTGCATGGTAACTGTGAAACAGTGTTGGAAAAACAAACAGTTACAGAGCAGCCTGATAAGAGCTGCCAGGAGGTGTGCTCAGAGATCCAGCCCTGCTCAGGATCAGGGAAGTCTTCCCAGGGGAGGTGCCCTCTGTGCTGTTGCCTGAAGGATGCTTAAGAGTTTTCAAAGCAGGCAAGGTGGGCAGGTGGAGGAAGGGATAGCAAAATTCTGGGATCTCCTTTGCTAATGGACCAGGAGTGAGGGGTGGATACCAGGGGCCAGGATCCTAGCAAAAAGCCACAGGTGCAACACAGAGTCAAGTCTCTCCAGGGCTCAGTCTCTCCATCTGTGAAATGGATTTAGCGTTGGTTAGTTAAAAGACAACCCAGAAGTAATAATTGCTACCACGTGTACAGTCTTTCATCATTTCTTGCTACTTTCACATACATTACCTCCCATGATCCTCACAATAACCCTCAGAGGTAGGCAGGGTGTGTACTTTAATATCCATTTTGCAGATGAAGAAACTGAGACTTAGAGAAGTGCAATGACTCTTGGCTGGAGACACAGCTAGCAAGTGGCACATGTGGAGCTTGTATTTAAAGCCAGGGCTGGGACTTCTCTGGTGGCGCAGTGGTTAAGAATCCGCCTGCCAATGCAGGGCACATGGGTTCAAGCCCTGGTCCAGGAAGATCCCACATGCTGCGGAGCAACGAAGCCTGCACGCCACAACTACTGAGCCTGCGCTCTAGAGCCCGTGTGTCACAACTAACTGAAGCCCATGCACCTAGAGCCCGTGCTCCGCAACAGGAGAAGCCACCGCAGTGAGAAGCCCGCACAGCACAACGAAGAGTAGCCCCCGCTCACCGTTAACTAGAGAAAGCCCACGCACCGCAATGAAGACCCAATGGAGTCAAAAAAATTAAAAAAAATAAGCCAGGGCTCTTGCCCCGGGACAGCTGGGAGCTGCTTGGGGAAGAGCTGAAGAATGAAGGTGAGCAGTGGGGAGGGAGGGGCAGGGGCAATAAGTAGCAGCACCCTGCGCCCCCTGGGGTGCCACCTAATACCGGGTGAGAGCTACAGGCACTTGAGGGGACATAGACAGGTAAAGCCTCAGACTTCTCTGGGAGCAGGGGAAGGAAAAGGAGGACCCCCTGCAAGGTAGACCCACCTGGAGAAGAAGGGTCCCAGGCAGAAGCCCATTTACAGGGCTCTCTTGACAGAGAGAGGGATTTGGGGAGGAAGGAGATGGAGGGTCAGCTATGACCCCCAGAGCAGCCACTGTCCCTAGGGCTGAGTGACCCCTTCTGCCTTGCCCCTGGGGGGAGGTGCTCTTGTCCCCTCCCATCTCCCCTCACCGGGAACTGCTGGGGGGGTGGTGCGGGGGAGAAGGTACACTCAGGTGTGCAGCATCACGTGTCCCGAACACAGGCAGGCAGTCGCAGACAAGCAACAGCCAGCCCCGTACCTGCTCACCCAAACTCCAACACACACAGCACACGCACTCCACCCTAAACGCCCCAAGACCCTCTCACATACACCCAAACCCACAGTCAATCCCTCCCCCCACCCACACGAGCCCACTCATACTCACACACAAGTATGAACGAGGCATGCAACGATTTAGGCATGCAAACGGCTTATATGCACAAGCACAACACCCCCAGGTCCACCGCTGAATCCAAAGTCTCTCATACACTTGGATACATGAACATGAATGGAAAATATGTTCACACACACAGCCCAGTGGGCCTGAGATAAGGGACCCAAAGAGCTCTGGAGTCTGAGCTGAGTTGCCGGGCAAGGGTCCCCCAGCCCGGCTTCCCTCAATCTCGTTGTTCTCTTCCCCACCCCTCCACTCACTCGGCTCTCGCCTCCGGCAGATCAGATCTGCCCTCACTAGGACCGGCTCTCCATCCCTATCTCCAAGCCCCCTCCCCTTACAGCCCCTCAGGTACTCACTAGGGTGCCAGGGACACACTAGGGGCTCTGTTAATATCCCCTACCCCCTCTTCCCCTTACCACCATGCAGAGAACCTGGGTGCAGAAAATGTGGGGTTAGGAATGGCTGCCTGGTCCCAAGGTCTCTTCTGGTGGGTGGATGGGGGAGGGAGGGGGTGTCACATGCAGCAGGAAACACCCCACAGGACCTCTCTCCTCAGGCCTGGGACCCCCAGCCTTCCCTGTGTAAAGCAGGGTGGGCTGCGAGGGCTGCTGAGGGGACAGGCTCTAGCCCCAGTGGGAAGAGGTGGCACCTCCTAGCCAGGAGTCTCTATGTCTCTTCACTCACACACACACACACACCCATGCACACACCTCCCCCACTCTAATTAGAATGGTTGCTCCAGCACCAGGGGACAGGCTGTGATTTATGAATGGGAGTTGGTGTAGAGAGATTCCAGCACCACCTGCTTGGGAGCAAACAGGAAGAGCTTCAATGTGCTGCAGACCTGGGGGAGGGAGCCAGTTGGTGGAACAGGCTCATAAAAGCCATTCCTAATGTGGCCACAGGTGCTCCTCCCCACCCCCAGCCCCCAGGGAAACCCAGAGCCTCTGCCGGGGGCCCCCCAGGGCACACACTCCCCTGGCCAAGCCCAGGCTGCCTGGAGGTAGAGTGGCGGAGGAAAGAAACTGGACCATGCAGCAGACCTGAGTACAAATACCTACAACTGTTTACAACTGGGCTTGTTGGTCTATAAAATGAGGATGATGGCAATAAAACAGCTATAATGTATGCAACATTTACCATGTGCCTGAGAAGGTAAATCATCTTAGCCCCATTTTACAGATAAGGACACTGAGGCTGTGTAGCTTGAGACTGTCCAAGTTTGTCCTAGTGAGCTATAGAACCACGACTTGAACCTGTGTCAGCTGAGGTTACTGCTCTCAACCATTTTTTCTTCACACTATTCTCCAACATAGGGAAGTTTGGGGGATTAACTGAGATAAATACTTCAAGTGCCTGGCATATGATGGTGCTCAATATGCATTAATTTTCTTCCTTCTGGGTATCTAGCTTTGGAAGCCAAAAGATTCAAAGACGGGGCCGGGGGCGGGCGGGAAGATGGTGAGAGAGATACTGTGATTAGCGCTTGGTGCCTTGAACAACAGGAGCCTGGTGAGTCCTGAGAAGTTTCGAGTTATAATCTAAAGTCACCTACCGAAAAAAAAATGAGAGCACCTTTTGATGACATGCCCACTTGATATTGTGCCTCACAGTGATGAGTTCTGGTTGTAAGCAGGGCTCATAAATGACCGTTGCTTGTATGACCATCATGTGGCGAGTCTTAGTTTAGTTGTTTTCTTACTTTGTTAGTCCCCAGTGCACTCAATTCTATTTCCCCACTGGTGGCTCTCAACTAGAAGAACTATTCAGAACCAGCCGAGGTTTCTAAAACTCCAGGAGTCCTAACCCCTCCCCACCTTACCTGCTCCATCAGGATCCCAGGGCATGGCCTCTGACACCTTGCCAGGTTCCCCAGGTGGTATCAGGGCAATTCCTACCCCCTCTCCCTACACATCCACTGGCCTTCATTTTGCAAGTCCTAGCCCTTCAGATGTAGAAATCATTTGGAATTCATTGACAGCATGACCAGAATGCAAGCCCCTCCACATAAGGTCCGCAACTTATTTGTCCCCATGGCCCCTTCAGAGGTCTCACCTTTAAGAATGAAGTCTTGTAGGAAACATAGATCCTTAGCAACCAACTTTAAGACTGGTGGAAACAAATGCCAAATGGAGGGACCAAGAATCTTGTTAACAAAGTATCAATAATTGATATTGAGAAGGGGAGATCAGAAAGGAAGTGACACCTCTTTGGCTTTGCCTTGAAGGATTTTGATAGCAGGTGGGATGAGGTATTTCAGGCAAGTGAGTCGCCATGATACTGGAGGCCATCGTGCCTTGGCTCATGTATAGCGTCTCTTTGTACTGGCTTAATTTTCCATGTGAGAGTCGAAGGGTAGAAAAGCTCTGTGTGTCCCAGGGAGAAGGAGGAGAGACGCAGAAGGCCAGCAGACGATGTGGCTTGGCCTAGAACAGCCCGACACTTTCACTGTCCCAAGCTGCAGACCAGGCCTCTGTCCTGTGCCCATGGCCCATTTCTCAGGATATACTGGGTCCACAATATATTATAGGGGCCACAAGAGGTAGAGTCCTACCCTATTATCTCGGGGCGGGGGTGGGGGTGGTGGAGAAAAGCAAGTATCAGGGTTGTGCATACTCAAGGGTTAAGTGGAGTCTTTCATATTTAAAGGACAACAAAGGCCCAGATGAAAGTGATGGGGTGAGCCTGCAGGAAGTGGCGCCTGGCCAGGCTGGAAAGTCAGCATTCTGCCGTCTCCCTCTGCCACCTCAGTCCATTACACTTCCTCTCCCACTCAAAATCAGACCCCCAGCTTCCCACCATCCAGCCACGATACCCCTTACCCAACCTGGCTGATATCACCTATCCACTCAGAGGTCCCCAGTCATCTTCTGAGGACTTGGGCAGCTGGTTCATGGTCTTCCTCTGCATCCCAACATCCTGGGCAACTGGAATGTCCACATGAACATCCCGACGCCCTCACTTCTTTTTCTTTTTTTTAAATTTATTTATTTTTTATTTATTTATTTTTGGCTGCATTGGGTCTTCATTGCTGTGTGCAGGCTTTCTCTAGTTGCAGTGAGAGGGGGCTACTCTTCATTGCGGTGCACGGGCTTCTCACTGTGGTGGCTTCTCTTGTTGCGGAGCACGGGCTCTAGGCGCACGGGCTTCAGTAGTTGTGGCATGCGGGCTCAGTAGTTGTGGCTCGCGGGCTCTAGAGCACATGCTCAGTAGTTGTGGCTCACGGGTTTAGTTGCTCCGTGACATGTGGGATCTTCCGGGACCAGGGATTGAACCTGTGCCCCCTGCATTGGCAGGCGAATTCTTAACCACTGCACCACCAGGGAAGCCCCCACCCTCACATCTTGACTCCTCTGCTTCCCCACCTCCAGCGACCTTCTCTCCACCTCAGCCACCCACCTGGTTCATCTCCCATAAAATTTTAAATTCCAGTTTCCCCCTCTCAGGCCACAACTTCTTTCCTTTCCTCCCATAAAACCTGGTCTCCTTTCAGAGATTTCTCCAATTCTCCCATCCTGTCTTGCTCATTCAACTATGGTGCTAGAGTGCCGGCTTTGGCCAAGGCACTCTGCCAGCTGTCAGCTCCTTCCTGGCTCTACTTCCTCCCCCACCGACCTGCCTGTGATTGGCCACATCACTCATTCTCCCTGGCACCCTCGATTCCCACACCCCCTCGCACTGCCTTTCCCAGCCTCAGAGGATTCCAGTCGCCTGCTTTCCCCACCATGAATCCCAGGCTACGAGAAGGCATAGGAAAATCACCCAACCGTGCAGCCTGGTGCCACTCCAGATCGATGGTCCCTGACGTCAGCCCGGCCCTCAGGCCACTGGGCCCCTGGTGGTCAGCTCCTGTTCTAAACCTTTACCACCCTTTCGGCTTCTGGCCTGTCCCGTCCCTCACATATAATTGACAGAGAAAATAGAGATCCTCAGACCAGAACTCCCCCGCCTTCCCTCTACTCCGCCTCCCTGCTTATCACAGACCCAACCCTGCCTATTTCCAATACCGTCTTCACTCCGCAGACCACCCAGTCCCTGTGAAACTTCCTCTCAGATGCTGTGGTCCTGCCACCCTCTCCCAGGGCTCCTCTAACTTTCTGATCGTCCCCTCTGTCTCTTTCGCTTCTCTCTCCTCGGCCCAATGCATCTGTGTTTGGTTCCAGGGCTCCATCTACGACTTCTTTTGGTCTTGGCCTGCTCCTGCACCCCAAATGTTCTCATCTAACCGATGGCTTCTTGCTCTCATAATTCTGATATCTGTGGCTCTCTGTCCCAGCCTGTCCTGATGTCCTGGATGTTGTCTGTCTATCCTGTAGGAAACACCAAAGCAGCAGGTCCCCAACTGGGCCTCTTAACTCCTTCCCCAAACCTCTCCCACCCTCCTCCCTCTGTCTCCAGATGTTCAGTGACAGCGTCACCAACACCCAAGCTAGAGACCTGGGAGTCCCCTCAGCTCCCTCCCGCCCCCATCCCCACCCCTGAGCACCACAGCCTGTCTATTCTGTCTCTGAGAGGGTTCCCAAATCCACCCTATCCCTTCCGCCACAAGGCTGCTCTTTCTTTCCAGTCCTTACCATCTTCTGCAATCACCTCTAACTGGTCTCCCTCCCTCTCACTGCTCCCAGCTCCCGACTCTCCCATTTTTGTATTTAAGCCGAACTTCCTACAGTGGCCCACAAAGGCCTTCACATTCTACAAGTCCCAGCCCCTCTCTGCTCTCCTTTCCTGCTTCTCTCCCTGATACCCACCACGCAGCCACCTCCTGGGAACCGCTTATAACCCCTGCCAGTGCATTTGCTGATCCTTCGGTCTAGAATGCCCTCCCTCCCTTTTCCTTGACAGGGAAACTTCATCCTCCAAGGGCTAATTCAGAGGTCACCTCCCAGGTACCCCAGCCCCTCAGGCAGAATTCACGGTGCTCTGGCTCTGTTCCCCTGCACTCAGTTTGCCCAGTCTACACTATCTGTTGGTTCTGATTTGGGGCCTGCGTGACCAATGGCTCCATGAACGTTCCTGTCCATGAATCCACCTTTGGGATGTGCCTATCTGTGACTTGACTACTTACGTACTGATGGGCTGCTTCCAAAGACCTAACTGAGAACTCCTGTTGCACGTCTTCACCAACGCTTGTTCTTATCAGACTTTGACATTGCTGCTAATTGGCTGGCTACCGTAGTGGAATCTCATGGGGAGTCTCCTTAGCATTTCCTTGATTACTAATCAGGTTGTGCACCTTGTTGTATGTATTTGGCCATTTGAATTTCTGTGTGTTCAATTCTTTGGTCCAGTTCTTCCATTGTGTCGTCAGTCTCCTGCATGCTCATTTGTAGGACTTCTTCACACATTCTGGAGATAAGGCCTTTGTTGGTTGTACTCTCTTAATGGTGTCTTTTGAAGGACAGCACTTCTTGATTTTAAAGTACTCAAATTTATCAATCTTTTCCTTTATGCGTTGCTGTTATTTTTGTGTATTGTTTAAGAAACCTTGCCCTACCCTGAGATCGTGGAGATATTTTTCTACGTTCTTACAAAAGCTTTATTGTTTTGCTTTTCACAGTTAGGTCCACGCTCCACCTGGAATCCCGCAGCACTTAGGACTGATTTCTATAGTACCGCTAACCCCATCTGTTTATGTGTCTGTCTCCCCAGCTAAACAAAGACCTCCTGTAGGGCAAAGTACAAATGCAATTTTTAAATCTTTGTGTTCAGAGGTTCTCGCACAGTGTCTGGCACACAGGAGACCCTCTATAACTGCCCTTGGGTGCTTGGGTGGCAGAATTCAGGCACAGCTATTTCCAAGCAGGAAGGCCCTCTCTTCTGCGGGCTCCCAGGCTCTCTGACTCCTGCCCTCCCCTCGATAAGCTAACATTCTTGCCGTAAGCAGTTCCCAAGCACCTACTGTGTGCTGGCTTTGGCCACAGTTCTAGGGATGTGAGCTAAGGATAGTGAAGTCTCAGCCTTCGAAGAGCTCACCACCTGGCACCTGGTTTCCTGACACTGACCGGAGGCCCACACCCTGATTTGGGAAGCCAGACAGACCTGGGTTCCAATCCCAGCTCTATCATCTGCATGACCTTGGGCAAGTCACTTCCCTGTACTGAGTTTCGGCTTTCTACTTGGTCAATGGAAGAAGGCTGAATGAGACAGTAAATATAAAAATGCCAAGCAGGGCTTGGCCACATGGTTGGTGTCCAAGGATTGTAGAGTAAATGCTGGGATGAAGGACTGAGTAAGTGAAGCAGTGGGGCAGGGGCTGTGAGGAAAGCTAGGATTGGGCGGGGCAGCAGTAGGCCCGAGGCAGGCAGGCTTGTGGGTCTGTGGCAGACCTTCCTTGTTGTCACAGTAACTGCTGTCAGCAAATGTCTCCCAGACAGGGATCCCCTTCAGGGCTCCCTTCCCCAGCCCACTGCATTTGTTGACTCAAAACCTCTCCGCTGCCAATTCAGCCTGCAGTAAGTAAGGAAGGGGGTGGGGAGGGGGAGAGGTGCAGGAGGGGGTGGAACTGTACAGAAAGGGGTCTTTGTCTGAGCACTCCGTGGCGTTTCAGATTTCGGTGGAGGCTTTTTTTTTTTTTTTAACCTCCTAAGGAGTTGAGTGGGCTGCACTTGCAATGGGAAGTATCTGAATTAGACAGCAGGGAGGACTTCCAGTGGGCTCTCTTTGTTGGGTTGTGGAACCATGGAATGGGTTGCCAAGGCCCTGGGGAATCTACCTGGGGCTTGGGCACAGATGCAGGGCACTGTCTGGGTGAGGGGCTTCGAGGGACTTAGCCTGGTGGCTCCCTAGCAGGTCCTCTCCCTGCTGAGCTGAGAGGCTTAGGAGGGCTCCGCTGGACCCTCCTAGGCTTTGCGCAGACCTCTCGCCACCTATCATTCTCTGGTTCGGGGCCCCTCTCCAGGGGCTCCTGGGGGTCACCTCTGGATCCTGAATCGACCAAGGCTGGATCCAGGCTCTTTCCTGATCCCGCAGAGCCCTTCCACCCAGCCTACTTTCAGGCCTGCCCTCCACCCCCAGCTCACAGCCAAGGAGAGGAGCCCAGCAGACAAGCCCTGACCTCCTACTGCCCACGTTGCAGGCCTGCCCTGGCCCCTCCGAGCATCAGGCCTGAGCCTTCTCCTCCCCTTGACACCTTGCCTGTCTCTTTAGGTGGTTTCCTGGCTTCCTCCGTACACATGCGTGCATGTGTTTGTGGCCCTTCTCTCTGGCATCCCATACCCATAGATCTGTCTGTCTGTCTCCTGACATTTGCCCCCACACACACCTCTTCCTGTCCTCTCTGCCTCCTTTCCTTTTTGTCTCCTTTTCTATTTGTCTCTCTCTGACTTTCTCTTTCTTTCTCTGACCCCCATTTCCATTTTTGTCTGTGTGTCTCTAAGTCTCTCTCTGTCTGCCTCTGTCTCTGAATCGGTCTCTCCTTTGGTGTCTGTGTCTCTATCTCCTCCTCTTGTTCTGTCCCTCTCTCTATCGCCGTGTCTCTATCTCTGTCACTGCCCAGGCCTCTCAGTGAATGTCTCTGGCTCCTCCTTGTCACTCTCTCTGCCCCTCCTGCTCTGAGGCTCTCTATCCTGGACGCTCAGCAGACTGGTGTCAGAGCCAGAGGCTGCCCAGTGGCCCCTGTCTCTGACATCACTGCTGGGGAGAGGCTTTGCCAACAGCTGCCAGGTGAGTGCAGGCCTCGTGTCCCCAGCCCTGCTCCTGAGCCAGAGTCCCAGGGGGCTGCAGCCAGTGTTCTCCCAGCAACTGCTGAGACCTTTTCCCCACTCCCCTCCTTCTCTCCCAGACTCAGACTTGCCCCCTGAAGTCCCTGAGCCCTGGCTGTGAGCCCAGCGCCACTCGGATCTCCGGGGGAGGGAGGGGGCTCTGGCAGGAACCCTACCCCACCCCCTTCAGGAGGTCACAGGCCAGCGGGGGCGACCCCACACCCACACGTGGGAAACAGGGTGGATACAGGTCAGAAGAATCTGGGGCCCAGTGTAGCCACAGAATGGAAAATCCCAAAGGAAGGGAGAGGTGAGAATACAGATGGAGAGGGCAAGAGAGGACATTCAGAGGAAAAGACCTGAACTGACAAAGGCTTTGAGCGAGGGAGGAATGATGACGCAACCTTGAGGGCCGATGGTTTAAGGGCTAGAATTAAAGCTTGTGTAAGCGCCGGAGAGCAGAGAGAAGATGAAAGCTAGCCATGGGATGGTAGGTGGGGGGAGGCAGAAGTTTTCACAAGAGACGATGACATCTGAGGTGGGTTCTAATTCGCCCAAGGTGAAGAGGAGGGAAAAGGCTCCGCAGGCTAAGGAACGGAAGGGCCTGCCGTGCTGGGAAGGCGCGGGCTTCACGTGGTGTGGAGAGAGAGAGACGAGGGCCGAGGGACGGAGCGAGGAGGCTGCTGTGCCACCCTAGGGCTCTCCACTCCATCTGCGGGCTGCCAGGGAAGGGCTTGGAGCAGGAGAGTGACATCATCAGGGCTCATTTTTACTGTTGTGGCCTCTCCCGTTGCGGAGCACAGGCTCCGGACGCGCAGGCTCAGCAGCCATGGCTCACGGGCCCGGCCGCTCCGTGGCATGTGGGATCTTCCCGGACCGGGGCACGAACCCGCGTCCCCTGTCTTGGCAGGCGGACTCTCAACCACTGCGCCACCAGGGAAGCCCTCATTTTTACTTTTTAATAAATCAGCGGCAGCCGTTTGGGGACGGACTGGCAGAGAGGAGACTGAGGGCGAGGAGACCAGCTAAGACCTGACAAGAGCGAAGGAGGGCCAACTGGGACTGCGCTGCGGCAGTGGGGACCAGAGAATGCACGGAGGGCGGCCTCTGAGGTGGAAGGTTTGCAGCCCCACCGGAAAGGGGGAGGAGGTTGGCGTAGTCTGAGGTTTCCAGCTTAGGGAACACAGAGGGGGAAGAGACATTTAGAGGAAAAGACCAAGCACTTGGGGACTGAGGTGTCTGTGGGACTTCCTGGGGGTAGGACACACACACACACCCAATTCCCGGCAGGTGTGGAGGCCTACAGAGGGCCCGGTGGCACAGAGAGGCCTGGGGCTGGCGGTCCCTGGGGCTGAGCAGAGGCTGAGCTGGGTAATCTATTTATGGCCGGTTGCAGCCCCAAAGCAAGAAAGGGGTAAGAAATGGCTCAGGAGAGACACTGCCTGGTGCCCTCTCCTGAGTCCTGCTTCCTCAGTGTCTTCTCACCCACAACCCCTACCGTGCCCAAACACACACACGCACTCACGCACGCACGCACTTGCGCGTGCACGCACACACACAGAACTGGATCAGCAGTGGCGCCAAATGTTTCAGGCCAACCAACAAGTATTTTCAAATGCAAATTCCCTCCCTTCCACCCGGTCCCCCTCACAACTGCTTTCCGAGCAGCTGGAGGCAGAGTCGGGTCGGGGTAGCAAAAATAAATCGCATTTTCTGCTCCTTTTCAGTGCTGGGCTGCAATCCCCTACCGCCTGCCTCCCTCCCCACAGACGGGGGATTAGCCGGGCCTCAGGTTCGGCTCTGTCTCGCAGGGAGGGTGACGGGCAGGGCAGGGACTGAGCTGGGGAGGGGGTGGAAGCGTTCAGTGACAGGGCTAAGAATAACAGCTTCTATCAGGCCTGACACCCTCTCCCACTTGCCATCGCTCAAGTTGTTCCGGGTATGTGGGAGACAGACAGACAGATACAGGGTGTCTGCATGGGGTTGTGTGTATTTGTGCATGAGACAAAGACCAAAGCTGGGCCGGGGGTGTGGAGGCCCAAGCTGACAGGCAAATGGCGTGGATGTGAGTGGGAGAGGCTGGAGACAGAGCAGCCCTGTGTGACAGTGAGGCCGTGAGACAGAGGAGAGATCTGGGGGGAGAGCATGCTCCGTGTGCTTGAGTGAGCGTGCGTGTGCACGTGTTAGAGGCTGCAGGGGGCACGCTGTTGTGACCGAGGCTGCTGATGTGTGGGAGAGAAGCCCAGACAGGCAGGGGAGGCTGGGTCCGGGTGTGCGGCCATCATCAGGCCGCTCCTGAGTGGCCAAGGTGGGAGCTTCAGGGGAAGGAGGCCTCAGCTGCCCGGGGCCACAAGGCCCTCTCCTGTCGGAAGGGCAGCCGAGCACGGAGCGCGCGTGCGCACCGGGGTGTGTCAGGGTGTGGAGTCTGTGTGTTGTGTATAAGGGTGTGTCATACGTGTGTCAGTGTCTGTGCAACTGTGTATCTGCGTATGACGGTGTGTGTTAGAATGTGTCTCTCTGTATATGTGTGTGTATGAGCCTGTGAATGAATGTGTCTGTGTGTGAGCATGTACGTGTGTACACCTGAATGTGTGTGAGCGTGTGTTTGAGTGTGTGTATGTCTGTGTGTGTGTGTTTGTGTGTGAGTGTGTGTGTGTGTGAGCATGTGTGTGTGTGAGTGTGTCTCTGTGTGTGAGTGTGAGTGTGTGTGTGTGCGCGCATGTAGATAGATGATGGGATCCTCAGGCCCTCAGCCCGCCCTGCTGCCCTTATTGCCTCCAGCTCCCAGAAGATGTTTAGGGAATCATATGTGTCGGTCTTTAAATCTGTCTCCAAATTTCTGTGTAGAGTGATCTAAAGATCACGCAGGGAGCGACAGGCTGCGGCACTCCTCGCCCTGTCCAGGAGGAAGCAGGAAGGACTGGCATTGCTGTTTGCCTGCCCACAATGCCCGCACCCACCCACTTCCACCCCAGCTGGCAGCTGGGAGGGCAGCGATGCCTCAGTTTACCAAAAGCACAAGTTTGGAGGAAGCAGCGTACGATTTGAATTTCTGTATATGAATCACAAATGCCAAGGGAGGCGCTCAGAACAGACCTAACGGCGCATTCTTTGTCAAGCTGGCGCTTCATGTGGCATGTGGCACCCCAGCCCCGTTAGAGCAGCTGTCTGGGCCCCAGGCCTGGACTTCAACAGCTAGGAGGGTCCACGTAGCACAGGTATCCATCCATCTATAACATCACCTAGAGGGGTTCTTTAATTCAGGACTTTATGGAGCCAACAAAATGGTTCATTGAGAATGACTAAACTCAACCTTGGAAAGAAAATCATAAACATTTTACTACCTAGCTAAGCCAAGCATGATTACATATGGAAACTATGGACGCTACTCAGTGGGATTTTGATATTAATTTCCAACTTCCTCTTCACTGAGGAACTGATGAAAACCCAGTCTCTGTGCTATCCAGGCTAGAATCAGCATCTTTGCTCACTGCTCGTGCAAACTCGGCTGCTTCTCGCCCCGGCTCTCTGTCCCCTCCCCCCAGCTCCATGCTGGCTGCTGCAGAGTTTTGCCTTGACTGTTAGTCTCCAAGGGTGCACACACTCAGGGTTCATTTAAGTGCAACCTCTGTCGGTTGTATTAAGGAGAGCTGCCTCTTCTCTCTGAACCTCCATGGGCTCTTCTCTCTGAAAATCCCAGGCCTGCTGTCTCCAGGGAGGACCTCCCTCTGTGGGCATCATGCTGATCCCCTGCTCTGCGCCCTGTTCCTGGCACCATATGTTTGCCCGTTCTGGCCTGTCCTTCCTGCTCCGCATAGGGGTGCCACCTTCTGCCCCAGTGAGATAAAGGGAAGTGTGTGTTATTCCCTGCTTTGAGCAGGAAGCCGAGAACAGCTTCCCCCATCAGGCAAGAACAAGACAACTCAAGGCTTCCCGTGTTGTACCCTTGCTGTCTCCTCTGGCAGAAGGAGCTGTCACTCCATGTGCAATGTCGTGGTGACTCCACTTAACCTCCACACTGCATGGAACAAGTAGCTTCAAGTGGGAAATAACTCTGGGGAGGGGCCCAGAGCAGGACTTGGAGGCAGGCACACCTCAGTCTGATGCTCAGCCCTGTCCCTATGTGACTGGGCAAGTCAGTTACTCTCTCTGTAAATATGGTATATTCATACCTTTCTTGCAGGTCTGAGAAATTAAATGAAATCGTGCGTTCATATTTAAAGCCCCTGTACCCAGTAGGCATTCAGTAAATGATACTTATCACTATTAACCGCTGCATCAACTGAGGGGATCTTGAAGAACATCCAAACTTTGGCTGTACATCAGTCACCTGGGAAGCTGCTTAAAAATGCAGATCCCTGGGCCCAGGGTCTTTGCGTCAGTGGGCCAGGCCTCAGGTGCTCCATCTGCCCTGGCTTCAGAGTGCCAGGGCGGTTTGTGAAAAAGACCAGGCTACGCAGGCCTCCCACCCTTCTTGCATTTCAGAGCTACTGAGGCCCCAGCATGCGCCAGTTCCTAGGGTCACCTTCCCAGGTGAGGCCCCAACTGAGTTTGACATCGTCTTCACCCAAGAGCACCCTGGCAGCCGCTTTGGTTTTCATTACAGGCAGCCTGGCACCGGGTGGCTGTGGCCTGTTCACCTGAACTGCCGGCATAAGGCACAGATGCTAATTACACGGGTAAGTACTTGCAGATTTTCCAGGAACAACAAAGATAATTTGTTTGCTGCACGGCTTGTTAGGAGGGAAGCAGGACTCTGGTGACTGGGTAGCTTGTAGATTAGGCCTGTGGCCTTTCACCTCCTCCTGCCCTTGCCTGCTGGTTCTCCCAGCTGTGCTGATTAGAAGCTGGAGAAATTAAGATCTCCCCCTCGCCGCCCACCCTCAGCAGGCTGCAGGAGGTGGGGGGGAGGAACGGGGGACCAGGCTGCGAGGCTGGGCCAGGCTGAGGACATTTATAGAGCAGGGGTCCCAGCCACCCAGCCTGGCATACGTGGAGATGGGGCAGACAACGGGCAGGAAGCGGGGCGCTGCTCTGCGTCTCCATCTCCCCTATGGTCATGCCCAGCACTGCAGCCACTGCTGACATGCAGTGCCAATGAGCCCGCTGAGCAGGCAGGGGAGGGGTCATGCACCAGGGCTGTGGCAGCTGGAGAGGGAGCTTCCTGGGGCTCCCACACAAGAGGGTGCAATACCCCTGATGTCGGCCTTGACTGTTATGGAGTGGGCAAGAGTGGCACCCTATCCAGCTAAGAACAGGGTCTTGCCAGATCCCTGGGCTTGAACAGACTTGTATAAGAAGAAAGTCCCCATAAATTTAGCAGAGTCCATCTCCCTAACAGCAATGCAAGTGGCCCCGTGAGAAGTCAGGCATCAGGGCTGAAAGGGCCTCTCTCCTTGCTTCCTTCTGCCTGGGGGGACGAGAAGGGGATAATTACTATAATTATTATTAATGTTGGCGTCCCTTATAGTCTCATGTGTCTTAACGGCACTAACAGTCACTATTTATCAATGGCTTACTATGTGCCAGACAATGAAATAGGTGCTCTGCATATTTGATGAGGGCTGGAAGACAGTCATTAGATTCAGATTACAGGAAATTGACACTCAGTGAGATTAAATACCTTGACCAAGGTCACACAGTAAGATGCAGAACAAGGATTTGCACCCAGGGCCCCATGTCTTCCTCTGGCCTCAGGTGACAAGCTGTCCCTTGATGGGCTCCTCCCCATGGACACCAGGGCACAGTCAGAACCAGAATGCGGGTCTCTCCCACCCAAGCACGTGATTTTCTCAGAGAGGCTGGTGCCTGGGGGAGACTAGGGGCCATGAGTGGTGTGTCCCCTAAGGCAGGTGTGATGAGGAACACTTATAGGGGACTCCAACCTTATTCTGGACTGGTGGAAACTCCATCAGGATAATCTTGCTGCACACCCTGGGCTGCACACCCCTCCCTCCCTTCCCCTCTCTCCCACTCCCATAGGCTGCAGGCGACTTTGAAGGTAGTTGGAAACTGTCTGTGGGGGATGGGAACCTCGTCTCCCTCTAGTGCAGAGGCCAGGCTGGTGTGGGTAATTCCACAGGTAAGTCTGCAATGGGGCTGGGTACAGGACCTCTTTGGCTGGCAAGGGGTGTGTGTGTGTGTGTGTGTGTGTGTGTGTGTGTGTGTGTGTGTGTGTG
>NW_021703767.1:82482466-82733575 GCF_005190385.1 Monodon monoceros
GTGTGTGTGTGTGTGTGTGTGTGTGTGTGTGTGTGTGTGTGTGTGTGGCGGAGTGGGGGGAGGGGCAGTTGGTGAGTAAAATGACAATGCCAACCCTTTGATCAGCTGCTCTCTGTGATCCCTAGATTTGCTCACACTGCATCCATTTACATCTTTTCATTCCAGTTTCACTAATCATCACACCTCTATTCCCTTTATAATCTGTTGAAAAGTTGCTAGTTTGGAAGAATTTGTTCAAAGGAAGTATAGGTTCTGCCCACAGCCACCCCTCCATCTCTCCACTTCTGCCCTTGGGCCTAAGACGTCACTGCCTCAGCTGTTGAGAAGGAGACTTCTCCTGACATCATTAATGTGCCCAAGACAGCCCTGTTTGCACATATTTGCGTGCCTTCCAATTAAAGTGATTCATTAAACCTCTGGTGGAGTTCAATTTTATTCCTCAATAAGAACATTCAGATAAACACATTCAGCCATGGAAAGAGTCCTTTGAGCAAGCCCATGTCCTAATTTTGGTTTGGGGAATCTGGCCCTCAAGTTGACAGCTGGGAATGTGCAGGAGAGACCTGGGGCCAGTTTTGCAGACTTCATGTAAGAGAGCTGAGCAGGCCAGCCTGACTCTGGCCAGAGCCAGAGGTCCCCTGCCTCTGGCCGGCCCTGGGGACAGCACAGCAGCTCCCGAGGGCTCAGCAGGCCGTGCGTGCAGCCCCGTGGCCCAGAAGCAGAGGTTCTTTCTCTCCCTTGGAGGCCTGCTGCACTCACCGTGATGCAGCCCAGGGACAACCCTCGCCTGTAGTTTCCATTCTGAGTGACTGGGGAAGAGCATGCATCACTCCCGGGCCCAGGTCTCCACAGAGGAGGCCACGTGGCTACTGGAATGCACCTGGATGGAGGTTCGCGCTGAGTCTACCCCCGGTTCTGTGATGTGATGATATGACACAACAAATCTGTTAGACACCTACCATGTTACCCAATTTGTAGTTCTAAATCTTGCCAGCAATCCTAGTTATCCCTGTTTTACAGACGAGGAGACTGTCGCTCAGAGGTTAAGTGACTCGACCAAGACCACATGACTGGTAAGGGAAAGTATCCAGAAATGAATCTAGGACCCTTGACTCAGGGTTCTCTTAAGACCTCAAAGGCAACCAGTGATTGGCATATGCTGAACCCAAGGTCCCAGCTGCTCCTGAAAAAACAGACAGGGTTCAGGGACTACAGAAGCTGGCCTCAGACTTTGAGGCCTGCTAGGAGCACTCAGAGCTAGGAAGGGGATACCTTCCACACTGTGGGCAGGCGGGCAGTAAATGTTCCGGGCTGCAGAGATCAAAGTCACCAGTTCCAAGAGATAGGATTAAACTCTAGTAAAATAGAACTAGAACCTGAATCCCAGGTGCTGTCTGAGGGAGACAGGGCAAGATGGTGGAGTCTTCTATCTGATAGGAAGCATTTGACTGCAAGTAACAAAAATAATTTGACTGAAAATGGTTTAATCAAGTGAGGGTTTGTTTCTCTCACAAAACAAGAAGTTAGAGGTAGGTGGTTGGTGATGTTGATTTAGCCACTCAAATGGTGCTATCAAGGACCCAGTTTCTTTCTGTCTTGCCTTTCTGCCACCCTCACTATGTTGGCTTTTTGTCCTCATGCTTGTCCAACCTTATGATCTTAATGTGGCTGCTGCAGCTCCAGGCATTACATCTGCATTCAAGGCACGAAGAAGGAAGGAGAGCCAGTGCCAATGACATTATCCCCTTTAATCAGGAAATCAGAAGATTTCAATTCCCAGCTGAAAGATCTAATGAACAGGTTGATAATGTGAATGAAAGAGAGAGAAAAGAAGGAATTCTTCCCAGAGCCTTCCCTTATATCTTTTTGGACAGAATGCGTCACTTTTAGCAACTTTTAGCTGCAAAAGAAGCTGGGAAGCAGATTATCGGGCTTTTACTACCTACGGTGAGAGAATAACAAGAGAGGAGATTGAGAATGGCTACTGAGCTTACCAACCAACATAATCTGCCATAGAATTCTTTCTTTCTTTAAAAAAATGTAAGGCGCTTAACACATATAGTTCCTAGAAGGTGCTCGATAAATTCCGGCTGTCATTTCATTTGTTGCTACTATTGTTTCTATGTGTCATGCCTCTCAATTAGTTTTAGATGATCATCTTCTAGTCTGTCAGGTAGCAAGTACATCACTCATACCAAAGGAAAAAACCAAACCACCCTCTACCTTAGGACACTGAGTTTCTACTATACTGTAGACACCATGCTAGTATTTTTTAAAAAGTTAATCCTGTCCACAGCCCTTTCAGAAAGCTCTATTATCTACATTTTATAGATTAGGACACCAAGGGACAAACATTTTATTTATTTATTTTTTTATAAATTTAATTATTTACTTATTTTTATTTTTTTCTGTGTTGGGTCTTTGTTGCTGTGCATGGGCTTTCTCTAGTTGCAGCGAGCGGGGGCTACTCTTTGCGGTGCACAGGTTTCTCATTGCAGTGGCTTCTCTTGTTGTGAAGCATGGGCTCTAGGCACGTGGGCTTCAGTAGTTGTGGCACGCGGGCTCAGTAGCTGTGGCTCGCAGGCTCTAGAGCGCAGGCTCAGTAGTTGTGGCACCCGAGCTTAGTTGCTCCGCAGCATGTGGGATCTTCCTGGGCCAGGGCTCAAACCCGTGTCCCCTGCGTTGGCAGGCGGATTCTTAACCACTGCGCCACTAGGGAATTCCCAGGACAAACATTTTAAATAACTAGTTCGAGATGATGAAGCTATGTAAATCTGCTACATAAATCTGTAACTATGTAATCTACCATAGAATTCTACCTTGTGGCCTTGTTGTAGCATTCAAGGGATAAATCACAGAAGTCTGTACTGGTCAATGCACCTTCACACATGCTGTTTCCTGGAATTGGGACCCCCATCCCGTTCCTATACCTCTCATATTTGCCTAAAAACGCCTTCAGTGTATTCTGGAACTATACTTTTAGAAGCAATTTGGCAACATGTTTCGAGGGCCATAAAAGTGTTCATAAATTTTGACCCAGTATTTCCACTTCTGAGAATGTATTTGTTCCAAGGAAATAACCCAAAAGGGAAAAAGAAAACCCTACATGCTCAAGGATATTCATTACAACTTTAAAAGTAAGAAACAACCTAAAAATCCAACAATAGAGGAATGGATAATTAAGTCATGGTACACTCACTGAATGGCATATTGCACAGCCATTAAAAGTGACCATCATAAATTTCACTTAGTAATGTAAAAAAGGGCTATGATATAATGTTATGTTTAAAAAACAAAACATATAATCAAATGCATTATTTAGATTGCATACTTGTCTTAGTCTGCTCAAGCTGCTGTAACAAAATATTGGGTTGGCCAAAAAGTTCGTTTGGGTTTTTCCATAACACCCTACCATAAAGCCAAACGAACTTTTTGGCCAACCCAATACCATAGATGGGGTGGCTTAAACAACTGCAATTTACTTCTCACAGTTCTGCAGACTAGAAGTCCAAGATCAAGGTGCCAGCAGGGTTCATGTGAGGGCTCTCTCTTTGGGTTGCAGACAGCTGATTCCTCACTGCATTCTCACATGACCTTTGTGTGTGCACACAAAGAGAGAGCTGAGCTCTTGTGTCTCTTATTCTTTTCATAAGGGCACTAATCCCATCATGAGTGCCCCACCTTCATGACCTCATCTAAACCTAATTATCTTCTACAGGCCTCTGTCTCCAAATACTATCACATTCAGTTAGGGGGCTTCAACATATGAATTTTGATGGAACACAATTCAGTTCATAGTAATACTTAAATATGTATGTGCCTTGTGGAAAAAACTTGAAGGGAATTTGCAAAAGTTATTGGCTTAGGGGATATATTATGGGGGTGATTTTTTCCTCTCTGTTATCCAAATTTTCTGTAATGTTATGTAGTTTTTAACAGAATTTGGGGCAAGGAGGTTAGGATAAAAATGATCCATCTGGGACTTCCCTGGTGGTGCAGTGGTTAAGAATCCTCCTGCCAATGCAGGAGACATGGGTTCAAGCCCTGGTCTGGGAAGATCCCATATGCCGCGGAGCAACTAAGCCCGTGTGCCACAACTACTGAGCCTGTGCTCTAGAGCCCGTGAGCCACAACTACTGAGCCCACGTGCTGCAACTACTGAAGCCCACGCACCTAGAGCCCGTGCTCTGCAACAAGAGAAGCCACCGCAATGAGAAGCCTGCACACCGCAATGAAGAGTAGCCCCCGCTCGCCACAACTAGAGAAAGTCCGCGCACAGCAACGAAGACCCAACGCAGCCAAAAAGTAAATAAATTAATAAATTAATTAATTTTTTAAAAAAAGATCCGTCTTTTGGGAATTCCCTGGTGGTCCAGTGGTTAGGACTCTGCGCTTCCACTGCAAGGGACACAGGTTCGACCCTGATCGGGGAACTAAGATCTCGCATGCTGTGCGGCATGGCCAAAAAATAAAGTAATATAAAATTCTATTTTTTAAAAAAATCCATATTTCAAGCCTCAACTCAAATGCCACCTCCTCTAGGAAGCCTTCCTTGGTTTTTCCAACCACATCTTTTCTGAAGTTATTTTACTGGACCACGTGCTCTTCTGGGGCAAGGGCCATGAGCAATTCCCCTTTGTTGTGATCCATGCTAGGCCAAGGGGCACAAGTCGAGAACCCAGACAAGGAGCCCAGTGTGGTGGAGGTGGTAAAGGTTGATGTGTGTAGTCAGGACTCAGTGATTGGATCTAAGCAACAGGTCGAGGGCAGTAGCAGATGCAGGGCTTGGAAATTAGGGACGTAAACTGTTGGGCATTGAGTAAGAGCTGGTCTTTCTAGTTATTTTAAATGTGTTATTGTTATTATATAAGTAACACATGCATACATACTCATTGTAAAAAAAATTTAAATAGTTCATTCAGATAAAGCCCACCTTGGCTCCTACACGATCCCACTCCCCTCCCCAGGGATTGTCAATTTGATAGGTACCCTTCCAGAATATTCTTCCTCATGCACATAATTTCAAAGCCTGCATCCATGTTTACATAAATAAAGCCAGATCATCCTGTGACTTGCTTCTCTCTGGTATCCAGACCTTTTCACTTCAGGATGCAGAGGTCTACCTCATTTGTTTGGGCCTCAGAAAACTGTTATTAATGTGGATATTCAGAAATGTATTTAGCCTTTTCTCTATTAATGACCCTTTGGGTTGTGTCTGATTGTTCCCATTTCTGCCACTACCACCAAGGCTCCCTGTGGCCAGGCCTCTTTGTGCACTTGGAGCATTTCTCCAGGCAGAGATGTGGACTCACTGTGGTGGAGGGTCTGGGCCCCTCACTTTCCACAGATACTGCAGGATCGTGTTCTACAAACACCGTGACAAACTCCATTCTTACCAACAGTGAAAAAGGTGTTCGTGCCCTTACATTCCTGCCAACAGTAGGTATTAGGAATCTTTTAAAGATGTTGCAAATCTGATGGGTGAAAAATGTTAGCTCAGTGTTGTATGACTTGCATTTCTTTGCTGACTAGCAAGGCTGAGCTGTCGTCATTGTTATCAACCATCTGCAGTTCCTCGGAGGTGAACTGTCTGTTCCGAATTATCACTCGATTTTTCTTTTGAATGGTTTATCTTTCACTTACTATTTGTAGGAATTCATTATATATCCTGAATACTAATCCTTTCCGTTTGCATATGTTGCAGATACCTTCTTCCAGGCTGTCACTTGTCTTTTAACAATATTTATGGTGTCTTTTGTCATATGGCAGTTTTAGATTTGGACGAATCAAATTTAGCAATCTTTTCCTTTATGGTTTCCGCGTTTTATATCTTGCTAAAGAAAGCCTTTCCTCCCCCAAGGTTATAAACAAATTCTCCTATATTTTCTTTTAATAGTTTTATAGCTTTGTTTTTCTTACACTTAGCTCTCTAATCCATCTGGAATGTATTTTGTGAAAGGTGTGAAGCAGGAATCAACTTTATGTTTTTTCACAAGGATAGCCAATTGTCTCTACACTATTTTTTGAAGAGTTCATCCTTTCCATGCTGTTTCTTTTCTTTTCTTTTTTTAATTTTAAATATTACCGTATTTTTATTCGTCTCATTGGTGGATGTTCCTTCGTTGCAGCGGCAGCCAGGGGAAAGAGGAGGGGGAAACAACAACAAGAAGAACCAATGGAAATTCTAGTTCTCGACGTACTCGCGCCGGCTCAGGCCGGCCTGCTGTCAACCTTCGGTGGAATCGCATTCCGGCGCCGGAACCGGCCCGGCATGGGGAGGGAGGAATCCGTCCCCTCCCCGGCAGTTGTACCTCGCCCAGGGATGTTGGAGAAAAATGCTGCCGGGTCCCAGGTCCCCGGGTCCCGCGTGCCCCGTCCGCGGCCGTCACTGAGCGGAGAAATAAGCACCAGGAGGATGGGGTTCGTCATCGTGTCCCCGCCGCCCTGCGCTCCCGATGCGGCCTGCTCACTCGACTGCCGGTTGTCCCCACGCTGTTTCTAAATGCTACTTTATCACATCCTGAATTCCTCTCTATACAAGAACCCCTTTTAAACTCCCTATTCAGTGACCTTGATCCAATCATTTGTCTTGTCCCGTGCCAGCACACCACCATTTTAATTAGTACAGCTTGATGGTGTTTTGTAATCTGATAGAGCAAGTCCTCCCTCATTGTTCTTCTTCAAATATTTCTTGGCTATTCCGACACAGTTATTCTTCCAGATTATCTTTAGAATTGGCTTGTTAAATTTCACACATAGACACATCCTGTTGTGATTCTGATTGGCATTATGTTGAATTTATAGAATTCTTCGGGCAGAACTGACATCTTCACAGTGTCAAGTGTTCTCACCCAAGAGCTCTGTGTATTTACTGAGGGCTTCTCTTATGTCTCAGGCCTGACTCTGAGGCCAACTCCACTGCTTACTAGCTCTGTGATCTAGGGTGTGGCTCAGCCTCTCTGAGACCCGGCTCCTCTGTCACCTTTGACGTAGAAACAGCGCGTCCTATCCCAGAGCTGATGGAAAGTTAAATAAGAGCAAATGTGCGAAAGCCCTAGATGCTGAGCTCCTAGAGAGCAGGCCTTTGCCTCATTTAACCTCACCACCCAGGAGAGTCAGCTCTCTGAACAGCCCTAAGGGAAAGAGGAGAACCCAATGCTTTCATTCAGGCAGATTCAGGGGACTCAGGGTGGGGTTTGACCCATCACTGTGTCAGGTACTTTACATATATTATTTCATTTGTCCTCAAAACAAGCCTCTGAGGTAGGTTCTATCATCCCCTTTTCATAGCTGAGAAAAATGATACTCAGACAGTGACCTGTCTGCCCTCGGATGCAAGGCTCTAATAAGCTACAACCTGCACCCTCTGTCCTGCCTAGTTTGGGAGCCAATGGGGCCTCTCCTGCTCATAAAGCTGGAGCTTCAAGATGGTCTGCTAGTCTCCTGTCTGAGGTCTAATGACCCTAGAGCAGACCTGGCCCCAAGATACCCACATGAGCATTCAGCACTTAGCACAGGGTCTAGCACATATTAGGAGCCCGCTGAATCAGATCAGAACAAAGTCCAAACATCACAATGTGAATGCTACAGATCGTACAGTAAGTGCTAGACAAGCTCAGAGGAAGAAAGGGGCTCCGTGGACTGGGGAAATCATGGAAAGCTTCCAAGCGGTGGTGAGACTGTAATAGCCCTGAGAGATGGAGAGGATTTAGACAAACACAACAGAGCGTTCTATATAGAATCAGAGCTAGTAGGGCCAAGCAGGTGAGCCAACTGGCTGGATAAGCAGCGAGTGTGAACAGAGAAAGGCATTTCTTTTTTTTTTTTTTTTTGCGTTACGTGGGCCTCTCACTGTTGTGGCCTCTCCCGTTGCGGAGCACAGGCTCCGGACGCGCAGGCTCAGCGGCCATGGCTCACGGGCCCAGCCACTCCGCGGCATGTGGGATCTTCCCGGACCGGGGCACGAACCCGTGTCCCCTGCATCGGCAGGCGGACTCTCAACCACTGCGCTACCAGGGAAGCCTGAGAAAGGCATTTCTTAATGACTGAAGGCTTGGCTGAGCTGGGCAGCGTCTCCAGGCTGGAGCAAGGCTGGAAAGCCAGAAGGTCATGGATCTGGTATCTACTAGGCCCATCTATCTTAGTTCCCCAGTGTCCTGAGGTTAAACTTCACTTTCCACGAGCAGCTCTCACAGCCTGTTGCCATGGCACCAAAACACACAGAGCAGCCGTGGAAGTTGGCTGGGAGGGGCAGGAAGGGGCTGCTTTCCTCATGCCCTTTGCCTGCCCCACACTGCATCCTGACCCTGTCTCTTCACTGACTTTGTCTCCCCACTCCATGCACAGTGTGTATATGTGTGGGCACCTGGGCATGAGCTGTATGCCCTTGGGTAAGTGCCTCAGCCTCTCTGAACTCAGGAGATAATAATTTCCAGGTATGCGCATATTCTCCTGGGCACGGGGTAGTCCATCTTGCTCCTATTAGAAAAGGAACAGCCTCATGGCATAGCCACTGTTAATACCTTCATACACACTGAAAGGAAAAGAGAAGGAAACAACCCAGTACATGCCAGGTGCTCTGTATACAGGATGCCAGATTGACTTTGGGGGTTCAAAAAACCAAAGGACATGAGTTCAGATCCTCTGAGAAGCTAGACCCCAAGATGGGATTAGATATGCAAGAGAGTTATTTGCCGAAGCATCTGTGAAAGAAAAAGGGAAGTGAGCCAGAGGAGCACAGAACTGTCAGGCCGTGCTGTGGGTCTGAGCCCTGTGAGGGAGAGAGGGAAGGAAGAAGGGTGGGATGGGTAGTGTAATTCTTGGGAGGTTTCAGCCAAGCCAATAGGAAGTTTTTGAGCTAAAGTCACTCCCAGAGGAGGCTGCATCGCTCAGGAACGGGCTTCTCTTAGGACCCCTGCTGTGCTCGGTGTGGGGAGAGGGAGAGCAGCCCGTGGGAAGTGTGGCCCCAGCACCGATGCTCAGCACCTGGGGCCCTTGGCCAATTACACCCACCAGGGTAGGAGACCTGGTCAGTGCATTTTCATGGCCACTACCCAAAGCAAAATGGAACCACTTCATAGCCCAAGAAAGGCTCGGTACTGAAGTAAAGACCATGAGTTTGAGCACACCACACCATGAGGCTCTTCTGCTTACTAACTGTGTGATTCCAGTTAGATTTTTCACTAACCTGATTTTCAACTTCTCTACAGAATGGGGTAACAACTCCTTTTTCATGGGTTGCTAAGATAATCTAGGACCTGAAACCCTCCCTCCCCAGCTCCAATAGGGAAAAACTACCTGGAACTGATTGACTGAGAGCCTCAGTCAGAAGCCCAAAGGAGAAAGCTCTTTCATTTTTCCAAGGGGAGGGGTCAAGAGGTTGGAAGACTGAGAAACATGGATAGAAAGGAAAGCCTCCCTGAGGCCCACTCAAGGTAGACACGGATGTGGTATGGTCACTTGAGGGGAAAAGTACAGATTGTTCTGCACCACCTTGATATTAAGTGCTTCATAATCTCATAAAAATGTATAGGTTCTACAATTATCTCAAAAAAATTTGTGAACAAAAAGTTTATTCACAAAATTTATCAGTTAAGAATGCCTTCAGAAAACCCAACTAATTGGGTCTTACGGGAATTTCCTGGCAGTCCAGTGGTTAGGACTCGGCACTTTCTCTGCCATGGACTGGGTTCAGTCCTTGGTCAGGGAACTAAGATCTCCCAAGCCATGTGGCACGGCCAAAAAATAATAATAAATAATTGTGTCTTAAGCAGTAAAGTCATTTAATTACCTCACATAACGATAAGTTTGAAGGTAGTTTAGTTTCTCAGTGATGTCAGGGTGCTGGATCCATGTCTCTGTTCTTCTTTTGGCCTTTGCCTCATGGTCACAAGATGGATACCATAGCTCCAAACATCACACCCTCATACAATAGTGTTCCAAAGAAAAAGAAAGGGGAATGTATAAAAGGTAAAAAGGTATAAAAGAGGCATTTACCTCTCATTTTTTCTTTTCAGGGAGACAAACCTTTCCCAGAAGCCCCCTGAAGATTAGTCCCTTATGTCTCATTGGCCAGAACTAGACCACGGCTCAACCAATCACTGGCAAAAGTATCTCTGGGCACATGGCTGCTTGAACAAGATCAAGATCTGTTAGCAAAGAAGACTGCAGGAATGTCACTTGAGAAGGCAACAAGAGCGCCTTCCACAGGAAGAATTTCTGGAAACAGAATGCATCTTTCCATCCTTCTGAGCATAACTGAGGGGTTACACAAGCACATAAACACATACAGTGTAATGGGAACATGATAAATAATGTATAAGACACAGGAATCAGGCTAAGAAAGAAATCCATTCAATCAATGAAGGGCAGGGATTCAGGGGTGACTAGAATAGTGGACACAGTCCATTATAGTGGAGATGACAGACTCTTTGCCCTGGGGGTGGGAACAGGTCAGAGAAACCCTCACAGAATCTACATCTGAACAGAGTGCTACCAGATGAGTAGGAGTTCACAGGCAAACTGTTTTGGAGATGAGCAGACTCACCCACAAAGAGCCATGTTTGTGCAGGTGAACAAATGGTTCAGTATTTTGAAAGGTTAAGGTTAAAGGATGGGCAGTATTTGAGAGGAGGCCGGATCCATGCAGGGGCCAGGAATTGGATAATGGGGAGCTATTGAAAAGCTGTAAGCAGGAGATTGGCTTAAATAAATATTCACTTTTAAATGATTACAAAATTGAAGGAATCTCAAAAATATTTTGCCAAGCAAAAGAGTACAAACTATATGATTTCATTTATGTGAAGCTCTACAGAATAGGCAAAACTAATCTACGATGAACGTTATCAGAGCAGCAACTGCCCATGGGAACAGGGATTGACCAAAAAAGATCATGAGGAACATTAAGGGATGATGGAAATCTTCTATATCTTCACTGGAGTGGTGGTTACATGGATGTAATATACTTATTAAAATTTATCAAATTGTATACCTAAAATATGTGCTTTCATTGTATGCAAATTATACCTTAAAATTTTTTTTGGTAGAAAGTATCCTGATGGGTGGATTGTGGGAGAATCTGCAGGTGGGGAACCAGTGAGAATGCTGCGGGCATAGTCTAGGAGGAAGATCCCACAGCCTGAATTGAGGCAGGGTGTGGGAGCAGAGGAAGGACAGGGCTGGAGAAGGAACGAGGCTGTTTGATGCATTGGATTTGGGAGGGGAGCTGGCGGGAAAGAGAAGACGCAAGGTGACTCCTGGCCTCTGGCTGGGATGAATGGCATCAGTCTCTGAGACAGAGACTCCAAGAGGCTGGGAGGAAGGAGAAATGAGCTTAGATGTGGAAACACTGAGTTTGTGATGGAGATGTTTTTTGGGCTATTGAACATGTGGATCTAGATTTCAGGAGAGAGAGATGGGCTGGAGAGAGTTTGGTCCTCAAAATATGGAACTAGATGGGTCACCCAAAGGGAACGAGCTGAGTGGGAAGAAGTGGGCAGAGCCAGGAGGGGAGAGAGCCCTGGGGAGTACCAACAGCTAAGTGCTGGTCAGAAGACAAGGCTCCAGCTCAGGGAACTATGAAGGAAAGGTAAAACATAGGAGAAGCGCTGGGGTAGAGGGTGTCCTCACAGAGGCTAGAGGAAGGAAGGAGGTCAAGACGGGGAAAGTGGTCAGTTGTGTTAAATGCTTCAAAAATGCCATATAGGCTCAGAGAGAGTGTGGATAGATTCGAGACCAACACACATAGGTGAAATGCATTCAAATTCACATCTCCTGACTCTAGAACCAGTGCTTTTTCTATATCCTGTGAAACAGTGGGCTCCAAAGGAACATGAAAAATGCAGGAGAATCTACAAAGGCCCTTCCTTATCTTTTTCTCAGTCAGCACCATTCATGAAGCTTCCTGATTTAAATAAATTAGGGTTCAACTGAACAGCTGAGTACTATGGAGCTGTTTGAAATAATAAGGTAGACCTATGTGTACTTCTGAAAGACGCTCACTTTGCTGACTACATGTTTTGTCAGAGGAAATTATACCTCTGGGAGGATATACACCAAAATGTCAACAAGGTTAACTCTTAACTGCCAGATGATGTGTGATTTTTGAAACTATGTTTAAATTTTTGCTAATGTGTATTTTCTGGCTTTTCTAGACATAGAAATTTTAATCTAGAGTGTAAAGGATGCTTAGCTGGATCCTGGGGGAGAAGAGAAGATCCCTGTCTCAGGGGGAGTTCAAGAAGGGTTCATGGAGTTCCTACTGTCACAGCCATTAGGAAAGGGAAGGGATGAGGTCCCAAGTCTCCTCCCAGCAGTGCAGGGACACTGGGTGGCCAGGTTCGACGGAGAAAGTCTTCACTGAGAAGGCAAGTTTGGAGATGACAACAGATGACTGGGACCACTGGGGCCTCCTAGAGAGGTCCTGGAAGAGGCCTTGGCAGGGCCATCTTGACACGACTCATCTAGACCAGTGGATGAGGGCTGGGGAGACCATGGGCCTTCATGGAGTCTGGAGGCTCAGCTTGCCTCATGTGGCCCTCTCTGCCAGGAATGCATACCCTGTTCTGCCTGGAACACCCTCTACATTCCTCTTCCTGGCAAACACCTACCTTGTTGTTGGTTTTTTTTTTGGCCACGCCATGTGGCTTGTGGGATCTTAGTTCCCTGACCAGGGATCGAACCCGGGCCCCCTGCAGTGAAAGCGAGGAGTCCTAACCATTGGACCACCAGGGAAGTCCCTACCTACCTAACTTTAAGACCCTGCTCAAATATGGCTTTCTTGGAGAAGCCTCCCGCAGCACAGAGGCAAAAGACATCACACACATACACCACTGTCTTCATGCCTTGCAATTGCCACCTTCTATGTAATTAACCTGATTTCAGGTCTGTGTACCTTACTAGCCAGTGTGCTCCTCCAGGCCATTATCAAGCTGATTGTCAGGAAGACTCATCCATCCTGTGAGTCCACAGCTGGAAGGTCTCCAAACAAAAACAGAGGCTCTAGAGGAAATAAAGGAGTCCAAGAATGAGCAAATGGGCCTGTGCATGGAGAGAGCCCCCCTTGGTAACCAAACACTCCTAGTGAGTGTTCCCACCCTCACCCAGTGTGGGCACCAGTGACCAGACCCAGGTGCTAGTTCCCTCCCCAGGTGGTTACCCCAATATGTGTCCTGGGGACCAGATGCCAACTAGGTGTGACAGTCACACACTAAAGGCACTGGAGAAGGGAGGGTGTATTGAGAAAGGGGACCACCACTTCAGAGAAAGGAAGAAAAGCAGGAACTCAAACAAGATTCAGAAATTGGCCCTTTCTGAAAGCTTTCCACACTGAGCTTTGAGAACCAAGATGAAAAGCACAAAGACTGAATTTAAGAACCAAAGGCACCCTCTAAGGAGAATGGGACATTTCCACGTAAGGCAACAAAATTAGAAGAAGAGAATGAAACTCTCCTGATGCATGAAACAGCTTAAAGGGACCCAGAGATTACTCGTTACGCAGAAAGCTTCTCAGAGAACTAAAATGATAAGGACTGTGCCAAAGAAAGTGGAAGTCAGGCCAGGTTATGAAAGAGGGGTACATACAAGAAAATAACAAAAGGCTGTGGAGAGAAAAATCAGAAGAGTCGTTCAGAAAAAGAAATGAGACACAACTTGTCTAAGGTAGCAAAAGAATGAGAAAAACATTTTCTAACTCTAACAGGCCAACAAAAGGGGATAAGGAGATTATTGGCTCATTTTGAGTTGGGGAGAGAAAGTCTATAAGCAATGACACTGAAAAAGCAGAGGCTTTTAATTTTTTCTTAGTCTAAAAAGGTCAGATGTGATCTAAAAGCTGAAAGAGGCACTGCATGGGATCATGAAGGGGCAGGAAGCCAAGGGGGAAAGGGAAGAACTTGTGTATTCACATGGTTCTAGAGGAAATGAAGGAGTCCTGATGACTTACATGCTTAGGTACTTAAAGAATTGGCCCAAGGTGGAATCAGATCACTAGCTCTCACTCTGAGGGGATTTATGGGGAACTGGTGAGGGGCCTGGAGACAAGACGGAGACCCAAGCAGTCTGTCCCTGCCTCTCTTTAAACCTGGAGGAAAGCAGATGCCTTTGGAAGTTCTGGGACCATCAACCAAGCTGCCATAATAGATAACTACTGGGACACGTCATCAAAAAATCAATCTGCAAACACTAGGTCATAAGGAATTAGGTAATAACCAGCACTGCTTTCCAAAGAACACATTCTGTCAGAGTAATCCAATTTCCTTCCAGGACAGAATGATGGGCCTGGTAAACCAGGAATGGCAAGAGACACATGATCTTCCTTAACTTAAAGAGCATGGCATTTAATTTCACCTTTCATGAGAAGTCTCAAAAGAAAAACTGGGGATATGGGGTCTCTGGTTGGCCTTTCTGGGGTTGGGCAAATGAAAAGAGGTTGAAGGGTTAACCCAAATAGCAGTTCTTTATGTTCTATGTAGTGTGGATGGTTTAAAATGGGCAGAGGTAGGGGTGGGCAGGGTAACTGTGCTGGTGGTAGCAGGTAACAGAAGTGTTAAAGGAGATGAGAGGGGTAGTGGTAGTGGTGGTGGGGATGGTGATGGTAGTGGAGATGGTACTAGTGAGAAAGGTAGTGATATTAGTGGAGGTGATGGTGGTAATGGTGAAGGAACTAGAGGTGATGATGGAAGTGATGGTTGTGGTAGATGTGGTGGCTGTGAATGTAGGGATGGTGGTGGAGGTCATGGTTGAGACGATGATGGAAATGCTAAGAGTGGCGGAGGTGGAGTTGCTGGTTATAGTGGAGGTGACGGTGAGGAGTGACGGAGATGTTGCTAGGGGCGAGTGTGGAGGTGGTTATGGTTATGGTGATGAAGACAGAAGTGGTGGTTGTGGTGGAGATGGACGGTGATGATGGTGGTGGAGATGGTACTGGTGATAAAGGTAGTGATACTAGTGGAGGTGGTGGTGGAGATCATGGTTGAGGGGGAAATGATGGCGATGAGATTGACGGTGATGTTGATAGTGGTGGGTGTAGAGGTGGTGGTGGTTATGGTGGTAAAGACAGAGGTGGTGGATGTGGTGGAGATGAAGATAATAGTGGTGGAAATGGAGACAGTGGTAATGATGGAGATGGAAGCAGTGGTGGTGATGGAGACGGTGGTAACAGTGGTGGTAGAAATGCAAACAGTGATAGTGGTAAGAATGGAAACGGTGACAGTACTGATGGTCATGGTGGTCACAGACTAGACCTAGTAAATCTGGGTTTCACAGCCGTCCTTTTGGACATCTATAATGGACACCCACACTAGCTTGTTCTTTCCACATCTTTCCTGAGAGAAGTGGGCACACTGTAGGCCATTTGGAGCCCATCCTCATTCTGACCACCTCACCACTACCTGTTAGTCCTGGGGCAACAAACCCCTTCTCTGTCCAGATGGGCTGGGTGGCGGTGGACCTTAAGAAGTCCGTGTGGGGAGGATTTCCTCCAGCCCAATGGTGTGAGCATGGCCTGAGAGGCCCCACAGCCAAGGAGAGGGAAAGGCTCCCCGGGCCAAGTGGAGACAGGCTGTCTGTGCTCAAGAGCCCTTGTTAGCAGAAAGCTATTCCCAGCTCGGGAAGTTGTACAAGCTGGGGTCTGGGGAGGCCTTTTGCGGGTTCTGGTTTATACACCTCTTTCCAGCCTGACTTCTATTACTGCAGCCCATGGACTAGGGGCTGGGAAGGGTGGGCTAAAGGCTTCCCTCCACCTTGGTTTCTGCCAGGATGTGGCTGTTTTGTTGATGGGAAATAAAATTAAAACACCCCCCAGGTGTGTGGGCCAGTGTGTCTCAGGAGCCCTGGGGGTGGGAAAGAGGTGGGTCGTTGGAGCCTACAGCAGGCTCCGTGGAATGTGTGGTAGAAGAGGGGGTTGCCAGCTCGGGCTGGACTCCCTGAAAACATTCTTGAGGCTGGGAACTCAGCTCCAGATTGAAAAATTCTTGCCCAGCTCCTTGCTGTCTGCACAGTCCCAACTGGCTGTGTGACTGGGGGGAGGTTCTTGAACCAATTTGGGCCTCATGATGTCCCCTTCTACCCTAGAGAGTTGGACGAGATGGTCTCTGAGGTCCTGCAACTATAGGTCCAGTCCCCTAAACGTACTTCACACCCGCAATGTCCACAAGCCCACCCCACCCACCCGACTTCACCCATCCTCTCCACCTGTAGGGCCAGAGTCCTCACGGTCCGTGGCCCCAGCTCAAGGTCCAGCTCAAAGCCAGGTCAGCTACAAAGCCCACCTGTGTTGGGCAGGCAGAAGCAACCTCTTCCTCCTCTAGACCCCTGTCGCCTTTGTCTACCCCCTGTGTTGAACTGTCAGACAGGAAGGTGCCAGACTCAGTGCCTTCACCAGCTTGTCTGGACCTCATAGGCTTGAACCTCATTCATATGCTATCCCTCTTGGCAACCAACACAGGGCTGGCTGAAGATGCTGGAAAGTGAAGAGTGAGTGAATGTTATACCTAGAGAAACCGAGGCCCCAAGTGGTCAAGTAGCCAAGATCTCTGGGCCTCTAGTGCATTGCCAGATATGGTGCCAGGGCTGGAAAGGCCTATTGTAACAGAGGTTCCACCTGTCTAATCCTTGCTTAGAGTCTCCCTTCTCACAGATCTTGTCTGTGAGCTCCCAGCAGTTCATAGACCCTGTTTGTGCAGTAAAATGTTTAACTGAAAAGAGTTCTATCTTTATAACTGCTAAATTATTTTAATATCATTGAAATTTAAATCCAGATTTTAAAAATATTCAGAGAACTTAGGAATTCTGAGAATAGGTACCATCCTAGCTCACAAACTCATTCACAGGAAGGTGTGAATGACTGATATAGCCTTTTCACTGTGTTGCTAGGTCCTAGGGTAATTTGCATTTTTAAACGTACCCTTGGAAAGGACAATGCATAACTTATCAGGTGGCCTTATAAGGTGAAATGGCAGTCCTTGGGTCAACCAGCATGGTGAGAGGCTCTTGAAACCCTTCAAAAGAAGCTCTGTCCAGGACACCAGCTCATGCTGTGTTTAAGTTGGGGATGGATATGTGTGTGTGTGCACATACCCAGGCGTGGGAAGGTAAGGGGGCGGGGAGGGGAAGAGGTTCCAGGTTCCAGTTCCAGAAAAAGGATGGCTTCCTCTTCCAAACTGCCACTCTGCTTCCCAATCAGCCCTGCTGATGAGGGAGGGCTCTCCACAGTACTGCAGACAGCCCCCCTGCCCTCCCCCTCCACCCCACATACACACATACACATAGCTTCTCCCTCCAGGCTGCACTCACATGCTCTCTCATCTCTGCAGAGATGAGGCAAAAAAATTCAGTCCCCATAAAACAGCAGGAGCCCCGGAGAGGTGTCCGGTTCTGAGACTCACTGCGTAACCTTGGGCACGCACCCTCTCTGCACCTCTCTCTCTCCAAATGAGAGATTTGGATTAGATGGTTTCAGAGGTCCCTTCTAGCCCTGACCAATTCTCCTCTCCTTATGTCATGAAAGGTCCTGTGGTGACACAGAAGGGCAGGGGATTCAGATTCATATGAACCTGAGTGCGAATTCTGACTCAAGTTCTTTTTAGCTGGGTGGTCTTAGCCAAGGCACTCAGCTTCCCTGAACTTCACTTTTCTCATCTTTAGATTAAGGATAACACCTTCCACTACACAGACTCCTTGTAAGCATTAGAGATGAAAAACGTAGTGTGCCTGGTTTGCTCTCAGTTAATGACTTATTATTATTATACCAGCTGAGGAAGGTTGTGAAAAGCCGTGTGCATAGCAGCTGGAAGCATGGACTCTGAAGCCCCGTACCCTGTGTCTGAATTCCAGTTTAGCCACTATCTAGCATTGTGACCTTGGGTAACCAACTTAACTCTACACCTCCATGTCCTCATCTCTAAAGTGAGGATAATAATTAGACCTATCTCATAGAATTGTTGCAAGAACAAAATTATTCAATAAATTGAAACACAAGACGATGTCATGTAGTGAGTACGCAAAAATAACAACTACGTTATGAATAGCCTGGGGATAGCTATGTGTATGGGTGTATGTGTGTGAAGGTGGGAATGCTCCTACCACTCTCCATCTCCTCCCACCCCCACTTTTTCTAAGTTAAGAATTTGACGGAATGCCTGGCAGTCCAGTGGTTAGGACTCTGTGCATCCACTGCCGGGGGCCGGGGTTTGATCCCTGGTCGGGGAACTAAGATCCCGTAAGCCTCGTGGCACGGCCAAAATAATAATAAATAATAATAATAATTTGAAGTCCTAGTCTCTTTCCATCATTCAGCTCCTCGGCCTATGAACCTCCCAGTTTTCATTCAGCACCCGGAGCCTGGTGACCCTCATCTTCCCTGGGTCTTTCAGGAAGCTGACCTCATTGCTGGGCCCTCCCTGAAACCTGCCCTCCTCTGCCCCATGCAGCTTGTTAGCTTGTTCCTGTAGCCTCTGTGGAGCCAGGCTTCACCCAGCCTGTATGTGCCTAGGTAGCCAGCCCTCACTCAGAGCTCAAGGGGTATGTGATCCACCAGGAACACAGGAATGTGCTCACAGAAAGGGATGGTGCTGCCTCCCTTATCTAGGTCCCGATAGCATTCACTGACCCTAAGTTCTTCCTTAGAGCTGCCCTACACCTCTGCTACTCATTCCTGAGATCTTCTTCAGGTCTTTACAAACAATGCTTTCTTCAGCTAATGAGCCTTTGACCAATCTGTAGAGGGTCAGGGAAACAAATGAAAACAAAACTGAAAAACTCTTTTTTGCTCACTAGATTGGCAAATATGTATATATTATACGATACCTAGTGGCAAAGATGTGAAAGAATGGGGATGCTCATACTTTGATGGAAGGACTGTAAATTGATACAAAGATACTTCCCTCTTTGGAGGGAAGTTTAGTACTATTCGTAAGAACTTAAAACAAGCATATCCCTGACCCATTGATGCCACTTCTAGGAATCTATCCTGTAGAAATACCTCTATCTGCTCAAAGATATTCTTACAAAGATGGATATGTATAAAGCATTGTGATTGCGAAACCTTGGAGACAATATAAATGTCCAGTGGTCGGGAAAAAAATAATAAATGGAATAGCTATACAAAGGAGGATTACACAACTTTAAAACTGGCATATATATATGTGTGTGTGTGTGTGTGTATATATATATATACACACACACATATATATATATATGGGAATATTAAGATAAAAATGGCATTTTGCAGGAAAATATATATGGTTTGATCTCATTTAGGAAAAAATAATGCCCACTCTTTCCCCCCTCATCTCAGCTGGGTGGAGGCTTCCTGCAAGTTCAGGCTGGCTCAGGACAAGCTGCACTGGGTCGAAAGCCCAGCCCCTTCCTTCCAGCCAAACGGGTCAGTGCCCCAGGATGGCCACACCTGGGGAAGGAAGGATCGCTGAGGCCCCAGGGTCAGAACTCCTACCGAGCGAAGCAAACTGGAAGCAGCCTCCAGTCTGAGGCAGTCAGACCTGGGTTCAAGTCAGGCCTTCAACTCTTACCAGCTGAGTGACTTTGGGCAAAGTTCCTCACCACTCTGAGCCTCCATTTCTCCATCTATAAAAGGGGATTAATAACACCTACTGCACAGCGTGGTGGGGAATTAAATGAGACAATGAATAAAAGGATACAAGACAATCTCAGTAAATGCCAGCCCTCTCCTGTCTCGTCAAAGATTTCTTTTACTTCGCTTTCCAATTCCTGCAATCCAACCTCGGCAGCATCCCTGCTGCCATCCCTGCTTCCATCCTCCCACCCTACTCCTGATTTGGCCTCCATGGTGAATTCTTCCCAGGTCCACTCTTACTCCTCACTAGAGGACCACACTGAGGCCTCCTCCACCACTGAGTTGAGTTGAATAAGGCGATGAAGAGTGCTCCCTCCAGGTCAAAACATCCTCTCCTCCTCCCCCCACCTACCACCCGGATATGTCTCCTTCTGTTCCTTCCCACCTGTGCCCTAGCTCCCACCCTTTGGCCTGCTTCAGGACATGACCCCATCAGTCAACTCCCCTTTCTCTCCATGGCATCTTCAACCCATCCCTCCCCTCCACTCCAACCTTATAGTTAAGCTCAAGCAGGTCCCACCATAAAACACACACTTCTCCTCCCTGCTTCCCACCCCATCTCCCATCTTCTTTTACCACGGAGCCGCCTCCTTCTGACCCTCCCGCCATCAATCCGGGGACCTTTGCTCAGTCTCCTTCCCCGGGTCCCTCACTTTGACTTCTGGTCAACAGTGGGGACAGTTAGCCACAGGTCCTTGGAAACGTGCTCCTGGTTTCTGCGACTCCAGATGCTCTGCAACGCCCAGGATTCTGCCCTCTGACACACACCTCACACCTCCTGCAGCCCGTCCCCTCTCCATCCTCCGACAGCAACCTGAGGGCTGGACTTCCAACCTGTCGCTGACAGAGTGACCCAGCTTGGGAATAAATTTGACCCGTGTTCCCCCTTTTTCAGAGTAGAAAACTGACGCCCAACAACATCGTCAAGTAACTTCCCCAAGGCCACACAGCGGGTGAGTAGAGCCCTGTAGCCTTTATCATGGAATCAAGTGCTTCCGGAACTTTCCTCTCTCCGGAACTTCTTCCCTTCTACCCTACACCCTTTCTCCGCCCTAAAAAAAAAAAAAAAAGCTCAGCCAGGTGCATATTTGAATTAAAACGTCCGTAATTAGTCTCCATTTCCGCCAGGGTGGGTCAGACCCCGCTGCGTGGGTCCCAGCCTCTGGCCCGCGCACCTCCACGCCATCCTCCCCCGGGCCCGGGAACCCCGAGCACCTGCCCGGAAAGGGGGCGGGAAGCATCCGCAGAGGCCGGGGCCCTGCCCTACGCTGGCCGGTCCGCTTGGGCCCCCCACCTCTAGCCCTTCGCCCCTCGCCGCCGAGCGCACCCAGCGCGCGCCTCCCGAGCGTGGGAGGGTTTGATTGACCTTGGCAAGAGGCAGCCAAGCTCTCAAAGGCCTCGGCCCCTCGCGGCCGGCCCGGCGCCGGGGCTCCAGTTACTGCTGCCACCATCTCTGTTTCGCGCCCAGCCAGGGCCCGGGGGAGGGGTGCTGGGAGGAGCCCAGTCCGACCCCCGGCAGTAGCGGTCCGCTGCCGGAGACGAGATCTGATGAGAATGTCTTCCTGCAAATTAAGCCTTCTCAGGACTCTCCATCCGGTGCCGGCAGCGAGCCGGGCGCACTGGGAGCCAGTCCTGGGGGCGGCGCGGGCGCAGCGGCGGCGGCCAGGGCTCAGCACCCCTCCCTGCGTCCCCCCACCCTACCGCCTGCACACAGGGTCGGCCGGCTCCGGGTCGGAGAGTGGAGCCCACCTACCAGTGCCTCCCAGAACGAGTGCCAGCTGTGCCCCTCCTCTGCCCCGCTCCGGCTGCCGAAAGTGTCCCCGCACCCTCTCCCTCTTATACCTCTTACCGGTCGGGAGAGCCCCCCCCCCTCCTGGGTTCTAGAGGCGAGACCCCTGGGGTCCAGTCTAGTTTTTGCTCCGAGATAGCAGTGGTACTTGGACAACTGCTTCTCCGTTTCCCCGGATGTAAAAAGGGGTAACAGTACCCTTCTCTGCTGGTTCTCGTGGGGATTCATGATCCTGTATGCGAAGCACGCGCCGCAGTGCCCGGGACGCAGTAAGCCGAGGGTCCTACGCGGCATCAACCCTAGGGCTACAGGAACTCTGGGAACTCCGCCCACCCCCATTGTTTGCAAACGTTATCCACCTGAGCTTTTCAGTGAAATGAATCTGAAGTCTTCACTCATTTAGAGAAGTCTCCAAGGGGTGCGAGAGTTTCAAGTATATTTGGAAGAGGAAGAGGTAGAGGCAGAATTCTGGATAATGGCGCTCTCCTGGAAAAATAGACTGCAAGATTTTCTCCAGGAAAATAAAAAGCAAATGTCCTAACGGAAAGAACTTCGCCTTGCACTTACTATAGGCAGGCTTATAGGCAATGAATTTCATTATTGTTTAATAACTATTATTATCCCCATTTTACAGGTGAGGGAACTGAGGCTCAAGTGATGCCCCCAGGATTACAGAATTGTTTAAATAATGGAGTTCCAAGTTGAACCCAGCTTCTCTAACTCCAAGTCCTGTTTTCTTCTTTGCTACCCTACACCGCCTCTGGACGGGACTATTTTGTGCTATTTATAGTTTCTGCACTTTTTTTCTTAGTATTGGTGAATTTTTTAAAAAAGATTCCTGCCTGTTTTAACTGCGCTGAAGGAAGACGAAGAGGAAAGCGTGTGTCTGCACTTGCATCTGGATTCAAAATACCAAGCAGGGGTTTGGGGTGGGGTGGCAGTGAGCAAGTGTCAGGGAAGGTGAGATTCCAGGAGCTGGAGTGGCAGGGCGTCTTGGGAAGCCACTAGGGATCCCCTCTGGCTCTAACCACGAAGACGTGGTGCCTTAAACACAGTCCTCCCACACTTCCCACACTGGGGATCCGGGTAGGTCTTCAAGCGCTCAGCCCCAGGCCTGCCCAGCTCTGCAGTGGGAAGGATGCTTGGCCCAGAGGTGGCCCAGCACTAGGGCTGCCTCCCTTGGGGGTATCTGCCTGGCAGCCAGGGCAGGACGCACCTCTGGGAGGACAGACAGAGAGGCATTCAGAGATTGAGACAGGGACAGACAAAGGTGGGGAGGAAGCACTAGAATAAGAGGGAGAGACAGGAACCCAGAGGGGAACAAGGGAGCTATTCAGAGTTAGAAAGAGAGGGGAAGCCGCTGGGGAGAGAGAGAAAAGACAGAGAAAGAGGGGAGAAAAGAGAGACAGACAACCAGGCAAGGGGATGGTGGACACGAAAGGGAAGAGACAGAGCAGAGGGTGAGAGAGTGGAGGAGTGAGAAAGATGGGCAGAAAAGGCAAAGCAGAGAGTGGAGACAAAGAGGAGAAAGAGGAGAAAGGGAGAGGCAACAAGAAAAGAGAAAAGGGCAGGAGGAGAAGGGAAGGAGAGAAGAAGGTGTGAGGGGACGAGAGGGAGAGCCGAGAAGGCCAAGGGGAGGAAGGCGGAGGCAGCGCCAAGAGCGGGGAGAGGGAGGGGAGTGAGCGGCGACGAGGAGGGCTGCGGGGCCGGTGGCTGGGACCGTGTGCTAAGCCTTTTCTCTCTCTTTTTTGGAGTGGGCGGCGGATCTCCGCCGAGATAACCCAGCCAAGCCCCCTGCCCCGCGTCCCAGCGAGGGGCCGCAGCTGTATAAATAGCGGGGGTGGGGGAGCGGGGCTGCTGCCCAAGGGTCAGCGACACCGGAGAAGGCTTTGCTGTCATTAGCTAATTGAGCCCCAGATGTTAAGAAAAGGTTACGTCCTCCTCCGGAGAGTTTTTCTTTTTAAACACTTTACACAGATTCCCCGGCCAAAATGGCCGGGAGGCGCCCGGGCCCGCACCCACCCTTCCCCCAGCCCACTCCCCTCGTCCCGCCCCCGCCCCCAGGGCCCCAGCCCCCGGGACTCCCGGAAGCTGCCCGCCGCGGCCGCTGCCCCTGTAATCCCAGTGGCCTGCCCGGAGGCGCGGCGGGCAGGAGCGGGGACCACCGGCGGAGGAGCCAGCCCCTAGCCCGGGCCGCCGACTGGGAGGTCAGCCCGGAGGGAGGGCGGCGGGGAGCGGGGGACCCCGGGGAGAGGGTCTCTCAGGCTCTTAATCCCCCTGAAGGTTGCAGATCAAAGACGCTAGCGCGGAGGCAGAGGCGGTGCGGGTGGGGGCGGGCGGCTGGCTCGGGCCGCAGCCTCCCCCCTGCGCCGTGGGCGGGGCTCCCCGGCCTAGGAAGCCAGGCTGCCAGCTGCGGGGGAGGGCGCTCCGACTGCGGCGTGAGGTGCGCAGGCCCGCGGGGGAGTCGCCCCAGCGTCCCCACGGTGCCTTCGTGGAACTTCCCCCTCTTCGGGGACTGAGGGAAGGATGCATGTTCCTCCCGCCTTCGGAGAACAGAACTCCAGAATGCCAGACACTTGACATATCTTCTTCATTTAATCTTCACAGCAATCCGAAAATTGTTGTTATTATTATTAGTTCATAAATAAGGAAAGAAGCTTCTGAGACGTTAAAGCCACTTGCCCAAGGACACACACCGCTAGAAAGCTGCAGGGCTGGAAATAATTCCACAGGGTTCAAGGCCCTGCCCTGCCCTTAGCCCTCACTACTCTCCTCCAGCCCCTTTACCCTTCCCTCTTCTCTCCCATCCTCTTCCTCTGTCCTCCCAGGCTCCTGCAGTCCCGGAAGAACAGAGCCACCACCTGTGGCCCTGGCAGGTGAGGTAGGGTGGGGGAACAGCCTGGTGTCGGAGGCGCGGCCAGTGTGGCAACAGCTACAGGCTAAATGTGCAGGATGGGGCCGGGCAAGTGGGCAAGCGTGTGCGTGGGTTGAATCTGAGCTGAAAGAACGCTCCTGTTGCCCCTGCCCCAGGGGTGGGGCTCCCTGCTCAGAAGAGAATCAAGCAAGTCAGAGCTGGAAGGGGCCTTCAGATGATCTGATCCAATGCTCTTCTTTGACAGATGAAGCTGAGCCCCAGAGAGGTGATGTGTCCTCCCCAAGATCACACGGCTAGTTGGTGGCAGAGCAGGAATTCGAGTCCGGGAATTGCCCTTTGCTGAGTGCCTAATTGGTGTCCCACACTGGAATCGCCCTGCACACACGATGTTGTTTAGCTCTTCAGCAACACTACAAGGTGGAGATTATCATCTCCATTCTAGGGATGAGGAAACTGAGGCTTGTAGAAGCTAAGGGTGCCCAAGTTCTCCCATCTAGAACTTGCTAGAGCTGATTTTGAACCCAGATCTTCCTAACAACTTCCCTTTCCACACACCCAGTATATTGGGGCGAAGGAGTGGGGATTGAGGGATGGAGAGGGTGTCTTGAGCTCAACAGCTCTAGAGACACAAAAGGAAGGGGACACAGGCTGGGAAAAGTCCCTTCCTGCAATATAAGTCTAGATCGGCTCTCCATGGCCTCCCTGAGTGTCCCAAATACTGAGGTCCTACGAGAATTCCCTTTTGAATGTCAGTGGGAGGGAGAAAAAAATTGGTTGGTGGCCCTTCTGGGTTGTGAGGGTCTGCAGAGGCAAGAGAGGCTTTAATCCACAGGTTCCCTCTAATTTCCTGCTGGGAAAGGGGGTAGGGGGTAGAGGGGGGAGGGGGAGGGGCAGCAGGCCACAGTTCAGGCCCAGGCAGATGAAGAGGCCCTAGAACTTAGCTGCCCCATCCCGGAGCCACACGTGGCTTCTCAGGGGGCACCATCAGTGCCATCCCGCTCAGCTTCATAGACTCCAAAAGCTTCATCCTCATACCTCTCCCCCTTCCCAGCCTCCTTCCGTGGCCCTACCCCACCTCTTCTTTGCTTCCCACGGACTCCATTTCACTCACTCATCCATAAATACATTCAACAAAAATTTGTTAAGTGAGGACTATGTGCCAACACTGTGCCGGGCACTGGGGATACAGCAGAAAGCAGACTGCCTTCTGGGGCGTGCAGTCTAGCAGTAAGGCAGAATTAACCAAACAGATATGTAAATCAACTTATAATGACAAATTGGTGTTAGGAGGGAAAGTACGGGGTGTTTTGAGAAGTTATAACACTAAGAGGTCTGTATGTATGGGATGATTATTGAGACAGTAGAGACTAAAAATGATTATTACTAATAATTACCCAAACAGGAGGGCTGAGGCAATCATGCCCACGCACCACCTGCAATTCTAGGGTGGGTCTCCAGTCCTCCCCCATGCAGTGACCACCCAGTCTGTCCCTGAGGGCCCAGCTGATATGGGTGGTAGTGGAATGATTAGATGGTGGCCCCGATGCCGACAGCCCCCTCTGCCACCCTGCTTAGAACTGAGGGGATGCCCAGTCCAGAGGTGGTAAGGAAGCTGGGGGCAGGGGTGGGCTGGGTCTGGAGGAGGGGACGGTGTGCCCAGCTGATGGGAGTATGAGCCTCTGGCATCACTCCAGGGAGAAATCCCTCCCTGCTCTGCCTTCTGACCAGGTCCTCCCGTGTGCACTCTGGCACTCTCCCTGACTCTTCAGGGAAGGGTCTGTGTAAAGTGCAGTAGAGCTGGACAGGCCCTGCGTTGAGGTCAGACAGCCTTGGCCTCAAACCCCACTTCAGCCGGTTCCTGACCTTGTGACCTCAGGCAAGTCTCTTGGGACCCTTGAGCCTCCTGTCCCCTCTCTGTTCTTGGAGAGGGCAAGAGCCTAGCCATGTATGGCTGTGAGGATTTAATGAGCTCATGCACGGAAAGCACCGAATATAGTGCCTGGCCCCATGGTTCGCCATTAATAAATGGCAGCTGTCACTCTGATTGTATAACATGATAATTAATATATAATGGTAATGAAAGTAACCTCACTCATGCCCCCTGGGCTCCCACCTGGTTCCCTGAGCCTCTCTGGGAGGTCACTCCCATGGTCGACCTCCTGTGAGAAGGAGCTTTAGAGGTCTGTGAAAATCATCTCAGCAACCCCAGAATCTCTTGAGGTCAAGTCAGGACACACAGTGGGTGCTCAGCATTGACTGGGGTAGCTGGGGAGGGGTGGGGAGGCAGAGTCTGGAAGAGGCCCATGTATGCTGCGGGGGACGGCACCTCCTGGCTCTGAACCCCAGGCTCCCTGAGCACAAGGCGGACTGTCCCACTGTACTGGGTAGGGCCTGGCCCAGCTCTATACTCTTCACAGGCTGGAGGGCCAGGCTGGAAAGGTCTGGCCCAGTTGAGCGCTCCCAGTCAGTGGGGCAGAGTCACAGCCAAAGCCACCGCAGCTGCTTCAGCGGCTGCAGGGCACAGGGCACACCTGGAATCCATTAGGCCCGGCCAGGGGCTTGTTCCCTCTCGGCATAATTAGAGTGAAGGGTTTGTTTTAAATTGTGAAGATTGTAGGGCCTGAGAATTGGAAGCCCCCAATGCCCTGATGGACAAACAGACCATGAGACAGAGGGCTGAGATAGCAGGATGAGAGTCCAGTCTGTTCCTGGTTCCTTGTCACCTTCCCTGCTTAGCTAGGCCTCTGGTAATGATAATCACAGCCATGCACAGGCATGATGCTTGCTCTTGTGCCTTATCTCCCCAGCAACTGTGCAAGGTAGAATTTGAGGCCCAAACTTCTAGATGAGGAGGGGCAGTGACTTGCCTAAGGTCACTGGGCTAGTAAGGGCAGATCTGGATTCCACACCAAGCTTGTCTGATGCCAAGGCCAGTAGAGGTCTTTCCAGGGACCACCAAGACTGCAGTGAGGGTGGAGTGGAGCCCTGGGTCACTTTCAGGAACTCTAGACACACAAAACTACAGTTGCTCAGACCCTCACCTCAGCCAGAAGACAGGAGTCTGAACCTCTGCACTGGGCTCCTTCTCCCAAGTCACCAGCTCCTGACCTCAATTGCCCCGGGCAGTTGTGCCCCCCAGGTCAGGGTCAGGTTGACCTTGGCGGGAGGGAGAGTCTGTGGGCCCTGGGCTGCTGCCAGAGGCCTCATGAAATGAAAGGGAACCTTGTCCCGTCCCACACAGGGCCCATTCTCTGAGCATCTTGTGCCAGCCCAGCCCCCATGGACCAAGACCTGATCCCTCTTTGCCAGCTATTCATAGACTCACGGAAGAGCATCCGTCGCCAGGGGCAGAGCCCTTAGAAGTCCCCAGGCCCAGCCCATAGGGTTTACAGTTATGGAAACTGAGGCCCAGGAAACGGAGGGACTTCCTCAAGGCCATACAGTTAGTTATTGCAAGAGCAAAGACTCAAACCCTGTCTGTCCCTTTTCCCCAGGATCTGGGCCTCACCCTAAACAGGCAGTCTGCCTTACCTCCCTCCCTCATGGAGAATCCACAACTGCACTCCCCGACCCTTTTTCACTTCCACAGAGAGACCAGCAATGAAGGTTTGTTGGATTCTCCATTTCTAACTTTTCAATCATCCCAACTACCCAACTTAGAAGGGGTTGTCTTGTGAGGCGGTGATTGCCCCGTCCTTGGGAGTGGTCAAGCAGAGGCTGGTTGCCCGCCGGTCATGGAGGTTGCAGAGTGCGGACCCTGCTGTCTGAGAAGTGGTCTCTCTAGACATTCCCAGCTGACCTGGCTGGACTCCTCACAGCCCTGGGGTGACCCAAGTGAAGATGAGGCCTCTCAAGAGCACTGGGCCCAGAGGGCCAAAGTGCTCCCACAGTGTGCGTGCACTGGCCCCGTCCTCTGGTGGAGAAGACAGATTTGTAAAGGTTCCCTCTGAGAGCCTGTAAGCCATCCCCTCGCCTCCAGGCTTCTCACGCTTCCTTCGCCATGGGGAGCCCACACCTTCAGACAACAGAGGTTTGGTCCCCACAAGAGCCACCCAGCAAAGTCTAGGCCTTCTTAGGCCTTTGATTCCATTGTCCTCCTCATCTTGGGGAACAGACCCTTGGGGCTGAAGCAGGGTATGAAATCCCAGAGGAAAGCAGGGCCTCCTGGGAAAGGGGAACGCCCGCCCATCCCAATTCTCCCCAGGCTGAGCCCTGGGCTTGGCCCAGCCCAGCGGGTCTGTTCAGACTCCAGAGTAGGGACCTGGAGTGGCATGGGCCATTGCTTCCCCACTCCCTACACACTCTGTGGTTCCCCTTGAAGAAAGGGCCCTACCGCCTGGAGAGGAAGGTAAGCCTGGGAGTGGGGAGGGGAGCTGAGAGCAGAAGGTGGGTTGGTCAAAGTTATTTTCCTGGGAAATAATCACATAATGCAGTTGCAAAGAAAATCTTATTTTCTAGGAAATAAACACACTGCTGCCCCTCAGCACTCTCACAGAGGCACATACAATACCTCAAAAGTCGGCCCTTTTGCTGGTTGAAATGTCTCCATGTATCATAATGGGGATCTGGTTGAACCGGGTGAGGCCCAGGTCCAGCAGGGACTGGAGGGCAGCCCAAAAGAGGTTCTCAGGGGCTCTGTCAATAGCCACAGGAACCTGAAGGGGGATGGAGTAAGGGGCAGGAACAGGACATTGGGAGGAGTACCTGGAGGGGAAGGGCTGAGAAAATGGCGCTGTTGGACTTTTGCAGGAAGAGGCCAGGGGCCAGCGAGACTAGAGGTTAGGACAGCAGTGGCTGATATTCAAGTGAACGTGCTTGGCTGCACTGTGCTGGCGGCATCCTTCTGCCACAGCCTAGACCTTGGTTTATGGCCCACGAGGCACAGCCCAGAGTTCCTGTGTCCTGAGTGGGGCAACGATTCAGGAAGACACCAGCCGCCACAGCAGCGGGGAGGAGAAGCACAGACATCTCAGGAGTCCTTGGAAATACTGACGGGGTGGGTTGTGAGGGTTTCCTGTGTTGCTGGCTTGGGAGCTCGGGCCACTCGATTATTATGAATACTTGAGCATTAAAGGGAAGAGGCGATCCTTGGAAGGCTAAGACTTGCAGACACCCAAGAGGTGGACACAAAATAAACAACGGCTTTTAACTAAGAATCTGCCATGCCAAGCACTTAACATACATTGTCTCACTCACTGGCATAACAGCCCTGCCAGGGAGCATTATTATGCCCAGTTGATAGATACAGAGACTGAGGATCTGAGAGGTTGTGTCCAGCCCAAGGCTGGTTATTAAACAGCAGAACCTTGACTCTTAACTGTTGTCCAGAGCAGTATTCTTTCCTCTGCTCTACAGCACCGAGAAGGGCCGGAGCATAGTATCAGGGGTTGCCAGACCCCTTGCCATGCCCATCACACACCCTCTCACATCTGCGGAGAATGAGGGGCCTGGAGAGGTGAAACACTTGTCTGCGATCACACAGTTCCTCAGGAGTTGAACCAGGCCAGCCTTCAGGGCAATAAAAGTGTTCTGAACTGCTGACCAGAGGGAAACTCCCGCCCCCATCAATCTGTCACATCCACCCTGGTTCAGCTTCTGTGGTTGTAAGTCGTTTTCTTAGACCACCCCCCCCGCACACACACCTGTTGTTTGGGGGGTCTTGAGACAGGGCCCTCTGAGCAAGATACTGCCCCTCATTTCAGCCTTTCTTCCCCCACCATCCACCCCAGCGGATGGCTTGCTCCCCGCTCCCTGGCCCCAGCCCCCAAGGGACCCTGGGTCTCTGGTTTTTGTCAGGCCTGAGAGCTGGTGGGATTGATTTATGAGACGAGCCCCTAACCCCCCCTCACCCTGAGCCCTTGGTCCTCCTCCCCCTTCTCCTCCTCTTCCTCTTCCAACTCCTCCCCCCGCCCGACTGCCTGCTCAGTTTTCCACAGAGTCAGGATTTCCCTGGGGCTGGGGGCTCCAGGCCAAGAACAACACAAGACCGGTTCCCCTACCTCCCCTGCCCCTCCCATCCCCCTCTAGCTCACGCACCGCCGCTGCACGGGCCCCCTCAGTTGAGAGGGGGAGTTGAGAAGAGAGGTCTGGGCCCAGCCGGGTCCCCAAGGAGGGGCCAGAAGCCGAGGCCCCTCCCATCCTGAGCCGTGGCTGCCCTCCGCCCCCCTTCATTCCCTCAGAAGTGCCTTTCTTCAAGGGCTGCCACTGGGGAGTACACAGAGGAGGACTCTGGAAGTCCACACTGGGCTGGGGGGAAAACAGAATTCTGAGAGCTCGCTGAGGTCAGGTGGCGCGTGTCAAGAGTGGTGAACACATCCTGCACTCTGACGGGGCAGGTCCGTGAAGACCCTGGGAATCTACACTGAGGGCAAAGCAGAAAGGAGTCTGGGAGCCTCTGTTGGCTCTGGGAGGGGGCAGGCAGGGCAGAGAGGTGTCCGACACACCCACACTGGAGGTGGGTGGGGACCAAGGTCTCCAGAAGGTTAGTGGGCTCAGGTAGGAGTGGGAAGGGGGGGTCCCGATCAGTCTCTGGTTTCCTCTCCACAGGGTGGGACTTGAGTCACAGGGAGGAAGGAGATAGAGGACAAAAGGTATGACAAAGGCAGAAGCCTGCACGATGGGGATAGTGTCAGAGGAGCAGCCAGCAGGCAGAGCCCAGGGCAGGGATCAGGGTAGGGAAGGGTCAGGGCCGAAAGGGGGCTGGAGTCGTGGCCTGGGTCTGCGTCCTCCTTCCATCCCGATCCCAGACTTGATTCTGGCCCTTGAATCTAGACCAGGAGGTATGGGAGTGGGGTGGCTGAGGAACATTGTTTCCTGCTGGAGAAGGGGTCCAGACACCCAGACCATGACAGGCAGACTGACAGAACTTCTCCCTAGAAAAGTACTTCCTCGGGCTTCCCTGGTGGCGCAGTGGTTAAGAATCTGCCTGCCAATGCAGGGGACACGGGTTCGAGCCCTGGTCCGGGAAGACCCCGCATGCCGCAGAGCAAGTAAGCCCGCGCGCCACGACTACTGAGCCTACGCCCTAGAGCCCGCGAGCCACTACTACTGAAGCCCGTGCGCCTAGAGCCTGTGCTCCACAAGAGAAGCCACCGCGATGAGAAGCCCGCGCACCGCAACGAGAAGAGTAGCCCCCGCTCGCCACAACTAGAGAAAGCCCGCGCGCAGCAACGAAGACCCGAGGCAGCCAAAAATAAATATGTTAAAAAAAAAAAAAGGAAAAGTGCTCCCTGGAGCTCCGCCCACAGCTGGCCAGCCAGCAGGACAGGAAGCTGGCGCTGGAGGAGCGAGCGACCTGCTGTCCCGCTGGCCACTCCCTCCCTTAGCCCGTCCCCTAGCCGCTCCCCCACCCCACCCCCATCAGAAGAGGCCTTAATGCCTCTCCAGGCGGTGTGAACCCGGTGACCCCTTCAAGGTTGCCTCTTTCACACAGCAGCTCCTTTGATGAGTCTCTGAAGGCCTTGGTTTTCCTCTGCTGTGTGTGCCCCTGCCTGGCCCCGCAGTGAACCCCCCATTGCTCACCCCTCCCCTTATTTCAGAGCAAGGCCTAGTCCTGGCGCTAACTGGGGAGGAGAGGCCCTCCCCAGGCTGCCCAGGGCAGCTCTGCCCCGTGAGGGCCAGCCCCAAGACACCTCCGCAGCTAGGACAGGGAATGAGGATCCATCTTCAAGTCACACCTCAGAGCCTTGGCAATCAACTCCTCCCCAGTCCGCTGAGGGCCCTCAGCCAAGTTCATCCTTGTACCCTCAGGCTTAGTACAGAGCCAGAGACTTAAAAGGGAAACGGAAATTTTGAATGAATACTTGGTAAGATGGGGAGTCACAGGGGCTCCTCTGCTTCAGAAGTAGAACAGGAACAGAGACGGGGGAGGGATGGGGCAGGGTCACAGCTGGGCAGTCCTAGGGAGTCAACGATGGCCTAGCCCCGTCCCCTTCAGGAAGGGCACATGGGTGCCTGGGCACCTGGCTTCTCCCTCCTGTAGCACAGCAGGCAGCCCAGGGGATGGCTGCCCCCTTCTACCCATGATAGCCCAGGCCCGGGCTCCTCCTGGGAACACACGTGGGAGTCCTGTCCAGCCCCTCCCCCCTCAGCCAGGGCCCAACCTCCTCCACCCCCCTAGTAACCCCCCTTCCCCTCAGGCCAAATCTGGCCAATTTGTTCTGAGACAGGGTTCTGGTTTCATCGCCTCATTTGAATGATTTCCAACCAGAATTCCCTCCTCCTTTGCAAAGCTCTGCCCTCCCCTCCCCCAGCCTGCCTCTGCCTGAGCTGCTGTCTCAGCCAAGGCTGGTGTGGAAGGAGAAGGGATGACCCTCCACCCCCGACACTCAAAGTGACACCGGCCACCACCACCCCCTTCCCCGCCCCAGGCACTCCCAGCCTCCACACAACTTGCGACCCCAAAAGAGAGGCCCTGCAGGCTGGCTACTCAGAGCTCTGTCTCAGGTCTGAGAATGTGGGAGCTTGGGCTCTGCTATCTGTCCTTTCTGGGGCCTCAGTCACCCCACCTGCCCCAGGAGCCGATGATGTTCTAGAGCTGAGCCCAGAGCCCAGCTCTGCCCTCAATAGAGTTTAGCTGCCAGACTAGAGCAAATCCCCATCCTACTCGCCGCCCCCGCCTGCCTCCAACACATTCTTTAGTCCCCTGGAGCAGGAAAACTCTGTTCAGATACCACAGCAAGGGTATCAAGAGCAAGCTGTCCCTGTGCACAGCCAGACTTGTGAAAAAATTACAGGCAGCCCCCGGGGTGCTGTCTCATGCTTCCTAACACTCCTTACCAACAGAAAGATCAGGCAGAGATCCGTTCCCCCACCTCTTTCCTAAGACTGTGTTCTGACCCAAAGTCAGACCTGCACGGTGTAGAAGGTCTCTCCCTCCAGGCCCTATGCCCAGAAGGTAGGCAGAAGAAAATTTCTACCTTTGTTTACAAACAAGGAGTATGAAGCCCAGAGATATTTAGTAACTTGTCTAAGATCACACAGCAGGACTTGAGCCCTGGCCAGTGTCCGCCACCCCACACTGCTGGGTCTGGGTCAGCCTGGAGGGCACTCTTCAGCCCAGGACACCTGGCCCTCCTTCCTCTTAGGGACCGCTGAGCCACCATCTGCAAACTCCTCTCCTGGGAGGTGATCCTAGAGATGGGTCCAACAATCTGTTCTGCAGTGCAGGTGTGTCATTTCCTGAGCCCTCGGGTGGGGGCTGGGTTGGCACAGATTCAGCGACTTCGTTTTATTTACTTATTTATTTATTTATTTTTGGCTGTGTTTGGTCTTTGTTGCTGCGCGCAGCCTTTCTCTAGTTGCAGAGAGCGGGGGCTACTCTTCGTTGCGGCGCGAGGGCTTCTCATTGTGGTGGCTTCTCTTGTTGCAGAGCATGGGCTCTAGGCGCACGGGCTTCAGTAGTTGTGGTTTGCGGGCTCTAGAGCGCATGCTCAGTAGTTGTGGCGCACGGGCTTAGTTGCTCCACGGCATGTGGGATCTTCCCGGACCAGGGCTCGAACCCGTGTCCCCTGCATTGGCAGGCGGATTTTTAACCACTGCGCCACCAGGGAAGCCCCAGCAACTTCGTTTTGCACACACAGAAGAACTAGGCTCCCTGCACAGAGTGGCATGTGAAGCCAGAGCTCTGGCACTGAGTCAAACAGAAAAGCACCCCACTCCTCCCTGTGCTGCTGGAGCTTCTTGCCTCCTCTCCCAACCCTTGTGGGGGTCCCTGTCTTCAAGGCCCCCTCTCTAAGGTACCACTTTTGCCAAGTGTCAGATACCCTGGGTTCAAATACAGGCTGTAAGCTTCAGTAGGCACGTGCCTTCAGATAAGGCAGTTTCCTTATCTGTAAAATGGGGCAATAACAATTTCCTTATAACCTCATAGGGTTGCTGTGGGGATGAAAATACATTAAAAAAAAAAAAGTCTAGTACAAGACACAGTCATTCCCTTCTCCTCCCTTCATACATTCTGTGTTCAAGCCCAGTACAAGCCCAGTTTAGGAGGAGAAAGTGCCCCCAGCAGAGTCAAAAATCCAGCTATTCAGTATTAGAGATCTCCGTGAAACCCAAGGCAAGATGCCCAGCCTCTGTTCTTCCACCTGAAAACATATCAACATGGTAGAGATAAAATGAGACAAGAGAGGTGAAAGTAAGAGCAGTGGGAAAGGGAAAAGGTGCAAATCCCAGTTTCTGGCTTCCTTTAATCCACATGCTCCCCACCTGCTCACACACTGTGGGAGAAGGCTCATTCCTGGATAAGAGGAGGAACCCTCTGCCCCTCTTTTCTCCCAGGGCCATTCTAGGGTCTCCATGACTCATCCTCCACAACAAGCCGCTCTTTTTTGTTCAGCACTGAGCGGGGTGCCCTGCCTGCTGGTGCCTGGCCCAGAGAGGCAGGAGCAGGGGCTGTGGGGTGGGTCTGGCCTCCACAGGGGTTCCACGGCTAGATCCCAGTCCCACCTGCACCCCGATGCCACTTCTTTCTGCCCAGGCCTTAGAAATTGCCAAGGGGCAGAAGGCAGGGGAAGGGCTTCTCCAGGAGGATCCCATGAGGTTGTGCTGGTCCCCAGAGGCCATGGGGACCCTAGACCCATGACATCATTGTCCCCCCAAACCTACACTTCTTCCTAAATAGACGCAGAGCAGAGAGCCTTAGCTATCTACCCCTACCCTCAAGTAAAAAATGAAACCTTCACACTTTATTACCTCTTGAAAGCATTTGTTAATGGTCTACTATGTGCCGCACACTTTCTTTTCATCATCTTGTTTCATTTTTTCATTTTCTCAGTGACCATGTGAGGTGGATGCTATTAGTTCCCCTGCGGTAGAGCTAAGGACTTATAATTGGATGCCATCAGAGATGGGTCCTGCCTTCTAGCTCAGCAAGGCCTCATTCCTTCCAGTCTGCCTGACCGCTACTTCCTAAAACCCCTTCTCTACCTGAGAAGAGATATGGCTGTCCTGCCAGCCCCAGAGAACACCCCTCTCCCCTTAACACTGTGCCCCTAACACCTTCTGTGATGCCTGTTTCCTACTTTAATAACAACCTTCCAACCCTAGCACCTGCTTGTGTCCTGGGGCTCTGGGGTTACGCCTATTAAAGAGACCACACAGGGGACAGAGGGAGGAGCCCCTCCTCTACCACTCACCTTCTTCCTAGGCTGGTTATTTGGAAGGAGCTTTCCCAGGACATCAAAGCAGAAGACGAGGAAAGGAATCAGGGTTGCTGGAATCCGTTCCAGGATGTCTCTGTACTGGGGGGGTGGGGAGGTGTTTAGGACCAAGCTTTGGTGTCTGGTTGTGGGTTTGTGTGGGGTGGGTAAGACAGGACAGATTCCATACACCAATGTGGAAGAAATGGCCAAGAGAAGTCATAGATATATCTAGGGAGAAGGATAGAGGCTATAATTCGTGGGTTTTCTTATTCTCTTTTATAGCCCTAAATACAGGAATTCATTCCTTTATCCGGCCAACCATCTAAACATCCACTCATCCATCCAACCATCCATTCATCCAATCATCCAGTCATCTAATCATCTAATTATCTGTTCATTCATGTATCCTTTCATCCATATACCCATTGTCTTATCCATTCATCCTACCATTCATCCATCTTTCCATCCACCCATTCATTTATCTACTCATCCATCCATTCATCCATCCATCTGCCTAAAAATCTTCTCATCTATGCTTGTGTATCCATTCATCTTTCCATCCCTCCATCCATCTTTCTATCCAACCATCGATTCACCTATTCTTCCATCTCTTCTCATATTCATCCATCCATGCATTCTCTCATCCATACACCAAGTTGCCTATTCTTTCATTCATCTACTATTCATCCATCCATATATCCATTCATCTATCCATTCACCTACCCGTCATCCATTTATTCAACTATCTATTCATACAGACATTCACTTATTTATCCATCTATCCCTCTATCCATCCTGTGATTTACTTTCTCATCTACTCATTCCTTCATTAATCCATCATTCATCCACTTGTTCATATATACATACAAACATACATACATATTTTACTCCATCCATCCATACATTTATCTGTTAACTCATTTATATAGAAATAAATTAAATAACTTAATCAAGTTCTTAGCACAGTGCCTGGCACAGTAAGCATTCAATAATGGTAATCAGAGTAGTTGTTCTTATTCTAAGATTTTATTTGAGAAGCAGAATACTGTGGGAGTAAAAAGAATCAACTCTAGAGCTAGCCTACCTGGATTCAAATCTTGGCTCTTCCATTTACTAGTTCTGTGACCTTGGACAAGTTATTTAACTTTTCTTAGCCAAGTTTTCCCATGTGTAAAATGGAAATGGCAAGAGTACATTACCACTGAGAGTTGGAAATGTAGAGTTGTCCCGGAGACTAAATGAATTACTAAATGTAAAGCACTTAGAATGGTGCCTGGCACATAGTAAGCCCTCAACACATTACTATTATCATCCATCCATCCCTCAGGCATTAACGTGCTTCTATCTTGTGCCAGACCCACGTACATCTTCCTGGGAAATATGCTTCATAAGGACATGGTGCCTCCTTCAAGGAGCACACATCCAGGCAGAGAAGACAAGCAGGAACACTTATAATGCATGTGATAAGAGCTCTCAGAGAGGCATGAAGGATGCCTAGGAGTAATGAGGGGGACATTCCCCACATACCCACCTCAGCCTCTTCTCTTCTCTATAAACTCTCTTGGGCAATCCTACCCACTATCTGAACTTCATCCCTGGACTCCATCCTATGCCTGATACTCCAGCTCAGACCTCACTCCTGAGCTCCAGATCGGTATATTGAATGGCTTACTGGCCATCTCTCCTTGAAAGCTTCACACTGAGCCTACTTTTCTCCTTCACACATCCTGTTCTTCTTCCTGCACTCCTGAATCCATAAATGGTGCCAAAGGACACCCAATTGCCCAGTCCTCAGAATCACCCAGGCCCAGACATCTACTATATTTCCCCTCCCACATCCAGTCAGTCACTAAGCATGTTGCTACTTACCTTTGCAAGATCCCTCACACCCTGTCTTCTCCTCACCATCTCTACAGCACCACTTCCTCACCCCATCTCCATCCAGGACCTTGTTACCCTTCCCCCAGACTGTGGCCTCCTCCCCTGCCTACCTGCCTCTATCTCAGTGTCCTCCAATCCATCCCACACCTGCCTCGCTCCACTTCCCAAAACAGTGTGCTCATGATGTCACTCTCTTCAAAATCCATCAGTGACACCTGGAATATTCCTATATCACCCTGTCACTTGTCTTTCTCCTCCCCTGGACTGGAGGTTTCTTGAGAGCAGCTCACTTATCTACATTGCCTGAGGCTCCATGCCTGGCAAAGAGGAAGTCTAAGTGTTTGTTGAGAGGATGCATTCTTTTAGTAAAATAGGAGGTGAGAATGGAAGAAGGTGCAAGTGGGGGCTCGAGTAGTGTAAAGTCTGCACAGCTGCTGCAGAGGGAATTTTATTGAAAATTAGAAACAAGAAACAAGAAAAGGATTGCTCAGAGAGATCATGGTGGGAATGTTTGGGAGTGGGAATAGTCCAGGTTGGGCAGGGAGAGAAGTGCACCTCAAAAGGCCCCCAGGTGAGGAGAAAAAGGGGTTTGGGGACCAGAGATTTTGAAACTAGGCAGACAGGAGGAAGTGGTGGGAGCCAGGGGTATCAGACTTGCAATCTCGAGGAGATGGCTAAGTGATAACCAGGATTGCAGTGTAGCCCAATGTGCTGCACTAAATGGAGGCCAATTAGAAATGAAAGAGGAGGTCACCGGAGGTGAGAGGTCAGCATCTGGGTGTGAAAGCCAAGAGGTTGGAGCCAGGAAGAGAGGTTGGCCAGGTACCAAGTCCCAGAAGAAGCTTAACTGTGAATCTGAGGCTCAGAAAAGTCAAGGGAGGTGAGGATGGGAGGAAGGTAGTACAACGTCAGAGTTCAAAGGTGGCTTCAAAAGTGAGTGGAGGGTTTCCCTGGTGGTGCAGTGCTTGAGAGTCCGCCTGCCGATGCAGGGGACACGGGTTCGTGCCCCGGTCTGGGAAGATCCCACATGCTGCGAAGAGGCTGGGCCCATGAGCCATGGCCACTGAGCCTGCGCATCCGGAGCCTGTGCTCCGCAACGGGAGAGGCCACAACAGGGAGAGGCCTGCGTACCGCAAAAAAAAAAAAAAAAAAAGTGGAGAGGATGGTGGGAGAACAATGCCTGGGAGCAGTGCCGGGGGTGGCTGAGGGGAAGGAGTGGCAGGGTGTCTGGAGAAAGCAGGCTCCAGTGTCCCCCACATTCCTGCAGACACTCCCTTCCTGATCCCCTCAGGCAAATACCACCTCTCTCTCTCGCCCCAAGTTCAACGCCCAGGGAAGGAAGACCGGTCCAGGGAGAGTTGTCTCCTGCCTTTCTCCTTCTCCCTATCAGGCCACGACAAAGCAGGGAAGGGGGTCTTCCCCAGCCCCCAATAGTCAGGGTCAGGGCAGCCACCTCCGGGCTGATGTCACAGCAGGCCTCCAGCCAGAGCCCAAGTCTGTTTTCATTCCTGCTCCATGAGACAGGAATAATTAATGAGAAACAGAGAAGGGCAGAGAGGCAAAGCGGAGGGACAGAGCTGCTTGCCTGTCAGACCGCCCCCTCCCCCAAGGTGGAACCCTGTACCATTCCTGGACTGTACTCCTGACAAGGGCCTTCAGCACCTGGGCGCCCAGCTCTCCTCCTCCCTCTCCACTCCATTCTCTGAAGAAGGAAAGCTGAGGCAGCCCTTGCCCATGTGTGCAGAGCTCCCCCCCTTGGGGGGAGAGTGTCACTCTGAAGTGGCCCAGGTGAAACACTTCTAGTTTCCCTTAGGCTCCTTTCCAAGCTATCCTGTAGTGGGAAGAACACAGAATCGTGGGTAGGTTAGGTCTGATTCAGATCTTGGCTTTGCCATTGACTGGCTCTGTGACCTCAGCCAAGCCATGTCATCTCTCTGAGCTCTTCTGTAGAATGGGGATAGAAGGCATCAGGTGCTCAGAAACGCTTGTAGATAAATGTGCCTTGCAGCAGGGAACAGGTAGAGCAGAGGGCTACAGAAGTAGCAATGGAGAGGGTGCCCAGGTAGAGTTGTAGAACTGCTGGGACCAGGTGCCCAAGACTAGTCTTCTGGGCTGTGAGAAGTGAAAGGCCCAGCTGGGGAGGAATTATGGGAGAGGGGGAAGTCTTGGTCAATGTCATTTGTCCATGACCCTGTTGCTTCCTCATCCTGAGTTGGAATGTCCTGTGTGCCCCTGGACTGCCCTGCTCTTACCTGGCACAGGACCTTTGCATATACTGCTCCCTTCTCCCCTCTTGCCAACTGCAAACAGCCTCCAAGGCTTAATTCAAGTCACCTTCTGTGGCAACCTTCTTTGATGGAATTCCCAGCCCAGGTCCCTTCCTTCCAGCCCCTGGTGCTTACCTAGCTGTAGCACTTACCTCACCACATTGTATTAGTTGATTTATATATCAGTGTCCCCCTCTGAGCTGTGTGTACCTTGAGGAAGTGGGAGCTGTAACCGGTTCATCCCCACACCCTCAGCTCCATACACTCGGACTGGCATATGGAAGAGCCCAATGAAGGTATGTTGAATAAATGGAGGGAGGAAGGGAGGGAGGGAAGGGGGAAGGGAGGGAAGATATACTCAGGGTCAGACACCAAAAGGCTAAATAAAGGGACCTGGATAGTAATGGGGGTCCCAGCTTCCTCTGCTGGGCATCAGATAACTGGTTAGAGGACCCCTGGCCTTGCCCTAGACTGGCTCAGGTCGCTAAAGCTGTGATTTTATCCTGCACCCATAACATTTACTTTGCCTTGTAATTATATACATTTCTTTGCATGATTATTTGAAGAGCATCTATGTTCCTATTAGACTAAGCTCTTTGAAGCAGCATCTGTCTTTGCTCTTGTTCATCACAATATCCTAGTGCCCAACACAATGCCCGACACATAGCAAATATCCAGTAAATATTTGAAAAATGAATGAATACTGGAGGGAAGGAATCCCCTCCCCCACCCCCAAACAGACCCAGGATCAGGGCACTAAGGGGAGAAATTGCAGAAACCATGGTCCCTCGGTTCCTTGGCAAGTTGCTGCATTCTCTACCCCTTAATAAGCTTCGTCACCCTCACCCTCACTGCCATCAAACCACCCAGGCCCCAGCAGCCCTATCCCAGGAAGTGGGCCAGTGCCTGGGCTAAGCCTGCAGCGTAATGTCCAGCATCCCCGTGGCTGAAACAGGGTTGGTGGATTTCCCCCCGCGCCTTGGTTTCCCCCCTGCTATGCCACCAAGCACTACTCAGCATTTTCCTATCTGTTCTTATGTTTTATTCAAACGTCATACTAATAAAAATGGTAGCTGACATTTTTGAGTACTTACTATGATCCCAGCACACACTTTACATGTATTAACTGATTTAATGTTTGCAACAATCTCATGAGGTAGAAACGATTACTACACCTTTTTATAGATGAGGACATCCAGGCACAGAGAGGTCAACCTGCCCAAGGTCAAAGACTAGGAAGCTGGGCTTTGACCCCAGGTCTGCCTATACTCTAAATCTGCAGCCATTCCCACTGCACTACCCCAGTCACCCCAGATCTCCGGGTTCTAGTCCAGGGTCTGGCCACCCAGACTTAGATCCAACAGCTGCTGTCCAGGGACCTCTCCCTGGGGCCATCCTGGAGGAGGGGGATACTGTCAGGGGCTGAGCACAGTCTAGAGCAGCTTACTCTCTCTACTTATCCCTACTCTCTGTGTTCAGGCACAGAGAGAGGCACGAAATGTGTCATTTGGGGCTGCAACTCCCTCTCTGGGGCAGATGGCATGAGGGAGGTGAGGGGAAGCTGCCGGTACCCTAGGGCTAACACTTCCCCCCAGCCCCCATCCCACTGGCTTCCCTTTTTAAGCACTAACTTGGGAGATCTAATTTTCTGCCCCCAGGAATGTGTAATTAATTAACGAAGACTGTAACCAGATTAAGACCTCACTACCTCTCATTCCTCACCTGGCCGCAGGAAAGCCAGACCCCTCCGGAGTACCCTCATCCTTCCTATGCCCTATCCCCATCCCTCTTTACCCAACTGCTCCTGGGTCTGAGGACTCATCCTAGCCTCCAGTGAGACAGACACAGGTTAGCAGGGTTAGGTGGCCCAGGTGGGAATGCACTGGGGGGGAGGAGCCTTCCAGGAAGGGGGATGGCTTTTGTCCTTCCTTCTCGGCATCCCTTCCCCCACCTCTTTTCAGTCGTGGGAAGCTCTTATGGTGTGTGAGTTGGGAGATGGGGCCAGGGAGGATCTTGTAACAGGACGTGAGAACCTGGGTAAGGGAGGTGACTCGGGGACATAGCGTGCATGCAGGGGAGTACAGATCTGATCACACGTGAAGGGAGGTATGTGCCCTGTGCTGCACAGGGCACATCCAACAGAGTACCTTATGCACCCCGATTGCTGAGTTCCAGACGCCCCTTGAAATCTTCAGCCTGGAGCGCACACACCAAGTGTCCCTTCATTGTGCGGCTCCCAACCCCCTACCCCATCCCCCCCACCGGCCCCGCCCCCGGCGCTCAGCGCCCAACTGTCCCGCTCCCTCTGCCTACCCAGTAGGCGGCGATGCCTTACCTCTTCGTGCGGAGCCCCCAGCCCAGACTCCCGCTAAAATGATTAGAGTGAAGGAATAAGTTAGGGGGTCACTCCAGGAGACGCGGGCCACGAACCCTCCCCCATTCCGCAGCCTCGGGAGTAGGAAGTGGACACTTGAGCAGGAGCTTGGAACGCCCCCTCCCCTTTATCTGAGCCCTCAGCCCGGGAATGCGGCGCAGGTTGTGCAGGACGCCACTCAGCACCGCGTCCCCTCCCCTGGCCGCCCGCCACACCTCGCGCCGTTGACAGCGGCGGCGCCTGGGCCCAAGGCGGCCTCGGGGCCCCGCATCGTCCCTTCGAGCCCCCGCCCTCAGCAGAGTCCGCAGCCAGGGAAGAAAGGAGGGCTCGGTGGAGGAGCTCCGTCCCACCCGATCCCCGGTCCCCGGGTCCTCCCCCACCCCCACCCGCCTCCTGCCCCACCCCCTCGGGTCCGCCCCTCCCCCTCTGCAGCGCTGCTGGGCTCCGTGGGGGGAATACTAAGGAGCGGCGCGGCGGGAGAAGCCCCAGAGCCCCAGAGCCCCAGAGCGGGAGCGCGCGGCGAGGGGCAGAGCGGGCCCCGGAGCCGGCACCGCGCGACAGCCGCGCCCCTGACCCTCTCCCCGCCAGGTTTTGAGCCGGCGGGCCGAAACCCTCCACCTCCGCCTTAGACCAACTCCATTCCCGCCGTCCTGGCCTGCCTCCCGGGGCCGGTCCCCTGCACCTGAAATAGCCGCCTGGGCCTCCCCCTAGCTGCAGCATCGCCTCCCCCTAGCTACTGCCCCCACTTAGAATTCCTCTACGGAGCTCTGCCCTGCCTGGAAAGATGTGCGAGATCTGTGAGGCTTTGTCCACACTCCCTCCCGGGTCCAGCCAGACCCGGATGGGCAGATTCTTTAGAAACCTGTTCCATGCCCCACCAAGGTTTATTGCCCAAGGTTCCCTCCTTCTGACACTGGGAAAGTGACTGCACACACCTCCCACCCCACCTCCCTGCGTGTGTCTGCATCTATGGGGCCTCTGAGCCCCGCGCCCACTCCACCCCCTTTCTCCTTTGACATTTATTTCCAGAAGCTGTTTTCCTAACCCTCTCCCTGGTTCTGGTTATTTATCCTCTGAACCTTTCAAGTGTGCAGGCAGTCTCTGGGTGGGAATCCCAGCCTCGGGCCTCACTTACTGGCTCAGCGACTTTGGGCAAGTTACTTAACCTCTCCCTTTCCTCCTCTGTAAAAAAGAGATAAAAATACTTCCTTCCCTGGCTGGGTTGTTGTGAGATTAAATAAGATCCGCGTATAAATGGAGCGGTTTAGCCCAGTGCCAGGAGCATAGTAATCGTTCAGTAAAGAGGAGCCACACTTCTCCACTGACACTTGCTGAAAGGAGCTGGCCTCTGCATCCGAACACCAGTGGGTTCTCATCCCCTTTGCCCAGGGCCATGTGACCCTGGGAGCTGACCAACTCCCTCTACCCCCAGCCCCCTCAGAGACAATGGGTGTGAAACACCATCCGTAAAACACCTTCCAGACTCCGACAGCCCCTGGGAAGGCCTGGGCCTTAGAAAGAAGGAGCTCTGAGGTAGTTTCCTCTCTACTGTTACTGCCCCACTTCCAAGAAGTTAGATGCAGCAAGGCTGAAGCATAAAAGGGAAGTTGTACTTGGAGAGGCTTGCATCTGGCCTCCCAATGACTCCTGGGAATTCTGAAGGGCTGGTGCTGAGGGACTGTGAACTCGAGGGCATCAGGGAACCCTGCCTTGGGAGGTCGAATGAGAAGGGGCAAAAGAATCATCTTATTGCCTTTATTTCGCTGACGGCCCAGCTGGCCCCACGGCAGGGCAGAGCGCCAAGCTCTCACCCATACTCTCTGTGCAGGCCAGTGCGTACACACACACACACACACACACACACACACACACACATACTCACTCACATCCGACCTCTGGCTCTGAGAGTCAGTCTCTGGGGGGCAAGGGGTTGCTCCTCAGCCTGCCCCTGCCTGCCCTTTTATGACAGCACCAAGGGCGGGGGTGGGGCAGGGCCCTCAGCCCCCAGAACAAGTCCCTGTGCAAACTGGAGGGGCCAGCTGGCTTCGGGATGGGGGTGTCACATTTCCCCATTCCCGGAGTTCCCTCCTCCAGTTCCTGAGGGAGGGACTGCTCTCTGCCCACCTGGGGGTCCAGACCCCTGCCAGGGCTGGGCCCTACGGAACCCAGGTTTATTCCCCACCTGACCACGCCAGGACCTCCAGCACTGAAGAACAGCCAAGTCTGAGGTGGTGGGGATCCCCCACTGGAGAACAGGAAGGCCGGGGCCCCGAGGGGCTTGGGAGGGGTCATCAACCCCCTCTCCTAATCCATCTTCAATATGAAGAGGTTTGGGGCAAACTTCCTGGGGAGGGAGCACAGGCCTGGAGGAGAAGTCCTAGCTTGGGCCTTCCCCAGACTTCCATCTTCTGGGCCACAGCCGAAGGCCAGACATCCCAAAGTCCCGAAGTCCAGCCAGCTGGTCAGAGTCCCTGCACAGTCCTTGGAGGGCACCCATCCAGTGGGAGCTGGGTGTCAGACCTGCACAGGCAGCGTCTGGTTCATCTGCAGCCGCATGTCCTGGATACTGCTGAGGATCTTCTTCTGGTGGCCCGCCAAGGTGACCCCGATCCGGAGCAGGTCTCTGCAGACGGGCCAAGGGCACAGTCAGTCACTCCCCGACTGCCCACCACTCTGGGCCCAGCTCAGGGCCCCCAGCCCTGCCCCTCCAAATGGGAGGCACACTCACTCTGCGGTCATCTGGGCCACCAGGTCAAAGGATGCAAACCCCGCACTGACAAAGCTCTCCTTGTACCGCCCCATCTTGATGGCATCTAGCCAGTCACCAACTGTCGTGAAGGTCGTGTAGTCTGGGACCGTGCGGTCCAGGAGGGGCTGTGACATGCTGTGGGGAGAAGAGAGGGACTTGATGAGTCCTGATGTCAGGGGAAGCAGGGGTGGTGCTGCTGGCTCGGGAGCAGGGCAGGGGCAGAGGCAGAGGAACTGACCCAGACTGGGCACTGGCGATGACCTTAAGGCTGGCGGCGTTGCGGATGAGCTTGTCCAGGGTGTTGACGATCTGGGAGAATTTGGGCCTGAGGTTCCGGTCCCGCACCCAGCAGTCCAGCATGAGCTGGTGCAGTGCTGTGGGGCAGTCCATGGGTGGGGGCAGCCGGTAATCCTGCTCCACGGCATTGATGACCTGAGCCAAGAGCAGGGAACCCTGGAGTAAGCCACCACTCTGCTCCCCAGCCAGTTCCCACCCACCCGAGCGCTCTGGCTGGCCCCACTCACATCCTGGTTGCTCATGTCCCAGTAGGGTCGCTCGCCATAGCTCATGACCTCCCACATGACGATTCCATAGCTCCAGACGTCACTAGCAGAGGTGAACTTCCGATAGGCTATAGCCTCTGGGGCGGTCCAGCGAATGGGGATCTTCCCGCCCTGGTGGGGGGGGCACACGCCCTTCACCCTATGTCTCCGGGCTGATCCCCAGCCCCGAGCCCCTGCCTGGTTGGCCCCGCCCCCAGTCTCCCTCCCGGCGGCTTCCTGTACCAGGGAGCTGGTGTAGGTAGGATCAGAGGGATCATCCTCCAGGAAGCGGGAGAGGCCAAAGTCTGAGACTTTGCAGACCAGGTTGCTATTGACAAGGATGTTGCGGGCAGCCAGGTCTCGGTGCACGTAGTTCATCTCAGACAGGTACTTCATGCCGGCAGCAATGCCCCGCAACATGCCCACCAGCTGGATGACCGTGAACTGTCCGTCGTTGAGCTGGAGGCAACGAGCAGGCTCAAGGGGGTGCCCATTGCCTCCTGCCTGGCCCCAGGCCCACCCGAGACCCTCCTGCCTGCCCGCCTGCCCACCCTCTCCAAGTCCTCCAAGACCATGCCTCGTCTACCCCTCTGACCATGTCCACCGTGCACTGAGAGTAAGGAAGCTGCCCTCCTGTGTGGCCGGCATCTGTATATATCAACCCAATTAACCCCTGTGAGGACCCAAATAACTTACCATTCTCATTTTACAACCAAGGCAGCTGAGACTCAGAGAGGTTAAGTAAAGCCTGAGGTCACACAGGCAGTAGGGGGTGGGCAGAGTCCGGATGAGAACTCTGGTCTTTCTGGCTCTGAAGGCCCAGCTCTTTCCCTGCACCATGCCACCTCAGTAAATGTTTGGACTTGAATAGTGTCTGCCTGACTTGTGGGAGGGGGTGGTTTGCCCAACCTAGCTCTCTGGGGGGTGGGGGGAGGAAGAGGGGGGGGGGCCAGGGGCTGGCTCTTACCCGGAGGAAGGAGTCCAGGGCACAGTTCTCCATGAACTCAGTAAGGATCATGACCGGCCGACTTTTGGTGACCACGCCCTCCAACCGGATTATGTTGGGATGGTCAAACTGACCCATGATGGAGGCCTCGCTGAGGAAGTCCCGCCGCTGCCTCTCTGTGTAGCCCACCTTGAGCGTCTTGATGGCCACAAACACTTCCCGGCGGCCAGGCTGTTTTAGCCGACCCCGGCACACTTCCCCGAACTCCCCTGCAGGGCACAGGGCACAGATAGTAAGCTATTTCTGTACCCAACCACCTCTGCCCTCCCTCGGGGTCACCACCAGCCTCTCCTCCCCACCGTGCCCCAGGGGACTCACCAGCTCCAATAACCTCCTCGATCTTGACACAGGACACATCGATCTCCTTGGCAAACTCCCGCACAGCCTCATTAGGGTCTTCGTAGGTAAAAGGGTCGATATAAACCTTCATTCCAGGAGCAACTAAGGAAGAAAAGGTGGGTGTGAGAGGGGGTGAGATCCTTGAGCTGAGGACAGTGAGGGAACTCTGCGACCCGGGATACTGCCCCAGGCTCTTCCCCCAGACAGGAACACATTCCCAGCCTCTCTGCTAAACCTGCTCCGTATTCCTCTGTTGAAGCCAGAACTTGCCCCTCCCCACCCCGCCACTGTCCTCTTGGTGAGAACTAGTAACCATGACGGCTAGACACCTAGGATTCTTCTTTCTCCCTCATCTCTCATCGTGTCAAAACCTATTTCAGATCCGTCCCTCTCCTCATTCCCACTGCCCCCGACCTTGTCTAGGCCATCAACACTCAGACTACTGCAATAGCCTCCCAGCTGGGCTCTCTGCCTCTAGACTTTGCTCACCAATCTAGCCCACATACCTGTCTTCCTGCAACAATACTTTCATTGTATTGCTCCCCAGCTTGAGAGCCTTTCAGATTACCGGTGGTGCAGTCAAGTCCCAACTCCTCTGCCTGCCTTTCAGGACCCTCCAAGGACTGGCCGCAACTACCCAGCCTGGCTTCCCAGCAGCTGTCAAACCAGCCTTCTCACTGGCCCCCCTGTCGGGCACTCTCCCCACCCCACCCACTACCTTCCAGAGGCTCCTCTAGCCAGGAATGCTCTCCCCCACCTCTCTAAACCCTGCTTATCCCACCTGGCTCAGCTCAGCCCAAGGCTACGTCCTCCAGGAAGCCTTCCTCTTTTCTGAACTCTCACTGCCCTCTGTCCCAGGAACACCCGGCTTAACACTTAATTGTTCTCTCATTGTTTCCTGTGTATACCTATGTCGTCTTTCTTACAAGACTGACTACCCCTGAGGACAGGGGTCACATCTCACTCATCTCTGGGGCTAGCAGGCGTGAGGTAGGGGCTCAGGAAGTGGCACTTAATTGGAAGCAGGAGGGGGCAGCCAGGGCAGGAGTTAAAGGAATAAAGTCCCAGACAGGGAAAGGGGTGTCTCCAAGCCCTGCAGGGATGAAGGGAGCTTTGGGAGGTTGGGATGAGGAAGGAAACTCACTGTATTGCTGCAGCTTCTCCGTGTACTCTGAATCAGAGCTGTGCCGCTGCTTCCTGGAGGGGCAGGGTGGAGGGTAGGCATGAGACAAGTCCGCAGCTCCTTCCCTTCAGGGGACCCTTGGGCTCACAGGAGGGGCAGAGAGCATAGGGGACCACCCAGTGCCTGGTGCTATGGTCAGTGGCTACAGCTGCCACTGGGTCTCCGGGCAAGAGGCTCAGTGGACTTGGTCCCTGAGGGAATCTGCCAGTAGATTCAGGGGACAGGGAGGGGACAAGACGAGGACATAGGCATGGACTGGAGAGAGGCTTTCCGACAAGGATAGCCTGGGCCTAGGAAGGCTGTGGTTCTAGGTCTGACGTGGGTGATGGTTCACCTATGTGGCGAGAGGGTTCTAGGGCACTAAAGGGAGGCTCAAGTCAGCCCCTGGGCCTGGGAGTACCTGAGGCAGACGACAGCAATGACCACAACAGCTACCACGAAGACAAGCCCAGCTGTGGCAGAGCCCACAATGAGGGGGAGCTGCTCCTGGAGCTGCTGGGCACCAGAGCCTAGAGACAGGGAGGGACAGGTGAGTGGTGGGGTGGAAAGTGCGGACAGGGGCAGGGACAGGTGTGTGGCGGTGTGTACCTCTCTCACTTGTGGTATCAAACTCAGCCGGGTGGCTGTACTGCCCATAGCCAGCTACGGTGCGGGCGCGGACCTGGACCACGTAGCGGGCGTCAGGCCGCAGCCCGTCCAGCTGCACGGAGTTCTTCTGGCTGGTCACTGTGGAGGCGATGCCCTCACTCTGCAATACCAGGAGGAAGGCTGTGTCTCAGTGGGCCCTGACGCCCATCGGCCCCTGCCCACCCCCCACTCAGTACCCAAGGCTTTGCTCTCAAGGGCCCCTGGCACTATCTGGGGAAATCTTCTTGTCCCAAGGCTTCCTCCTGCCCCTGGAGGCTCTGACCTTCTCAAAGTACTTCATCTCGTAGTCCAGGATGACTCCGTTGGGCCGCTCTGGGGGCGCCCAGGACAAGGTCAGGCTGCTTCCGGAGCTGCTGTGCAGGTGTAGTGTTGGCACTTCAGACGGGGCTAGGGGAAGAGCGGGGGGCTCATCACGGGCCCTGGCACCCTTCCCAAGCACCCAGTTCCCCTGGGACCCCCGATGATCTGTGCCGCAGGCAACCCCAGCTCTATGTGGGGAGATGACCCAGGCCCTACCCTCCTGTGTGCCCTCCTCACCAGCCTGGTTGGTGGTGATATTCACAGCCGCGTAGCGGGGGGGCAAAGGGCTCTTGCCCGAGACACCGTTGACGGCCTGCACCTCAAAGGTGTAACGCGTGTGGGCCAACAGATGGCTGATGTGGACCCGGCGTTCTGTGAGGCCCAACTGCCGAGGCACAAACTCCACGTTGTCATCACAGCGTGAGCAGGTCATGGTGCCCCCGGCCCCAAGGCCCCCATGGCACTTCTTGCAGATGACATTGTATAGGAGGTCGTCCCGGCCACCCAGGTCCCGGGGCTCACTCCACTCGAGGATCAGCGAGGTCTCATTCACATTGGAGATCACACCCCGGGGCGGAGACGGCACCGCTGTGGGAATGGTGGAAGAAGAGGACAGTGAGCTAGGGCCCTAGGACCACCGTCTGTCCAGAGTTCCTGCACACTCCAAGCTGCTTCCTACCTCCTTGCCTTTGCCTCTGCTTTAATAAGCGGAATACCTTTCCTACACTTCTTCACTGGGCACACACCTATTTATTTGGCCTTTAAGGCTCAACTTGAGAGGTCACCTCCTCTTGGAAACCTTCCTTGATTCATTCTCTTCCCGTCCTCTGCATTCCTGTAACAATTCCTGGGCATCCCTCCAGCCCAGCACTTAGCACATTATATGGTCATTATCTGTTTCCACATCTGTTTCTCCCACCAGGTTGCAAGCTCCTAGAACAGTGACTGTATCTTTTCCTCCACATCCCTGGCGCCTGGCAATTCCTGGCACTAAAGGCTGAAGCAGGGAAGAAGCAGGACACCAGGCTGCCCCAGGGTTGTGAGGTCCCCTCTCTGGTTAGAGTTGGGCCAAAAGAATAGCAGTTCTAGACAGAGGAAAGAGTAATGGACTAGAGGGTCCTAGCCAGTTTCTGATACCCAGCGAGGAGCTAACAAATGCTTATTAAATGTTGGTGCAAGGGCTAAGCCTTTCAGCTCACCTGGATTCTGGCTCAGGGCCAGTCACTTCCTACCTGTGCCATGTTGAACACAACATCTAAGCCCCCTGAGCGTCAGTTATCCTATCTGGAAAGTGGAGCTATTCACAGAGACTGTTTGGGCACCCCCGGGCTGGCCCGCAGAGGGAAGGCCTGGAGTGGGAGAGTATGAGGACGCGCTCACTCACTGGTACAGGCACTGTCTGCGGAGTCAGAGTCTGCGCGGTAGAAGTTACTGTGGCAGGTGCAGATGCTGGAGGCTGGCGAGGTGGTGCGGCTGTTGGGCGGGCAGGGCAGGCAGGGCCCCTCTCCCTGCTTTGCCTTGTAGCTCCCAGGCGGACAGGCTGGGGGGGAGAAGAGGATGGACGTCTCACCTCTATCCCTGCAGACACCAACCCGCCACACCTCTGTGGGAATCTGGCCCTTCCCAAGCACAGGTCGCGGTCCCCCACCTCCCAGACTGCGGGGGCCGTGCTGGTACTGCCTAAGTCCAGCTGCAGCTACAAAAGGCCCTTTTGCCCCGTGGAAACCCCATGTCAGCGGACTCCTCCCCGCCCCTGCCCCGACCCCGACCCCCAACTCTGGGGCCTCACGGACGAAGACGTCAGCTCCATCACCCGGACAGCCTGGACTTGTCGAGGCAGGGATGAGAGGGAGGAGGAAGAGGAGGGAGGGGGACGGGAAGAGACCATTAGTGGGCTGGCAGCAGCCTCTACTCTGCTGGGGTGCCCCACCCCTCCCTGAAGCTCGAGGATAATTATTCCTGAAGATCCGGAAGAACGCCCCAAAACAGCCAGGAGGTGGGGCCTCTGAGTTTCACAGCCAGCCTCTCTCCCCACCCAGCCAAGAGCAGGGCAGCAGCTCCTTTCTGCCCTGGGGCAGGGGTGGGTGCTGAGGAGGGGTGAGAAAAGGAGAGAAAGAAAGCAGGCAGGAAGGCTGGGGTCACCTGGAGTTCAGAGGCCTCAAAGCATCCACGAGGGGAACCCCAATCCCCAAAGGGAGCCCAGAGCTCGGTGCCTGAACACCCCTTCAGAGCCTCTATTTGGGCCTGGCTCTGGAGAGTCCCCATATCTACGACGGCCATATAATTTATTATTCAAACTGCACTATTTTGAGAGTGAAAGCGGGCACTAGTAATAATCACGTTAGCATGACAGGCATAAACCAGGACTGCCCTGGACACACTAAAGCATATGGTCATCCTGCCCATATACAAACTGCCTTTGGAGAGGTCGTCCGGGGTGTTGGGTCTGTGCCCTTCTCTGGGGTTTAATCTCCCTCGACTAAGGTGATATTCCATCCCAGCTCTTTTGAGCCACTGGGAGAGGGGGCAGGGGCCAGGCCAGCCTGGTTGCTACGGGAACCATAGTGCATTTCCTGCTAGGGACCTGCAAAGTGTTAGCCGCTCTTCAGGTTGTCAGGCTCATCACCCCCACCCCTTTCTCCACTTAGGAGGAGGAAGTCTGGGGGCAGGTTCCCATAGAGAAGTGGAGAGGAGCAGGGCAAGGCACTGTTCACCTTCCCACAACAGCACCCGACACTGGGCCTCACAGCCAGGTTGGGCCTCCAGCCCCCTTACACTGAGGGTTGTGCTAACAGCCAGCTCCCACCCCTAGTAGCTTCAGGTTGCAAGTGCCAGGTGGGAGAACAGGGCAGAGGGGACAGAAGACAAGGCCCTCAGCACCTTGGCCTGCATGGTACAGCACTGGATGAGGCTGCAGTCCCAGCTCCCACATTCCCAGCTATGAGGCCTAGAGTGCAGAACCTCTCTGGGCCTTCTTACTGGCTAATCAGGAGGCGCAGCTGGAATCTACCTCACAAAGTTGTGGTAAGCCTCAGATGAGAGAACCTCTCGTGAACGGGTGTTATAGCTGGAAAATCTAGCACACCGTGAGATCTTATGAGTCTCGGCAAGCCACCCAAGACAGGCCTCCTAACCTCCTCGTATATGAAACCAGGACCAAACAACCCTTGTCCCCCATGCATCCCAGGGCTCCCAAGAGTCACAGCTAACACTTACATGGTGCTGTGCTTCCCCACGTCCCAGGCACTGTTCCAAGGGCTGCCATGCACTGATTCAGTTAAGCCCCACTACAACTCCACGAAGGAATCACCATTAATGTCCCCATTTTGCACATGAGGAAACCGGGGCTCAAAGAGTTAAATAACTTGCCCAAGGTCTCACAGATGGTAAGTGGCAGAGTCAGGACTCAGGACTTCAGAGACTGGGCCCCTAACCTCTGTGCTATAAATACTGCTTCTCAAGAGGCAGATGAGACCCCTCAGGTTAAACGGCCAATCACGAGGTGCCTGCAGCTCTGGGTCCCACCTAATACTTGCAGGGTGAAACGTAAACGTGGCACTGGACAAACGGGCATCTCTGCTGGCCTCCCGAGACTCTGAGCACGTTCTTCAGCTGCCTCCTTGTCAAGGATTCTCCATGTCTTCCTTCCTCTCTCTTTAGTTTCATTTTTTTCTCCTGGTATTCTGGTGTCTCTCCTCATTTTCTCTCATCTCCCTCCTTGCACCATGTTTTCTGCACCTGATACCCCTCCTCCCTTTCCTCCCTCTGCCCCAGACCTAAGGCCAGACCCCCCTGTCTGGCAGGTAGGAAGCAGTGGGTAGGGGGCAGCGGGCGGCTGTGGCCCAGACCCTCCCCAGGCCAGTCCCCACTCACGGCGGCACTGGGACTCCTTGGCGGCTGGCTCGTGGCCGGTGGCACAGGTGCAGGCACCCACAGGCACCATCCACTCCCCGTCACCGTTGCAGTAGAGCTTGAGGGGTACCGACACCTCCACGGCATTGGCGATGCAGGTGCCAGGGGCAATGACCAGTGAGGTGGGCTCAGCCCCAGTGAGGGTCTCGGGGAAGAGCGCAAAGCCTGCGGTGGTGGATGCGCACTTCTTGTAGAAGGCTCGCACGGAGATGAGCGACATGCAGGCGCCCTGGTCCTGGAAGGCCAAGTAGAAGCCGGCCTTGGAGAGCGGACCGAAGCTGCGCACCTTGGTGTTGACACGGCCGGCATCGAGCCGCGAGAAGCTCTCATCGGGCGCGATGGTGTCCACCTTCACGTAGGGGTTCTCCATCCAGAAGGGGGAGGAGGCCGAGGCCACGTCGCTGTCAGCCTCATAGTAGAAGAGGTTGAAGGTCTCCTTGCAGGAGCCAGGGATGTTGGGGATGCTGTTGCAGTCACGCACAGTGAACTTGAGCTCCACGTAGACCCGCTGCACGTCCTGCCGCCAGATGAACCCTGTGCGAAGCCAGTTGTTCTGGCTTGACTCGCGCACGTTACACACCTGGTACGTGCGGATGGGGTTCATGGCCTCGTCATAGCCGCTCACCTCTTCCCACTGTGCAAGTGAAAAAGACAGAGAGTAAGCACCGGCATTTGCCGGGTGCTTATCACATGCCCAGATCTGCTATATTTACTTCACAGAGATGCTTCCATGGTGTAGGGGTTGAGCACACAGACTACGTGGGCTCAAATCCCAGTTCTCTGCTTGTGGTGTGACTACAGGTAAGTCACTTAACCTCCCTGTGCCCCCACTTCCCCATCTGTAACATGGTAAGAAGAAGATGTATAAGGAATAAATGACTTTAAATGACTACAGCACTTAGAATGGGGCACTTGGTAAGTACTATGTGAGAATTAGCTATAATGTTTATTATCTTTATGCCTCAATTTCATTGTCTATAAAGTGGGACTGATTGCAAGTAAATGAGGCTGTGAGGAATTAAATCAGTTTAATATATGTAATGGGCTTGCACCAATGCCTGGTACAGATAGAGCAAGCATTCAGTAAACTTTGGTTATCACTATTACCATCACATTTAACCTTCACAGCTCCTTAATAAGGTATTGGGCTGGCCAGAAAGTTCGTTCAGCTTTTTCCGTAACATCTCACGGAAAAACCCAAACAAACTTCTTGGCCTATCCAATACATCTGTTGTCCCCACTCCAGAGGAGAGGAAGTCAAGACTCACAAAGGCAGGGACTTGCCCAAGGTCACAGAGTCAGGTCTGGTGACTAAGGGCCTATAATATCACCCAAATCCAGTGTTCCAGAACTTAGTGCAGTTGTGAAGGACATCTAGGGAGGCTAATTAGAACACTTTAGAGACGTCAGGACTACAGGAATGTAACAGTCAAGAAATGGAGGCCCAGAAAGGCAAACTGTCTTGCTCAAGGTCACACAGCAAGTCAGAGACCTGGAACCAAGGTTTCCTTGTTCCCAAGCACCCAGGAAGGAGGGAGATGGGCAGAACAGACATGCAAAGGGACGTCAGGCAGGAGAGGGATGGAAATAGGCTGAAGACAGGCTGGGGGGTGGGCAGAGGGAGAAGGAGCCAAAGGTGGTGTGTATGGGGGAGGGGGGACAGAAGCAGGCTGAAGAGTCAGAGATGAAAACACTCACAGAAATGGACCATCGGGCAAAGGAGGAAGGTGACAGATGAAGAGGACGGGGATGCCGCAAGAGGGGGAACTGACAAGCAGTGGGCAGAGGCAGCCCTTCTTGAGCCCTGCTGCAGGGGTTAATTGGCAACCAACACTCAGGAGAAATGGTGGGGAAGTCTTACCCCACTTTCTGGATGAGATGTCCATGCCAACTCAGACGTCACCCATTTTGTATCCATGAGGGTCTCTGGGGGAGCAAAAGGAGAAAAAAGGTCAGGGGCCAAGTTTAGGATGAAGAGAAAGAGGAGGTTGCCCAGGAAAGGCCAGGACGCCAGACATTGATTCCCACCAGGTACTCCCACCCCATCCCCAAGTTCCCCAAACCCTCAGCTCCCCTGTCCCAGAGGAGACCCTGCAGCCACCCCCAGAGATGTCATAGCCCCAAAGATGTCTTGTCCGGCCAGCTGGGAGTGAGTGTCAGCTGCTGACCCCAGGTCTGGGTTAATGAGGCAGAAGCCAGGGCCAGTTCACACACCTACAGGCTCTGCTAATCTCCACACAAAGGGGCTGGCAGGGCCTTTATCCTGGAACAAAGGGCCGTGTGCTTCAGACCCTGTTGCTCAGGCCTCCCCTGACTCCACTCCCAGCACAAAGGCCCAGCTCCACACACGCCCAGGGGAAGGGAAGAGCAGTCACAGGCCAGAGCCCACTCTCACCCAGCCTCCCACAGACCATCTCTGGAGGACAGGACAGGAATGCTCTTTGAGGACGGGGTGAGGGCCACCAAGGCCCAGGCTAGTTCCTCTAGTGCTGGTTCAGCTCTTCCTGCAATCCTTGGATAAAAGTACTGTTGGCGCACCTCTCTCACAGGTGAGGAAACTGATGCCCACATACAGTACATATAGGGCGTAAGGTAAGACTGTTAGGACTTGAGGTGAAAACTTGAAAGGTGACTCAAATTCAGGTCTATCTGATTCCACAACTAACCCCTTAACCAGGGCACTCTGACTGCAATATGCCCCTCTGTAAAGGGGGAACAGAGAAAACCTGGAAAGCTCCTGTGTATACTTTAAGTCCCAACCAAGATGTCATGTCCTCCAGGAAGCCTTCCCTGAACCACCAAGTCAGGGTTGGATGCCTTCCTCTATGCATCCAGGGCCAGGTGCTTTGTCATAGCACCGATCCTGTTCTGAGCTTCGGATTTTTTTATCTGTTTCCTTTTGCTTGGCCACAGGAGGCGCCTATTAATGTTTCTGACTTAAACTTGCTCCCCTAGGAACCTGGATCGTGGGTTCTGGCTTGAAAACTCTCCTGACAGTGTGACCCCAACATTAGACCTAGGAGCAGAAAAGAGGCCCCAAGTCCTTTCCCATAGCCTGGAAGACAGCCAGCAGTTCTCCCCTCAACTCCAACCTGGAATGGGGCAGGGCCGCCCCAGAACTTCTGAAGGCCTCTACCTCAACAATGGGGCAGGCTGGAGGTATCCAGGAAGGGAAAGACCCAAACCCCACAGGCTCCAGGCTTTCGGCCTTCGCCAGTTTCCTGCAGTCTGGGTCTGAGCCTAGGATGGTGGATGAGGCAGCTGTGGCCCCAGGCCCTCATGTGAGGCAAAGGGAGCAGCGAGCAGCAGCCATTCACTTTGGGGAGTGAGGTTCCCTCGTCTTCCTGCAGCAGCAGCTGGTCCCTGGAGGGCCCGGCTGCAGGATGCGCTATCCCAGCTTCATCGTCGGTGGCCTGACAGGCCCCTCTGGCAGACAGACAGACACAGACATTTAGCAGGGGGGTAGAGGGGTACGGAAGGGAAGACGGGATGGGCAGAAGCAGGGGCCCCAGAAACAGGCAGGGAGGAAGACAGGCGGGCGGAGCAGGCGGATGGTGGGCGGCACCGAACTGGAGGGATGTGCGGAGCCGGCTGGCTAGGACCAGACAGCCAGGATGGCCGGCGGTGGACTACAAAAGACAGCGAGATGGAGAGACAAGGAGGCCCCAGGAGACAGACACAGAGACAGAGAGGGAGGCTGCCAAGTAGCCTCTTCGCTAGCCAGCGGCCCAGAGTACCGCTGTCCCTGGGAGCCGTGGAGCCAAGCGCGCCCCCTCCCCCCAGCCAGTCCGCCTGCTTGTCTGCCCGCCGCCCGCCGCCGAGCAGGCCAGGGCTCCCACCGCTCCCTCGCGCTGCCTCCCTCCTCCATCTCCCTCACTTCCTTCTGCTCAGCCAGCGCCAAACCCATCTGGAACTGTTTAAACCCAAATATTCAGCCCCTCCCCCCTCCAGCCAGATTCCTCCGCAGTTTAAAACAAGCCCTGCGCCGGCTCGGAGAGGAGTGGGGGGAGGGGGCGGGGGGGGTTGGTGGGGTAGGATCTTCGTTTCTGTTTAATTTCTGGGGAGCGAGAGAGGGAGGGGGCGGGGATCGGCCCTCGGCCATCGCTCAGCCTTGGCCATCGCTCAATCTCGGCACATTTTTCCCATTAATGAGGAGAGGACTTAGATTTCGAGTCATGTGTGCCTGAGGAAGGGCTCGGTCACCCTGGTGGGGAGGGGGCTTGCTCTCTGGGGGAGGGGAGGGGCCTGCTCTCTTCAGCAAGAGGGAGACCCTGAGGTGCCTGGGTCCCAGCCTCAGGAAGAACATGGGGGGGTCCCCAGAATCCATCTGTCTGGGGGTGGGGCAGGGAGAGACCCAGCCCAACAGAGCCCACCTTTTCTATGTGTGTGGCATGTGTGGGTGTGGGTGTGTGTGTAGGTACACACGCGGGGGTAAAGGATACAGGTACAGGGGACAAGGACAAAAGAGGAATGAGGGAGCAACCTCCACACTCCCCAGCTGCCAACTGCACCCGCACCCTCCTCTGTCCCACCAAGTGGCTGCTCCCCGATACAGCCCCGCCAACCCACGAAGCAAGCAGGGAAGTGGCCACCAGGCCTTTCTGGGATGTTCTGGGACTGGGGCTTCAATGCTCAGAAGGAAAGCAGCACCCCTTTCAGGTTTCACAGGGCCGCGGGGAACAGCCACGTGGCAGCAGCCGTGTGGCCCCGGCCTGTGCACACACAGATGCACACACATCACCCAGTTCTCAGTGGCTGGGCTCGTTCCCGCCACTGGGGCCAAACAGCGACAAGTCACAGGTATGGTGGACAAAAACACACAAAGCCACAGCCACCCGCAAACACACACACGGCTTCACACACAGCTACAGTCTGTCTTGGACGGACACACGGATACATATGGTACAAGCAGATCAGTCTTCCTGAGACATTCGTATACAATGAGCCTTTCCTACACACAGACCGGGCTTGCCTTAGGCAAGGACCCACTCTCACAGCCCTCAGATGCGCGGATTTCCTGAGACATATGCATACGTGAGGGCACGTGCATTCAACAGTGCGTTCTCCCTACACACCCAACTGCACACTGTTGCCGACCACAAGTCACAGTCTTGAGTGTACTCAAGTACAAACACAAACACCAGTTTCTCTGTGCAGACACGGTGACATGCTCTTACACAGTCACACACAACTAGCATCAGCTACACATGCACAGACGCCCGTTTGCACCAAAACATTCCGCAGGAGCGTGCAGACACAGTATAAGTATCAACATCTAGAGGTTGTGTAAAGCCTCAGAGGTGCATCCTCCATGCACATCTCACACACACACACACACACACCCACACACCCACACACACGCTACAAGCACGATCTTTCTATGAGGTGAGTTTTCAAGTGGGGTGGAGGAAGAGTTGGGAGAGGGCACTGTCTGCTGAGAAAGCAAAGGTACTGGGGCAGCCTCGGCCAGAGGCTCAGGGAAGGAACAAGCCCCAGACCAGCTTCCTGTGGCCCTGACCCAGGCAGGAGCTGTCACAGGTCACGAGGCTAGGGGTGGGGCAGGGGCATGAAGATGATTCTGGGTGTGGCTGGGTGCAGCCTCCCCAGGTGCAGCCCTTGCCCAAGCAGCAGGCCACTTCCCGGCCAGCACAATGCCACCATCCCCAGCACTGAGCCCTTGGGGAGGGGGTGGCACGATGAAGGCATTTAGCCTCAGGAGCTTCGGTCAACACGTAAGTTGGGGGCCCAGGAGGAGGAGAACATCGTGGGCACCCAGCCTGTGTCTGAGGGCCTCACTGGGCCGCCCTGGTGCTGGGAGCCTGCCACCTGCCCTAGTGAAGGGCCAGGGACACACAACTTTATGGAGCTGCCAGACCCCACAGTGACCCCAAGCCCCAAGTCACACAGAGCACCCCACCCTGGGAACAGGCATGCCAGTGAGACCAGAGAATCAAACAAATCTAGAGACAGGAGCAAGAAACCCACCGGCCCAAACTCCAGACCGAGGACGTTGAGGTGGTGGGAAAGGTCACGCTCCTGGGCTGGGCCAGCAGCGCGTGCAGGGGCAGGAGGACAGAGGGGCAGGGTGCGGGCGAGAAGGCACACCCTGGAACCCTGCCTGCAAAGAGAGGGAGGAAACTCCCAGTCACCTCGGAGTTGGTCCCCCTCTTCCGCCTGGGGTCCCTACCTCAGCCAACCAATCCAAGGGATCTGTCCCGTCTTCTCCCATCCTTCTCCTCCCCTGCGTGTCGGTGTGTGTACACGCGTGTACCAACCTGCACACTCCGGGTGGTCAGCCCAGGGAGAAAGGGGTCTTAGGCAGACCCTGCCATGGGACCTGGAGGGCCACCTCCCTCCCCCTGCCATGGCCCCGAGGGCCTCCAGTCTGGGATGGAGGAGAGGGGAGCATCCCAGAACACATTTTGGTTTTCATTCTTCCCCTCAGATCACGGAGATTTATAATTAAATAAACCTGAGAGGGAGGAGAAGGGAGGAAGAAGCACAGGACAGGAGCCCAAATGCCTCAGTGCTCATCCATAGCCCCCCATAGCCCCCACCCCAGTTGTGGCCCTGCCAGCAGCCAGAAGGACGGATGAACAGCTAGCTTTTGAGCCCTTCCCTGGGATCCCAGCCACAGCGGGTCTGACCAGGAGTCTGGGGGCGGAGAGGCAACAGGAGACCCGATGGCAGGGCCAGCCCTTGGGGCAGGGGGCCTCTCCCACCCCATCAGGTGCCCAGATGTATCCAGTCTCCCTCCCCCCACTCCCAGCTGCCCAATCCCGACAAACCAGTTTGACTCAGCACAACAGGCAGGGCTACAATTTTCAAACTCTGCAGGCCTGGTGATTCAGCCTCTTCATGCTGTTTAATTAGCGTAAGGCGGGTGGCGGAGGCCTTGCCCACAGCAGCTTTGGGTTAGCTTGCTGCTGCTGAGGCCGGACGGACAAACTGTTTCCCCCCAATCCCTGCTGCTGTCCCTTGTCGCAGCTCTGAGGTGCCAGCTGAAGACAAACAGGGGCGGGGCGGGGGGGGCTGGAGAGCCAGAGGCCACTCGAACAAGTGAGGAAGCCATAGAAACCCCAGCCCGCTGTCCCCTCTTAGCTGCCACCTACTCGGTAGTCACTGCTGCTGCCTCTGAGAAAGAGATGGGTCACACACTGCCTCTCCCCCGCCAGGGCCTGCTTCCACTACAGCAGCAACTCAGCTACAGGGCTTGCCTGGGAGAAGGCTGTCCAGCCCCCCTCTTACATCTGGTAACTGTTTCTTTTTTCTCAAAAGAGTCTCTTCCCAGCAGGGACCTCCTCACCCCATCTGAGGTATAAGGACCCTATGGTCCAGACATCCTTCCTATCCCACGCCTTGTTCCTGGTCCGCTCACCTACTGGACCCCACTCCCTGGTTCATGGTCCTGAAGGGGAGAATGGTCTTGGCTTGGGGGACTGGGGAACATTACCTGAAAGCAGAGTGAGCAACAAGGTGGCCCTGTTTCCCTGTGAGTGAGGGTAAAATCGAGGGCAATTTGTGTGTGTGTTTGGTGCAGTGTGTGTGTGTGTGTGTGTGTGTGTGTGTGTGCAGGTGGAAATCAGAGGGCAAGAAGAGAGGTGTTTCTTCAACCAAGGAGGATAAGCAAGGACCCTGGCTCCATCCTCATGGAAAACTGATGAGATATTTGGATGCAGAATCTTCATGAACCCCAAGTGTATAGGGAGGAAGAACAACCAGGTGCTAGACAGCATCTAATCAATGAGACCATGAGGGACAGCACCCACAGCTCAAGGACCCTGGGCCTAAATATAATGACCTCAGAGGCCAAGAGCCTAAAGGCTCCCTAAGGCCAAGGGCAAACCAAATCCTGGCAAAACCAAAGGGAAGGCTGGATGGAGCAACGGAGTGAGATCCTCCACCCATAAAGCTTGGGGGGCTGAAGAGAGCTTCAGTGCTGGGCGTCCCACCCAGCCCTGTCCTCTGGCCGGGACCCCCAGGTCCACCCATCCCGCCATTGGAGCTCCAGAATAGGGATGGGGTACAGGCAGGAGTCAAGGACAGCTGTCTCCTGACCCAGCTCTCTTCCCATCCCATCCTTTCCCTCCCAAAGCTGGAAAAAGATGGAGGTGGGGGGACAACTTCCTCCCCAGACGAACTTTTCCTCCTCCCATTATTGCGTCCTCTAAGCTCCCTCCAGCAGGGCAAGGGTACACACCAGTTTCACTTTCCGGTGCTCCCCAAGGAGCAGACCCTAGGGTAATAACAATAACAGTTAATCCTTGAATAACAATGGCTGTGCTAAGCACTTGACACACATTAAGGATTCAATCTTCATAACAGCCCTAGGAGATGGGTTCAACTACTATCCCATCTCACAGTGAGGGAGAGCAGGAGTGTGGTTAGGTAGACCACTGGGCTGGGGTCAGCACCCTGAGGCGTCATCTCTCTTTTCCCTTTCATTCTCACGCCAGCGGAAGACCCTAAGTTCTCATATATGGCAAAAGTGAAGGAACTCGTGAAAGCCACACTTGGGAGGCACTGCTACCTTCCTAGGGGCACCCCACACTGGCCTGGCCTCCCAGCCACCACCCACCCAGCCAGGGAATAGCCCCAGATCCCACTTCACAGCCTGAGGGAGGAGGGGACAGAGTAGGGGCAGTGGCCCCACTGTCCTCTCTTTCCTGGGCTGCTACAGCTCATCAGGCCTCTGCCTCCTGGTCAGCCCCTCGGGTCCTGGACCTGGAGGCCTGGATGCCAGCTCCCAGCTAGGGCCTGCCAGCTGGGGTCTAGAGGGACCAGCAGATTGTGAGGGGTGAAAAGGAGGACGAAAAGAAGGGAAAGAGGAAGAAGGGAGGGAGGAAGGAAGGGGTGAGCCTTTTCAGGTACCCCTTGCTCACCTGACCCAAACCACGCCCCCACTCCACTCTCAGAATCAGCACCCACCACGCCCCACAACAAGGGCTCTGGGGCCTGGCACACACAGTCCTGTAAGTGTGTGTGCCTGTGTCGCCTCTCCTGGGCTAAGACACAGACCTGGGAACTCCAGCAGGCTCCCTGGCTCACACCCTTGAGGCAATCAACAACAAAGCCCCACACCGGTTTCTCACGCCTGTGATCCTATCACACACATGTGGGAGAGTGTGCACAAGCGTGGGCGTGACCTCGGTGTGTCTGTCTGGATTTGCATGCGTCCACCCGTGTGAATCAGTCTGTCAGCACCAATGGGCTCAGAGATAAAAGACGTTCAGAAGAATGTTTTTTTCCCCCTGGAGAAAATGAGAACGAACAAGAGAATGCCTTTCTCTCCGAACTCTGTTCTTTTTTCCTTCCAACCTTCAAGTTTACCGATTACGAACATATGAACAAACCAAGTCACATGGAATTCATGTGTTTGTTCTCAAACTAAGAAAGTGACCGGATTTGTTAAAGATACCAAATATAAGTACTGCCTATAATCCCAATTTCCCCCAAATTTCTGTGGTGTCCTTCCCTCCACCTTAAGGAAGGTTTTTTTCCCCTCATTTAATGGCTCCAAAAATTTGGGGAACTGTGCGTTTGTGTCTGCATCTGTTTGTATGTCTATTGTTTAACCAGTGTCAGTGCCTCTGTCCCCTCAGGCTTGTGTCAAGTGGATGTGTGTGAACTCTCCCACCGGGGCCAAAAACACTTGGGCTGTCCATCCAACCACAGTCGTTTGGAAGTTAGAGCAGTCTCGGCAGGTTTCACAGAACCCATCGAGAGAAGCCCGGCCTTTTCCCACCGGCTAATGCGTAAGGCACCGGCTCCGGCACTACCTGGGACAAGCCCCGGAACCTCAGGGGTTCGGTGGAGACCCCAGCACACGGGATGTCCTGCTAGAAGGCAGAGGGGGTGCCGCAGAGCCGCGTGTAACGCCGGGTGAACACAGCACCTCGTGGATAGTTGGCGCTCGTAAACCGTAAACAATAACAGGCCCCTGCCTCTCCATCCCCGCAGTCATTCCCTGACAAAGCGGGGTGCACGCACTCACACTCTCACTGATCACTCCAAGGGGTTCCGAACCAACGCCGCCCCTCAACCTGGGGAGTCCCGCTTCGCCTCCACCCTCCACAGCCCCGCATCAGCCTCAGCCCCCGCCTTGCCTGGTGGGTCGCCCACACTTCCTTGCCTCCAGAAGGTGCCCGGGGCCCCGCTCCTCTGCCCTGAGTGCGGGGTACTCCCTCAGAAGCTCACGGCCGGGCCATGACTTTCGGGGACGCTCTTCCGAGTCGAGCAGCCCGCGATCCCGCAACTGGCGGACTGCCTGCCACAGAGATAGCTAGAGCCTCCGAGGCGGCGCCGAGAGCGTCCTCCCCACCCCATCCTCCGGACCCTGGAAAGGGCGCGGGTGACCGAGCTTCCTCCGAAGTGCGCCCAGCCCTCATCGGACCAACACCGCAGACCCTCCCCGGCCCACGCTCGGGCGACCCCGGACACCTTAACCCTTGGACGCGCCCCCCGACGCCGCTCACCTTCCAGCGCCCGGCAGCCGGAGGGCAGCAGCAGGGGCAGCAGCAGCAGCGGAGAGAGCAGCGGCAGGAGCCCCGGCGGCGGCGGCGGCGGGCGGGCTCGGGCCATGGCCGGGGCGGGCTCCGGGAGCCGAGCCGAGCCGAGCCGCGCCGGGCCGCGCCGGCGGGGCTGCGGGCACCCGCGGGAGGGTCCGCTCGGCGGGCTCCGAAGAAGGCTCGCGCACGGTGGTCCTACGAGATCCAGGCAAGGAGAGGGTGCAATCCAGGCAGGCGGCTCCGGGACCGAGGCGGCGCCCTTAGCCGGGCGATGCTGAGGGATGCTGGCAGGTCGGTCCCAGGGGAATCTGGACGGACCGGTCCTGGAGGATCCGGGGCGCTTGGAGAGCTCGGAACCAGTGGACTCGGGGGGGGCGGGCCGGGGAGGGAGTGCGCAAGTGGTCGTAGTTCGGTGTGCACAGTAATCCAGAGGTCTGCTGCGGGTCCGACTCGGATCGGGGACTCCGGGTGCGCGCGCCGTCCGGGGTGCGATCTGGGCTCTTGCTGCGCCGCTCACGTACTCACTTCTGCTGTCCCCAGCGCTGGCGCGGCCGCTCTGGGCGAGAGGGGTGGGGCCGGCCGCCTGCCTGTCATCTCTGAGGCCCCACCCTTAGCCATCCTCCACCCACTCACAGACCGCCAGGCGCGCTGGTTCGGCCTCGAGAGCACTCTGCCGGAGTTCAGTTGGCGGCGGCTCCATCACGCCCACCCTCGTTCTCTGAGGACTGGGGTGGGCGGGGCCAAGGAAAAGATGAATCAGATTGGGCGGAGCGATACTGTCCGTCAGAGGGAGAAGCCCGCCTCCTGTCCCCCATTGGCGATTAGTAACCGAACCTGAGTCCGGCGAGGTGCCATCCACGTACAACGAGCCGGGGGCGCCCCCGTGTGGTCTGTACGTGCCCGGGGCCGCCGCCATGTGGCTGTGTTTCCAGGCACGTCCTGACACTAACGAAACTCGGCTTAGGCAATACCAGGTGGGCGTCCTCCGCGACACATCCTGCAACGAGGGCCTTCTCGCTTGTTTATTTATTCATTCATTCATTCAGCTGTGTATTTCATCATTCTTTGAGCCAAAGACTCTAGCAACTTCTGGCGATACAGCAATGGATAAGACAGAGGTTCGTGTTCTCTTGGAGCTAGTTTAGCGATGGAAGCAGGCATGAAGTTATCACAGCAGAGTGTAACTTATTATTATGGAGGAAGGACAGAGTTGCTGGAGCACATGTGAGAGGGACGGCTATGTCTGGCCCTGAGGAAATGACATTCAAGCTGAAATGTGAAAGATGAGTAGGAGGTGAAGGATGTGTGTTTGGCGGGGGCAGTTTCAGGCAGAGCAAACACTCTTTGTGTGAAGTCCCAGGGGCAAGAGAAACATTTATCGGAGGAAGCCGAAAGAAGTTCAGAATATCTTAAGTGTAGAGTTGGAGGCTGAGGGGGGCCAAAAGGAAGCTTGGAAATCGGTGTGGGGGACCAGAGGAATTTTTTTTTAGATTCATAAGGCCTTCCTGGGGTGAGGGGGGGAAGGTTGGGATTGACATATGCACACTACTATATATGAAATAGATAATAAGGACCTACTGTATAGCATAGGGAACTCTACTCAATACTCTGTAATTGCCTACATAGGAAAAGGATCTTAAAAAGAGTGGATATATGTATATGTATAACAGATTCACTTTGCTGTACAGCAGAAACTAACACAACATTGTAAATCAACTATACTCCAATAAAAATTAAAAATAAAAAAGCCCTCCCTGAGAGCTAGGGTTTGAAGCAGAGCCATTACTTTATCAGATTAACATGGCTTCTCTGGGAAAGAAGAATGGGAGGAGGAAAGGGTGGAAACAGGGAGATCAGAGAGGAAGCTGTGCAGTGGTCAGGCAGAGGAAGATGGTGACTTGGACTAGGGTGGTGGCTGTGGGGATGGAGAGAAGTGGGCAGGTCTAAGATATTTTAGGAGGGCTTCCCTGGTGGCGCAGTGGTTGAGAGTCCGCCTGCCGATGCAGGGGACACGGGTTCGTGCCCCAGTCTGGGAAGATCCCACATGCTGCGGAGTGGCTGGGCCTGTGAGCCATGGCCGCTGGGCCTGCGTGTCCGGAGCCTGTGCTCCGCAACGGGAGAGGCCACAACAGTGAGAGGCCCGCGTAACACACACACACAAAAAAAAGAAAATAAGATATTTTAGGAGGGCTTCCCTAGTGGCGCAGTGGCTAAGAATCCACCTACAAATGCAGGGGACACAGGTTCGAGCCCTGGTCCAGGAAGATCCTACGTGCCGCGGAGCAACTAAGCCCGTGTGCCACAACTACTGAGCTCATGTGCCACAACTACTGAAGCCTGCACGCCTAGAGCCTGTGCTCTGCAACAAGAGAAGCCACCACAATGAGAAGCCCACACACCACAACAAACAGTAGCCCCCGCTCACGGCAACTAGAGAAAGCCTGTGTGCGGCAACAGAGACCCTTCACAGCCAAAAATAAATAAATAAATTTATTTTTTTAAAAAAGATATTTTAGGAGGTAGAGTCACAGGATTTGTGATTGGGTGGTTGAGAGGTATGGGGCAGATAGAGACATCAAGAAGAACTCCCAGGTTTCTGGATTGGGCAAATGGACTTGTACCCCATTTGCTCAACAAACATTTGCAAAGTGCAATAAACACTCTGAAAAAAAGTCTTGTTTATTAAGAAGTAGAAGTTATTATAGCCTCATTTTACAAACAAAACTGACATCTAGAAAGGCTTAGTGACTTGCCTCAAGTCACAGTGCTTATAAGTGGCAGGGTGGGATTTGAATCAACGATTGTATAGCTTTTAGACTCACTCATTCTACTTAATCAGAGACCTAAGGATCACCTAGATTCTTGTTAAAAACTAAGAAGTCTGAGCCACCCACCCATCTTGGATGTTGGGACTCAGAATCTCTGGGGTATGGGGCCCAGGATTCTGCATTTCAAATAAGCATTCCAGGTGATTCTGATGCACATTGAAGTTCAAGAGTCATTATCACCATGCAGCCTCTTACTGTCCTAACTGGAGAAACATCGCTCCATGGTCCCTCTGAACCTTCCCCAGCTACCCTAAGACTTCTGAGGACAGAGAGTGTGAGAGATCAGATTCTAGGTGGCCTTGGAAGCAAGATGGTCACTCTTAATCCTCTGACCATGAAGTACCCTAGATGTGGTGCTAAAAGCTCCATTAGTGTAAATGAGGTCATGGATCCATTGCTTAAAGACATTGCTGCTCTAGAGAGCTCAATCCTCCTGGCCAGAGGTATGCATGGGTACCTGGGGCTGGGGTGGGGGTGGGGGGAGGAGGATGCCATGAGATTCCCAGATTCCACACCCCCACCCCCCCCCCCCTCCCCCAGAACTTCTGCCTTCGATCTCTTCTTAAGCCCTAGAGACTCCCAGCAACATCATTCAAGGTTCTAGACCACAAAAGGGATCTTGGAGATCATCTTGTGCAACTCCCGCATTGTAAAGCTAGAAAGCCTGAGGCTCAAGAGATAGGTCAGCTTGCCCTAGAGCCCCCTCTGCCCTGGGGCACTGGTTGCAGCAGGGCAGGGTAATATTTCGGCAGGTGGCCTCGCAGTAGCAACACCTCCCAGCGGAAGCCCTGCTCGTTGTAAGGCAGATCCGTGAGGCCGACACTCCTGTTTGCCCAGCATCTGTGCCAGGGTAGGCCTCGCCCTGGACAAACACAGCCTGTCTGGCAGCAGGCACAGTCTCCTTTGTTCTTGGGCCTGATAGCAGAGGCAGCCGGGCCAGCAGGTAACAGAGGGCCCGTCCTCACCGGATGTTGGCAGCATGGTTCCCACGGGAATGGTTCCTGATCAAGAGGCCGACAGGCTGGAGGGCACCTGAGTACTGGCTACAACAGCCTGGGGCAGGAAGTTGACCACCTGGCAACAGAACAGACATGAAAGGAGGGTAGGTGGAGGGATAGGAACTAAAAGCCAGGCCAGATAAGGAGAGCTGGGACACCTCCATCTCTCCAGGCCTGCATGGGCAGAAGGTCCTAACCCTCTTATCTTTCCAGGCTGACGAGGTACCAAGGAACCCAGGGAGTGGGCCACAACCTTTGATCCGGAATGAAGGAAAAACGTCCAGACTGAGGTCAAGATGCCTCTCTCTGTGCCCATCATTCTTTGTCCATTTGTTTCTAGGAGGAACCTGAATATAGAAGCAAGACCTTGGGCTTTGGCATCAGAGGGACCTGAGTCCAAATCCTAGCTCAGTCATTTACCAGCTGGGGAACTTATGATAAGAAGCTGAACCTTTCTGAGTCCAAGTATCTACAGGAATGAAGGTGAGACAATAATCATACCTCCCTTGCAGGGCTATTATGATGCTCTGGCCAAAGGGTCAGGAGCACTGCAGGTGCCTAATAAATGCAGGTGCCTTATAGCAATTAACACTCAGGCCCCAGAACCAATCTTGAAACACGATCAGTTTAGGGATAATTAGAAGAATGTGTGTGAATTGAATTGGGGCTTAATACTCCTGTGGCTGTGACCAACTCCAGATTCTCTTTGAAAAAGATAATAAGTATGTGTCCCTGGGTTTGCGGTTTGGGGATAGTGGCAAGAAAGACAAAACTGGGAGAAGAGGGCTTTGGGGCAGTAAGTGATGGAGGGATGAGTGCTCTTTGGGCTTCAGTTAAGAACTAGGGTGGTGGCAGGGAGACCAGTGAGGAGGGCACAGGCAAGACTTGATGGTGACAGGGCTGGGGTCATAGCACAGTGGTCTGAGCAATGGGGTGGCTGGTCATTTATGGGAAGAGAAGTAAAAACTTGGGGAGGAGCAATTTGGTTGGGGGAGAGGGGAAATAGGGACTGAGGGTGTCATTTTGCACTGGCTAGGATCGGGAGGCCTGTCAGCATGGAGCAGATGGCTGGCTTCACCACTCCCACCTCTTCCACTGACCCTCTCCATTGCCATCTAAGCAGCCTCAGTTCTGCTCTCTCTCTGTCCCTTGGAGGCACCACCTCAGGACCTTGGCACTGGCTGTTCCCTCTGTCTGGATCTCTTCTTCCAGCTCTTACAGAGCTGCCTCTCAGAATTTAGGTCTCCGCTTAAATGTCAGCTCCCTGACCACTTTGATCTCCTCTCTCCTCCCCCACACCATCACTGTCTATCCCATTGCACTATTTTATTTTCCTTATACTACTTAGCACTAGTTGAGATTATATTAGTTAGCCATTTGTTTACACGTGCATCGTCTGTCTCCCCTTCTAAAACGTTAGCTTCCTGAGAAGGAGGGCTTGTCTTATTTCCCACTAAATCTGCAGCGTAAGGACCACTGCCCTGCATGAAGTAGCAATTTACTAAATGAATCAGTAAGTACAGCAAATATGTGTGATTCCTGCTGCCACGTCCTCTTCCCAAGCCTATGGCAGACGTTGTTCATCAATTATGGGCTCTTTCCTCAACGTGATGCTGCAGACAGCCCTTGTCAATCTCAGAGTTGGCATAGAAGTTCCACCTACCTGCCATCACTGTAGTGGACAAAGGCCCTCTGCTGGCTACCGTGTGACCTTGCATGAGTCTTTTAAAGTTCCTTGGGCTTCAGTTTCCTCATCTGATATCTCATCCAAGAGGTAGGGGAGATTTCCACCCCTATGGGCAGGGCCTCCTGTCAAGAACTGACATCACGTGCAGACATGCCAAATCCCCTCAGACAGGATGCTCAGTTGAGTCACAATCACTCCTGCACTTTTCTGTCTCTCTGCTTTCTCCATTTTCTCATCAGCCCCAGAAGGCAAGCCTAGAAAGGACCTTTGACACCTGGCCCAACAAAACCCTCATTTTCAGTTGAGGAAACTGAGCTCAGAGAAGAAAAGTCAATGGAGCCAGAAATCTAACAAAGCCTAGTTGTCCACACCCAGTGCTTTGGCCGCGGCCATCCCTCTCCCTTGATCCCCACCAGGCCAGGCACTCGCTGCCATCAGCACCTCCTCTCCCGGATGGGAGCCGGGCCGCAGCTTCCTTATTCTTGGGCACATTCCCAAACTCCAGGAGGAGGGCGGCCTGGCTTCCCTCCAGGCCCTGGACAGTTGGCCGGAGAAGGATGCCCCGTGGATTCCTGGCTCCTTCCTCCACTTCTGAGCTGCCCATTCAAGGAGATGAGAAAGGTGCCAGCCTCCTCCTCCACAGTTGCTTTCGGAAATTGGAAATTGCCTCGGGGTGTTTGGACCAGGGCGAGGTTCTCAGCTGTTCCAAAGCCAGCTGATGCCCTGTTGGCAGCTTCTGGCCCTCATCTTCTTCTGATCCAACCTGGATCATCCCCTCCACTCTCTTGAAACTATTCTGCAGCCAGTATCCTCCCTGACAACAGCTCAGTTCTGACTTCCCTTGAGAAAGGGCGGAGGAGGAAATAGATGTGTTGACTAAACCTCTCTGTGATCTTAAGTGGAGGTGCTCTAAACATCTCCCAGAGAGGGGGACACCTCAGTTGCCTTTGAACCTGCCTGTGCAGAACTCTTGTTTGCAAACTGTCTTTTCTTGTGGAGAAGCTGCACTTCCTTTTCTAGGAGCTATTTGGGGAAATGTTTGCAGGAACAGAGAGCCAGCTCCCTGCTCAGGAGGATAGCAAGCACCCAGAGGGATCCAGAAGTGCTAATTAAAGACCAATACCCATAGACATTTGGGGAAAGTTTCAAACACAGAAAAGACTGGGCCTTTCATGTTTAATTAGGAAAGAAGAAATATCAGGGACTAAGGGTGACTTTTAGGGAGACAGATTTTAAATTGATATTTATCATTTCAGACATTTATTGAACAGTTACTGTGTGCCAGGTGCGGGGGAACAACAGTGATCAGGGAGGTCATGGTCAGAGGAGGAGGGCGCGTGTCAAGAATTCACAGGACAAGCCCAGTACAGCATGGGGCCCAGGCACAGATGGGCACCCAGTCCACCTTGTCAAGGAGAGTACCGTGACGGGGTCCAGGAAGGCTTCCCAAGGAGGCAGACATGGAGCTGAGACAGGGCTGAGGCCCGGAGAATAAGAGGAGGTGGCCAGGAGAGGGTGACGCAGGGGAAAAGTCTGAGCAGCAGGGGTTCTCAGCTTAGACACATTGGAGTCACCTGGGCAGTTTTTAGAAATGAAGGCTACCCACTCCCAGGGATCCCCGGCTGGGGGCAGGGTCTGGCACTGATGTGTTTTAAAAGCTCCCCAGATGGGTCTAATGTTGGGGGAAGGTAGGGAGAAACACCAGATCATAAAGCATGTTTTGGGGGTGGGGTCAGCAGTGGCCACGTTGCAGAGGACTTCACCAGCCATGTGAAGGAGTTTGGAGTTCAGCCCGAGGGAGATAGGAAGCCCCTGATAGGTTTTAAGGTTTCAAGCAGAGAAGTCAATCAGTCACATTTGTTTTTTAAAAGAATGCCTTTCAGTCTTGCATTTCCCTTCTTCCTCCCAAACCTCCACCTGATGTGGAAGGATCCCTAGAGAAGCCCACTCAGGACCTCTCTCAGTGGGACCCCCTGGGGGCTCTCCTTTCCTCTGCAGAGCTCAGGCCTTTGCCAGGTCCTGCCTCGGGTCCCTGGGCAGTGCAGGTCCTTTGTACCTGCCCCAGGTGGGGAGGGGTCATTGGAATGTCCAGTCCTTTCTCCCCGATTATCCCTGCTCTCCAGCACCTGCCCTGATACTGGCTCTAACCAATTTCACCCCAGGCTTCTTTCCCAGCCCAGCCAGAAATGGTACTTGATCTGCCCCAGAGTTCCACAGGCAGAGGAACAGGTGAGGGATTTTCTTCTCCCTGTTTGCCGAAGCTACCATTCTGGGGTCAGACCTAACAGCTTTTTCCTTCTGGGAATGTATTTTGTCAGGCCCGTCTGGGTTCCTGCTGCTACTGTCAGAATCCGCACCACACCTCCTGCTCCCAGCTGAAGGGAGAATAGCACGGCGAAAGAGCAAGGGCTTTGGAGTACATCAGACCTGGGTTACAAACCTGACCACACCTTTCATCAGCTTTGTGACCTGAGCAAGTTGCTTCATCTCTCCTAATCTCCATTTCCATATTTCTAAAATAATGACACCAACCTCATAGGACAGTTGGGAGCATTAAATGGGAGAAACATGTAAAAGCTGAATGGAGTACCCAGCACACAGTAGGTCATCAATAAATGGTAGTGCCATTTACCATTATTAGTTAATGTTAATTATTATTATTGCTAGCGCTGGGCACTCTGCTAAATGACAGAGTTTCTTTGAAAAAAAGTTGTAGAATAAGGGGAAGACATGATATCAGCTTGTAGAGTTGCTGTGACATGTAGCATGCAGGCAGTTTGAGAGAATTTTTTCAGATCTGGAGGCTAGTCGTGGGCCAAGAAAATGCTGACTACCTAATAGGCCCTTCAGACCTTTGGACTCCTGCTCCGTTCTGGAGGTTTCCACTGCTACTTGCTGGCAGGCCGGCAGGAGCCTTTCCAAATGCATCAGGATGAAGCCGGGGACTGTGGTAACGTCACCATCGTCTGGCACAACGTGTGTGGACTGTGCCCATGAGAGCACAGCCCAGGGTTTGCATTGTATTCGAAGCTCCAAGACAGATCCTCCCAGGGACAGATCGTCATAAACGGCTGGAGGGCAGAAGCCAGCTCTGGTCTGTGCATGTCTGCCTTCCTTCTTTCCTTCTTTCAACTGATTAAATGAGGTAAGTGGTCTAGTAGATGGCCAAGTCTTGCCCTCCCATCACCCCCCTTTCCACAAGGTTTCCAAGGCAGTGAGGATAAAAACAAGTGAGAAACCAACTTGCCTCTTTATTATTAGCTGGGTGAGTGCATGACTGCCCCAAAGCGGGTGTCTCTTTGAGCCGGTGGGGCACATTCTCAGCCTCACAGCCCAGACCAGGGCCTTACCAGGGGCACTGGCCTAAATGAGGAGCCCTCCCAAGTGCCCTGTACTCGTGTGGAAAGACAGGAGAGGAGAAGAGGCCAGCTCCCAAGAGAGTGCAGGCTGTCACAGATTCAGGAGCACAGGTAAAGGAAGGGGAAGAAGAGTCACAGGAGTGTGGGTGCGTTTTAATACCCTGTGACCCTGTCCCTATCTGAGCCTTGGAATCTGACCAAGTAAATGAGCATCCTGGAAAAGGGAGGGGAGTTTCTCCACCTCCTACAGGGATACAACAATAAGCAAGACAGTCATGGTTCCTGCCTTCATGGAACCTCAGGTCTAGCAGGGAAGATATTTACTGACCTCGTTAAGTTATTACAACGTAGTAAGTGCTGAGGTGTCATAAAGCTCGCTCCAGAGGCCAGGCCAGGCTATGCTCAGGAAACGCTGCAGACACTGAAACGTTAAGATTGACTTACAGGCCGGGTGAGGCAAGGTGGGGAGAGGGGGGCAGGGCAGGAAGAGGCAGAAGGAACCACAGTGATGCGCAGTAATGAATGAGATCGCTTCCCTGATGTTTTCTCACGAAATCCAGGCCCTGGAGAGTATTCTGAACAACCCTTAGATGCTGTGATCCCCAGGCTTGCCTTTCTGCTCCTCAGGCCTTTGTGAGTCTCATGCTACACAGTGCCCTCGGGGACACCAGCTATGCCTGTGGCTCTTTCCCATGCTCCAGACCCCACCTCTCCACTGGCTCCTGGACATCTCCATCTGGGTGTCCTTCAGGCTCCTCAAATCCAACATGTCCAAAGTTATCCTCATCTCCCTTCTATGCCCAATCCCACCACCTCCTCCTCTGGGTTCTGCTTCTCCGGGAAAGACAGTCCCATCCACCAAGTGCCCGCATAGGAACACTGAGCGTCTGCACAGACTCCTTCTTTCTGTCCTACATCCCACTTGTTATCAACCATGACAGGTTTTAGCTACTTAACATTCCTTTTCCTGCTCTCCAGTCATTCATGTCCTCCTGTCCATCTCAGCTCCTGCCTTGGTATAAGTTAGTTCTTCCTCTCCTGCCTGTTTGATTGCAATTAGCTTCTAATTGGTCTGCAAACTCTTAACCACTATGTTATTCTGTTAAATTACTATTTGTGGTCAAGTGAGGTATCCCCGCAGTCCCCCTTCCCTGGCATAGAGGTTAAGACTATGGGCTCTGCAGTCAAGCAGGTTAGGTTTAAGTCCTGTCACTCACTGTCAGTGTGACCTTGATCAAGCCGTTTAACCTCTCTAAGCCTCAGTTTCCTCACCTGGAAAATGGAGATAATAACAGCCTCTAGGTGGTACACAGCTGCTGTTTTTGTCTGCCCCCAATACACTTCTCTCCTTCTCACCCTTCCTTTGGATGACAAACCCTTCCTCAACTCCACATGACAGGGCTGCCAATCACAGAGTCTGATCCCAGAGCTGGGCACCGGCGCAGGTCAGGCCAGTCAGAGCCTTGCCCTGGGAACTGGACTCTTGAGAGAAGTCACAGGGACTGAAGGTAGATGATGCTGAGCCAGTCCACACATAACCATGGCAAGCCCTGGTCCCGTCCCAGCCCACCCCAAAGCCTGGCTGTTCATGGTTTCCTTCAGTTCTGTGAACGAACTCTCTCTCTCTCTCCCCCCCCCCACCCCTCTCCCCACACCCCTACCTCCTCTCTCCCTCTCTCTTTCTTTGCTTACCTTAGGGCCTCTTTCTGACTCTAAATCCTGAAATCTGCATCACAGCACTGTTGCCAGAGTGAAATGGAGCCGTGCCTGTCAAGCCCATTTCCAAGAATGTTAGCTGTTGGGAGGATGACCCCACCCCCATCGTCCTGGAACCAAAGCCTGCTGGGAGGGGAGGCTCAGTGGAGGCCATTCAGTGGACATGGGCGTCCAGTAGAGGGCGAGCCACGGGAGGGCAGGGATGTGTCCTGTTTGCTGACCGCTGACCACTCCCACCCCCACCAGGCCTGCACGGTGGCTGGTGCGAAGCAGACCCTCAATAAACATCAGCCTACTGTTGACCGATGTCCAGAGCCCGCACATATGACAACCTGCTGTTCTTGCAGAGCGGATGGTCCTTGTAAAACGTGGCTGGGCCCACGCTCCTTGGCTGTGGTTATTAGAGGCGCAAGTGTCATTCCTCCTACAAGAACGGTCCTCCAACTCTGAATCTCTCTTCCTAGGAATTCCTCAAGCCTTGACGCTGTTGCTCTAGATGTCCGTTATCTCTGTCTCTTCGGGATCACCTCACCTACCCCCTCTTTGGAGAACTGCTTCTTCCCCACGGCAATCACAAGATTCTAGTGGGCTCTCCAGTCAGAGGACCCTGCCCCATGGCCTCAGGGGTGGTCAAGGAACTAGGGGAAGACCATGGAGCTGCCTTCCTTTCCCAAAGCTGAAATGCTGTGATTTAGGGCTTGCTGGTGACCATCCTCCCCAAACATGGAAACATTCTGTTTGCATAACAGAAGATGAGAGAGACAAGAAATGAAGAAAGCAAAAAGAGACTTGACAATATCATTTGAGTTCCTCTATCCAGTCAGCTTCCGGGATTAACCCCCTTTCGGTGAAGGACTGACTCATTTCTTCAGTTAACAAACTTGTATTCAGCACCTAGTGCATAAAGGGGAATACAGAAATAAATGAGATACTGTCACTGTCCTTGGGGGAATAAGTGTACTGTGACAGGAACGTGCATGTGTGTGTACACACACACACACACACACACACTCATCATGGATCACGGGGCAGGCACCAAAGCAAGAGGGTACACTATTATCTGGGCCTAGGTCGGGGTGAGGGCAGCTCAGTAAAGACTTTGCGGAGGTGGTGACCCCCAGAGGCATCTTGGAACGCCACTGGTAGGCGTCATCCTCAGTGGGTCTACCCTTTAAAGTAAGAGGCTCGGCCGCTGCGGCTGCTCAGTTGGAAATCCCATGTGGATTTATTTCTAAGGATAAGCCTTTGTCCTATGAGCACGCTGCTGAGCTGGTGGCCTTTACCTGGGAGGTTGCCCCATGCTGGAAGGGAGCCCCTGAATGCTGGTGCCCTGAGCTGTCTCCCACCACAGATCTCCCATTGTGACCTGTCATTTCCTCCGGAAGTTTTAATGCTGGAAGGCTGCCCTGACCTACCTCTTCAGGTTGATCAAATGGCCCAATTATCCATCTAGGATCCCAGATTGTCTTGAACTGAATGGACGGGAGTGTGGGGGCTGTCTAGAAAAGAAAGCACCAGAGGGAGTTCAGCCATCCACAAGCTGTTAGCTGGAGCCGGCTGTCCACAAAAGATCTCTTTGTAATTCCAGGAGGTGTTGTCACAAGAGCTTGGCCACAACTCATGCAGCACATCCAGGAACTGTTTTTGTGAAAAGGCTGGCAGGGAGCACTGTCTGGTGGCTTGGAACGGATTCTGATCTTGAGGAGACGGGGAGGGAAGCACCCGCCAGGCTGCCCGGCACCACCCGCCCCTGGAGCTGGCCATGGGCAGTGACCAAGAAGCACGGCCAGGCCTCCTCACTGAGAGCACCAGACCTCCTCAGGGGAAGGGCTTCTGGGCTGTGGTCAGCTCCCTCTCTGAAAGTTTCCGAAGGCTCCTACCTCCATCTTAAATCTTGCTTTGGCAGCAACAGTGGATTCTCAACACCTGGGCTCTTGGACCCTCCATCATCTCTACATTGACCCCAGCAGAGTATCAGAAATCTGAATACTTTGGATAGGAAGCTGATCTGAATTGTCACTCATAGCTACAGTGACCGTATAATTTATCTTTCAGACCTAAGCACTTTGAAGAGTCAAAGGACGTGCTCTTAATAATTTCTCTGGGACAACTGGCATGAACTGGCAAACCCAGAAGTTTGGGCTCCCTATTTATTGCCTCAAACCAAGGTCAAGACAAAAGGATGGTGCCTTGAAGCAGATTGCTGGTGGAGAAGGCCGACAGGCCCGTCCAAGTTCCCAGCGCGCTCCACATCTCTCACTCCATGTCTCTTAGCAGGATGTTCTTTCTGAATTAATAACGGCACAGCTTGCCTTAGCGATCTCCATCCAGACTTTGCTGAGGACTTAATAGCCAATAACATGGTCTAGATGCATTCCCTGTGTAACTGTTCTTCTGTCGTTTTCATCACAAAAGGCTATTCGGCACAGAATAGGAAGGTAGGCTTGTACATGTGAGATCTGGCTCCACCAAGTGTGGGTGAAGGCATAGGGCAAAGGGCACACAGCTGGCATGTAGACTACACAGGAATTTGAAGTGCACAATGCCCTGAGCCCTGTAACTCCACTTCTGGATGTACACCCACCCTTGTGAAACTCTCATGTGTGTGTACAAGGACACCCATACAAAAATGTCTGTGGCAGCACTGTCTATAATAGCAGAAAATTGAGAGCAACCTAAGGGTACCTCAACAGAATCATGGCTTTTAAAAAGTGATGATACTCCAAAATATACAAGCAGCTCATGCAGTTCCATATCAAAAAAATAAACAACCTAATCCAAAAATGGGCAGAAGATATAAATAGACATTTCTCCAAAGAAGATATACAGATTGCCAACAAACACATGAAAGGATGCTCAACATCATTAATCATTAGAGAAATGCAAATCAAAACCACAATGAGGTATCATCTCACACCAGTCAGAATGGCCATCATCAAGAAATCTACAAACAATAAATGCTGGAGAGGGTGTGGAGAAAAGGGAACACTCTTGCACTGCTGGTGGGAATGTAAATTGATACAGCCACTATGGAGAACAGTATGGAGGTCCCTTAAAAAACTAAAAATAGAACTACCATATGACCCAGCAATCCCACTACTGGGCATATACCCAGAGAAAACCATAATTCAAAAAGACACATGCACCCCAATGTTCATTGCAGCACTATTTACAATAGCCAGGACATGGAAGCAACCTAAGTGTCCATCGACACATGAATGGATAAAGAAGATGTGGCACATATATACAATGGAACATTACTCAGCCATAAAAAGAAACGAAATTGAGTTATTTGTAGTGAGGTGGATGGACCTAGAGTCTGTCATACAGAGTGAAGTAAGTCAGAAAGAGGAAAACAAATACCAAATGCTAACACATATATATGGAATCTAAAAAAAAAAGTTTCTAATGAACCTAGGGGCAGGACAGAAATAAAGACGCAGAGGTAGAGAATAGACTTGAGGACACGGGGGGGGGGGGAACGGTAAGCTGGGACGAATTGAAAGAGTAGCATTGACATGTATACACTACCAAATGTAAAACAGATAGCTAGTGGGAAGCAGCTGCATAGCACAGGGAGATCAGCTCGGTGCTTTGTGACCACCTAGAGGGGTGGGATAGGGAGGGTGGGAGGGAGACACCAGAGAGAGAGGATATGGGGATATATGTATACGTATAGCTGATTCACTTTGTTATACAGCAGAAACTAACACAACATTGTAAAGCAATTATATTCCAATAAAGACGTTTAAAAAAAAAAGTGATGATAAAAACAATTGAAAAATGGGCAGAGGATCTGAATAGACATTTTTCCAAAGCAGACCTAGGCAGATGGCCAACAGGCATATGAAAAAGTGCACAGCCATTTGCAACAATGTGGATAGACTTGGAGGGTAATATGCTAATTGAAGTAAGTCAGACAGAGAAAGACAAATACTGTATGATCTCACCTATATGTGGAATCTAAAATATAAAACAAACTAGTGAAGATAACAAAAAAGAAACAGACTTACAGATAAAGAGAACAAACCAGTGGTTACCACTGGGGAGAGGGAAAGGGGGAGGATCACATTAAGAGTAGGGGATTAAGAAGTATAAACTACTATGTATAAAATAAATAAGCTACAAGGACATATTGTACAGCACAGGGAATATAGTCAATATTTTATAATAATGATAAATGGAGTATAACCTTTAAAAATTGTGAATTACTATGTTGTACACCTGAAAGATATATAATATTGTATATCAAATATACCTCAATAAAAAAAATTTTTTTTTAAACTTTATTTTTGGCTGCGTTGGGTCTTTGTTGCTGCGCCCGGGCTTTCTCTAGTTGCAGAGAGTGGGGACTGCTCTTCGTTGTAGTGTGCGGGCTTCTTATTGCAGTGGCTTCTCTTGTTGCAGAGCACAGGCTCTAGGCGCGCGGGCTTCAGTAGTTGTGGCACTCAGGCTCAGTAGTTGTGGCTCGCAGGCTCTAGAGTTCAGGCTCAGTAGTTGTGGCGCACGGGCTTAGTTGCTCCACGGCATGTGGTATCTTCCTGTGCCAGGGCTCGAACCCGTGTCCCCTGCACTGGCAGGCGGATTCTTAACCACAGCACCACCAGGGAAGCCCTCGATAAAAAAAAACTATTAATGCACTATGTACAAGGTGCAATGAAGTGAAGCTCAATAAAACGAGGTATGCCTGTACCTTTAAAAAAAATAAAAAGAGAAGTTGTTCAGGACTTCCCTGGTGGAACAGGCTACTGAGCCTGCGTGCCACAACTACTGAAGCCCGCGCGCCTAAAGCCCGTGCTCCGCAATAAGAGAAGCCACCGCAATGAGAAGCCTGGGCACGGCAACAAAGAGTAAGCCCCTCTCGCTGCAACTAGAGAAAGCTCGGGCGCAGCAACAAAGACCCAACGCAGCCAAAATATAAATAAATTAATTAATTTTTTAAAAAAGGTGTTCAGCATCACTAATCATCAGGGAAATGCAAATCAACATCATAATGAGATCGTTACTTCACACCTGTTAGAATGGCTATTATCAAAAAGAGATAACAAAAATGCAGGTGAGGGTGTGGAGAAAAAGGGAACCCCCAGTCACTGCTGGTGGGAATGTAAATTAGTGCAGCCACTATGGAAAACAGTATGGAGAGTCCTCAAAAAGCTAAAATTAGAGCTACCATATGACCCAGCAAATCATGTCATTCTGGGTATTTATCCAAAGGAAACGAAATCACAAATCTCAAAAAGACACCTACACACCCCATGTTCAGGACAGCACTACCTGCGATACCCAAGACATGGAAGCAATCCACTGACAGATGAACGGATAAAGACAATGTGATAAATATACACAATGGAATATTACTCAGCCACAAAGAAGGAAATCCTGCCATTTGCGACAACATGGATGGACCATGAAGACATTATGCTAAGTGAAATAAGTCAGACAGAGAAAGACAAATACTGTGTGATCTCACTTATATGGGAAATCTTTAAAAAAAAATGAATTCATAGATACAGAAAGCAGACTGGTGGTTGCCAGAGGCGGGAGGTGAGGGGTGGGCAAATGGGTGAAGGCGGTCAAAAAGCACAAACTTCCAGTTATCAGATAAGTCCTGGGGATGGAACGTACAGCCTGATGACTATAGCTAACAACACTGAATTATAGATTTGAAAGTTGCTCAAAGAGTAGGTATTAGAATTTTCATCACCGGAAAAAAATTTGTAATTATGTGTGGTGACAGATGTTACTTAGACTTAATTGTGGTGATCATTTCACAATATGTATAAATATCAAATCATTATGTTGTACACCTGAAACATACAATGTTATATGTCAATTATATCTCAATTTTCAAAAATACATAAATAAAAAATTTTAAGTGATGATAAAACATTAATTAGAGATATATGTATCAGCATGGATAAATGTCAAGAACAATTTTGAGAGAAAAACACCCAACTGCAAGAGGATTTCATTGCTATGACACTGTCTTTATATACCTTTACCATACATTGACATGTATGGTAAAGGTATATAAAGATGCATGAAAATGATAAACACCAAATTTAGGAGAGTGGTTGTAGGGGAGAGAGGTAAGGCGTTCAGGAGGGGAATACAGAGGCTTCGACTGTGTCCGTAACATTTTATTTCTTAAGCTGGATGGTGAGTAAGGCAGACTCTTTCGGGTTTTGCCTGAGACAGGTCTGCATTCTAATTCAGTCCAGTATTTAACTTCAGGTGCCTTAGACACACTACTTAACCCAGTGCACCCATTTCTTTATCTGTAATGGAGGTACTCCTGGTACCCGCCTAATAGGGTGGCAGTGAAAATCCTTCCACAATGTTTTGTAAGGATTTACCGTGGTCCCTACATGAAGGCGCCATCTTGGCTCCTTCTGCAATGCACCTGGCAGCAGATGCTCCAGAAATGACAACAGGATTGCGTGGCCTGGGGTGCAGCCGGGCCTGTGTGATGTGGCCATTTGCAAAGACCCCTGCCCCCAGCCTGGTGTTCTCTGGCCAGGTATGCTGCTCAAGAAATCTCTCCTTGTCTCCTTCTCTCTCCCTCCCTCCTTCCTGTTCTTCCTCCTGATCATTCCCAGGACCACAGAGGTAGATGCCACAGGCACAGCTATCAAGACGCAACACCAGGATCCTAATCCAAGTGTCTCAAAGATGAAACTCTTCCCAACTAAACCGGGGGTCCACAACCTCATTCACCTTAGAACCTCCGAGGATTTTTAAAAACCTGCCAAGCCTGGGCCCCACCCGTGGAATCTCCAGATACCACAACCACATGGTTCCCTGGGTGATGCCGATGCCCAGCCAGGGTTGAGGTCTGACACACTCCAGTTCCTGTGTGCTCTGCCCCTCACTTACCCACCCCCCTTCCCCAGTCCAAGTATCATCCTTAAGGGACTGTAGCTGCTAGCCAGCCTAGATCCCCCTGGTCTGTGAGCTTCCTGACTGCACAGTTTGCACTTTGCATCTTTACGCCCCAAACACACCATCTCCAGCATACTTTTGGAAGAGTGCTGAGAACTCTGCAAGGAGGAAGAACTGGGGCCGAGAAGAGGAAGTTTTGGGGAGGCAGACAGACTTGGCCTGCCCAACATCTCAAGTGTTGACCAACAGAAAGGGCTGCCCATCAGCTACTGCGCTCTTCCCTGGAGGAAGTGTTCCAGAAGAACCAGAGGCTAACACTTCCTAAACAGCTACTGCCTATGTTCAGATTCTATTTATCTTGCCACCACCAGTAAAGAGGGAATTTCCTTCTCACATTTCTTATTCCTAGAGATACAGAATTCTGGTGCGGGAAGGCAGCAGGAGATTACCCGCTCCAGCCCCCAGGCAACCTCGCACAGAGATCTTCTCAGGAGCAGCTCTGCACTGTCCACAGCAGGACCTTACCCCTTATTGGGAGGACAACCTGAACAGCTTTGATTATTAGAAAATTCCTCCCTTCCTTGGGTCAAAGTTCAAGCTCTGCAACTCCTATCATTTGGTCTTGGGCCCACCCTCTGGGGTGACATCTTTCTACACAATGCATCTCGTAGGCCACAGGAAAGAGTTTGGATTTTATTTCAAGGGAACGCGGGCCTCTCACTGTTGTGGCCTCTCCCGTTGCGGAGCACAGGCTCCGGATGCACAGGCTCAGCGGCCATGGTTCACGGGCCCAGCTGCTTCACGGCATGTGGGATCTTCCCGGACCGGGACATGAACCTGTATCCCCTGCATCGGCAGGCGGACTCTCAACCACTGCGCCACCAGGGAAGGCCAAATGAAGTATTCTTAAACAGGGGCATGACAACGTGATCTGGTTTATGATTTTAAAAGAACATTCTGGGGCTTCCCTGGTGGCGCAGTGGTTAAGAATCCTCCTGCCAATGCAGGGGACACGGGTTCAAACTCTGGTGCCGGAAGATCCCACATGCCATGGAGCAACTAAGTCCATGTGCCACAACTGCTGAGCCTATGCTCTAAAGCTTGTGAGCCACAACTACTGAGCCTGTGTCCTAAAGCCTGCAAGGCACGACTACTGAAGCCCGTGCGCCTAGGGCCCATGCTCCGCAACAAGAGAAACCATCTCAGTGAGAAGCCTGTGCACCTCAGCAAAGAGTGGCCCCTACTCGCCCCAACTAGAGAAAGCCCGCATGCAGCAACAAAGACCCAATGCAGCCAAAAATAAAAAAGATAAAAAAGGAACATTCTGGTGCTACATGGAGTCTGGATTGTAGGGGAGGAAGAGTAGAACCCAGAGGGTGGGCTGGGAGGCTACTTGGGTAACTCAAACCAGAGATGATGGTGGCTTGGGCAATGGTCTGGCAGTGAGAATGAATTTGGGATGTGTTTTGGATCTAGAACCAACAAGACTTGCTGATGGATTAGATGTGAGTGTGCAAGCATTAGCCTGATACAAGAGAATTTTTATCTCTATGTGCCATCTTGTCTTAAGTACCCTTTTTAAATTAAGAGAATCAAGGCATCAATTGAGTCATTTCTGCCTGAGAAGAGAAAGAGAAGAGAGGGATGGGGAGAAACTATGTGGTCTGGCTTTCCCCTACTACCCTGCCCACAGGCTCTCATCTAGTTGGCTGACTTCAACCCTCTCCCAAGTATGACCCCAGCCTTGCTCCCGCACAGCCTCAGCTCCTACTGAGCCTTGCTCTCTGCAAGGCAGAGGAATGACCAACAGCAATGGAGGCCAAGCCCAGCTGGATTCCCAGGACTGACTTCTGAGCTTTACAGCTCAAGGACTATAATTTAAGAAGTTCAGAGAGAACCCACTAGAGGGCACTGCAGCACTACCCAGAAAAGACCATCCCATGACAGCTTTTTTTTCTTTTCTATTCAGTTAGGGAAAAAGTACTACAGAATTGAGCACCCATTTAGCCAAGGCCCTAGGTTAGACGCTTAGATACAAATATCAGGGCACAGGTGCTGTGTGCAGTCAAGTTGGAAGAGCAGGGAGGGGCTCAGAGCCCTCAGAGGTGGGTGGTGGTGGCGCCCAAGGTGAACCCAAGTCTGTGGTTCTTTCCTGCTTCTGGGGACTTAACTGTAGGACACACATATATACATACAATACATAAACGGCACACACACATACATACAAACAACACACTTATGCACACACCACACAAACCACATACATACACGCTGCAGTCCTGGACTTGGGGCACCTGTGAGACCCCAGGCTGCAGAGCAGGTAGGCTGGAGACCCCGAAAAGAATGTGGAGCAGAGCAGTGGCGGGTTTACAACCTGAGAGAACAACCCCACAGCCCCCAGATTATCCGCACATCATTAGAGTCACTATAAACGAGCCTATTAAAACGCACACACGTTAACCACAGGTGACCCAAGGGTTCCATGAACTCATTGACGCCCACTAACACATTAGCATACATTTACTGAGCACTGGGGTTGGGGTGGATCTTGTGTCAGAGGGTCACAGGGAAGGACACTAGCCAGCCCTTAAGGAGTGCTGACTGTGTGCAGACGCCACTCCGGGGCCTGTGTGTTTTCTCTCTCTTAAGGCTCACAGCGCCACGGTGGGCTCTGACTTTATCCCCGGTTTACAGAGGGGGACACTGAGGCTCTGAGAAGTGAGGTGGCTTGCCCAGGATCGCAGAGCTATATAGGTAGAGGAGCTGTGATCCTACTTCTGCCCTACAGGAAGCCACAGCTCGTTGGGAGATGTATACATAAAAATATCCAAAACAACACACGATGGGCCGGCAAAGAGCAACTTCATTTTCTTTCTCTTTTTCTAAGAACTTAACACGTTTAGCTTGCAGAGCCTCACCTGAGAAGGAAAGGGAAGACCCTCTCCGGGGGCCCCACTCTAGTGTCTGCCAGTGGCCCTGTGTTACCCAACATGCAAGCAGTTCTGTCACCTGAGCCATATGACCCAGCCGACGTCATGGTGCTGAAGGTTTCAGTGGTGGGAAAGGTGCCTTGTGGGGTTGGTGATAAGCTCCAGTGGGACGCACAGTGAGACCCCTGGCTTCACTAGCAAGGCCATGTTCTCTGCAGCAAAGAATTCTGCTTCCACCAACAAAACAAGGCAAACATCTACGGGGCACCAAATGACCATGCAGCCAGAACTGCCCATTGCGAACTGGGTCTTGTCAGACCTTCCAAGTTTTAAGATCCAGCAGGCCCAGCATCGGTTCATTGTAAGGTAGAAATGGCACAGCCAGGGCTGAGCATGGGCAGGACCAAGAGCAACAGGCCAGCTGCACGGCCCCTGCCACTGTGGTCCCAGTGCCCCTTCTTCAGCTCACGCCCAGAAGGGATTCCTGTCCAACCAGCCAGAGGAGGAAGAAAAAGCCCGAGCTTGGGTTACAGATGGGCCAGCTTTCTACGCACGTGTGAACTGAAAATGATGAGAGCTGCACTACAGCCTCCTCAGGGGTGGCCTTGAAAAAACAGGGAGGAAGCCCTCCAGTATATAGGCAGAGTTTCAGATGGTGCATCTCATCATCCTCTTTGTGTGGAAAGAGAAGAGTCCTGAAGATAAAATACGCACAACGTCCAGGCAGTGGCTGATGGCTTGGCTGACGGGTCAGGGAACTGGAAGGAAAAATATTGGAGGATGAGGACCAGGACTGGGCAGAGGATGTGAGTAGATGTATGGGAGCAGGTCCCAGTGTGCAGATCTCGGTATCACATGGTAATATCCATCAGAGAGCATCTAACATTGGAGAGGCACAGAACAACCAAGTAGATGAAATGACCCAGTCGACAGACATCAGCCAGCCTCTGTCATTGGACACCCCAGCACCAGCATGATAGGCACAGTGGAGATATGGAAGTTACACATGGACCCAACGGCTGGATTCCCCTTACCACACTCCATCTATGTGCACCTAGGTACTTCCTGCCCTGAACACCAACGTTCCAGGATACCCGTGAAATCAGAGCGGTTCCTAAGAGTCACCACCAGGAGGCACTAGTTGAACAGTTACAACTTCGGTGGCAAATGACCCACCAAATGTGGAGAAACCCAACGTCGGCAGGACCAAGTGTTTCTCTTTTCCTAGGTACAGAGAATGGAGCCATGGAAACTCTGGGAATTGGGAAGACACGGACAGAAAATCTACCTCTACCCGGACTCAATCTCCCCACAGTTGGATCTGTGGTCTTAAGCAAGAGTCTCAGGCTTTCTCTGTGACTCTGTTTCCATCTAAGGGTGGAGAATGAGGTAGGCTTAGTCATCACTCTTAAAGCTTTGATCAGGTACCTTCACTTGTGCAGCCAGCGGTGCACTGGACCCAGAGTGCATCAGAGACCCTTGTTAAATGTTCAGAGCGCAGGACACTGCATGCAGGCAAAGGTGCAGTTCTCCACCCTCACCTCAGGTGGGCCTCAGCACTGCCCAGCAGCCTGATTACAATCCTCCAACCCAGTGGCCTTCAACCTGGCTGCACAACCGCATCTCCTGGGCAGCTTCTCAGTGATGCCAGGCCCAGCTCACCCCAGGCTAAGTGTGGGGCCCTTGGCAGCACAGAGACTCCCAGGTGATACTGATGCAGGTCAAGGACCCCGTTCTTCCACCACTGAGGGGAAGAGCCGAAGATCCCGTCTCCTCTGGATACCCCCTTGTCAGCACAGAGGAGGGGCTATGTGACTGAAGAGAGGGGGAAACAAATTTATCCAACGTCTTTCTTCATGAGGCATCAGAGCAGTTGACACAGAGGGAAACTGAGGCACTGAGCACCCCCATCTCCCCCTGCCTAGGACACACAGAGGTTCACAGATCAAGCCATGGTAGTCCTGGGGTGTAGCCTCAGGCCCTTGTCATAGTAGAAGCCACGTGGTTTAAAAGGCCCAGGTCACCCTGTACACCTTAAACTTATACAGCAATGCATGTCAATCATTTCTTAATAAAATGGGTAAAAACTAATAAAGGGCCCTGGGATCAAGGCTAGGCTCTGCCTTCTCTCTAACCATGAGCTGTGGGACCTTAAGTCAATTAACTCCTCTGATCCTCTATTTCTTCATCTATAAAATGAAGATAAATACCCACTTCTTCAAAACAACTTCAAGATTGTTTTGAAGTTCGAATTAAAACCATCTATATATGGATGTTCTGACAACCGTAAAACACTAATACAATACAGTATGTTCTTTTTAAAGACTTTAAATTTTACTTATTTTTTACAAAACAAGAAATAGATGTATATGGAAAAAATTCAAAAAAATAAATGGGCCTCCCTCCCTTGTCCCCGGTAACCATTTCCTCTTCTGGGAGGCAACTACTGTTAGCAGCTCCTCTGGTGGAAACTAATGTATTCCTAACAGGAGTTCTGCTGCGCCAGGCAATTCCCTGTACAGACCACGAGGCTCCCGAATGTGCCAGATTCAGGCTTCCGTAATGTTATGGAGCACTTAATACATGCCAGGCTCTTGCACACATAACCTCTCTTTTAATTATCAAAACCAAAACAGAACAAGAAAACCTACAAGGTAGCATTAAGACTCCTGCTTTTCAGATATAGAAACTGTGGTTAAGCAGTTTGGCTAAGGTCACTCAACAAGATAGTCATAATACCAGGACCCAAATCCAGGTCCTGTAACTCGCACGCCTTAACCACTGATCCACGGCCACCCCAGAAATCCACCCACATGCCTGCCGTTCCCCGCCCACAAGCGCAATCCCAGCTTGCTGAGTCTCCGCAGGTCCCTAGTCAGCCAGGTCTCCACTGTGCATGGGTGTTTTCACGTCATTTACGCTTTTAGTGAATAAGGTGCTCGTAAGAAAGCCAGCATCCGTACGTCTTTCCTTTCTAAGAAGACTGCGCTCCCTGAGGAAGGCAGCAGGTGCGGTAACTCCCGTGGGCCTTTGCACCCAAGCCAGTGCAGCCGCAAGACCAGATGCATCAGCGGTATTGGCTGGGACCAAGGCCTCTTACTACACATACACCCACACACCCCACTGCACAATCATTCTGATCTTGTTTTGCCTGGAATCTCCTCCCCTGCCCTAGAGGAGGTTGTCACATCCAGGTGGGGACACCGGAAGTCATGCGTCCCGAATGTAGGACGTGATCCAAACTGCATCCAGTGTCTGGCTATCCTCAACTCCATGCTGTGCCCACAGGAGTGCCAGAGAGAAATCTCTGGGACCTGTCTTCCCATCAGTCCCTTGAGAGCAAGCGCTCAGCTTCCTATGGTATCTGAGACTGAAGGACAGTCATCAGGGGACAGACAGCCCCTGTGACACATCCCTGTTCCACACGAGGAAAGGGAGCCTTGGGATAAGGGTTGGGATCTAGGAAGGAATTTCTCATTTAAACAGATGGGGCCTGTTGAAAGCCAGCCTCTCCCTTCTGAGAAGTTCAAGAAGGTTCCCAAGGGTATGGCTTGAATGACAGGGAAGGACTGAGACAAGCAGGGAGGGTTGGGCCTGGGAGGGGCTGGGAGAGTCTGTGGGAGTGGGTGAAGGAAGAGAAGGAAGGGGGGAGGGTTCCCCAGACACCTGGAGGGAGAGCTTTGAAACAGAGAAAGAGCAAGTGACGGAATAGAAACTACAACGGACTTCCCGGTGGGTCGGTGGGTCGCCCCTTCTTGGAAGGTCATCAATCAATCAGTCAACATTATATAGCCCATCCCTTCCACTCGCTTTCAAGAGAGGTTAGATTTTCACCAGACTAGTTAACTTTCCATCCTATTCCATATTTTTACCTGAGAAACTAAGAGTATTTTAGGATTTTGGAATTATCTACCTGAGTGGAATTCTCACTCTACCCTCAACCCTGTCAATCGAAAAATCCAAAAAGAGATAAACTGTGTTAATGAGGTTTCAGAAGCTATTTTGTTGGGGACGGTTTTCTGCTTTTAAAAGTAGTGTATCCACATTGAATGTCTCCAAGCCCCAGTTCCCTCATTTGTACAACAGGGATATTAACAATATATACCCCATAGGTTTGCCTCAAGGATTAAATGAGACAAAGTATGTAAAGTGCTGAGCACAGTGTTTGAGGGTGTTTGACTCACAGTAAACACTTGGTAAGTGTAGCTATTACTTTGTAACAGCCGAATCACTTCCAATTTGCCAGCTCCCAGTTTGGTCCTTTTCTCTATCTTGACTTTAACAGCTGCTAATTGTTCACAAGCTAAATTTTCACTTATTGAGGCATTTCTCCTAGACGCTCTTTGAGGGCAGGCTCCCTTAGTAAGTAAAACATGTGATTCAATTTATAAAACTTCTATTTTTGTCCCCCCGTTTTTAGAACTATCTTCTTCCATCAGCTGAGTTGGACCAGATAAAGCTGTGAAATCTTTTCCAATGAAAAATTGATGACTCCGTTGTATGAAGTGAGGAACTGTCTGTCTACTCAAGTATCTTAGGGCCAAATATCAACAAAAGCAGATTGATATTTTGTAGAGAGTAATTTGCAGACTGACAGAGCTGAACCAAAACATTTAACATCCAGTGATGAACGTCTTGTCAATAATGAGGCCCTTTGTATGCAATGCATAATTCAGAAAGGAAGCAGAGTTTCATCTGCCTAATTTAGCAAACTTTAAAAGATAAAAAAGAATGAATCCTAAGGAATTAATCTGTGATGGAGGGGAAATAAAAAACTGTTAAGATGTTCAGCAATGCATTACTTACACAGGCCCCAATGATACATAATCTAAATCTCTCCCAATATGAAAATGGTTAAGTAAAATCTGGCTCATCCAAACATTTAGAATATTATGAAGTCTTTAAATGGATGCAGCATAAAATGGTGGTTACGGCCTCATTCTCTGGGCTTAGGCTGCCTGAGTTCAAATCCAGACTCCACTTCTTATGAGCTGCATGACTTGGACAACTCATTTAATTTCTCTACACCTCTGTTTCCTCACTTGTAAAATGGAGATTAAACTAGTATGTACCTCAGAGAGTTGTTGATTAAACGTAAAGCTCTTAGAACAGTTGCTGGTGAACCATAAATACTTAACACATGTTAGCTAATATGAGAGTTTAATAACACAGTGTGTCACTGCTAACTTATCATCAGTTCCCTTTCATCGTCTTCTAGGGCTCTTGGCTAGACTACAAAATGACCAGCCTTTCTTCAGTTAGGTGTAGCTATGCGGCTAAATTCAGGCCAACAGAAGGAGAGCAAAAGTGATGCATGTCCCTGCCAGGCATGGTCCATACAGAATTCACATGTACTCTCTCAGCTTTAACCCTGCTGCTGGCTTGATGCAAACAAATGCAATGATCAGGAGCATCCATTTGGGCTTCCTGTGAATGAGAAACATTTTAGTGCTAAGACAGTGGAATTTTGGGATTCATCAATTACAGCAGCAAACATTAACTACTGCACAAAGGGTTTTTTTTTATGTTAAGTGAAAAAATATAGGATATATAAATGACATGCCAAAGACTGGGAGATATGAATATTTGTTGACAATATTTGTTTTTCCATTTTTTTTTTGATTGAGGAAAACTTAAGCACAGTGAAATGCAAAGGTCTCAAGTGAATAAGACAAAAGGTTTTAATGAATTTTTATTCCTATATAACCAACACACTAAATCAAAATATAGGCTATGTCCATCACCCCAGAAAATTCCCTTGTGCTCAAACCTCACAGGCAACCACCATTCCAATGTCTATCACCATAAATCAGTTTTACCCCTTCTTGAGCACCATATGAATGGAATCATGCATCATATACTCATTTGTATCTGGTGCCTTTCACTCAACAAACATAATGTTTTTGAGATTCATGCATATTGCTGCATATAACAATAGTTCATTCTTTTTAAGTTGTTAAACAGTATCCCATTGTCTGACTATGCCACAATTTGTTTATTAGTTCTCCTGTGGATAGACATTTGGATTATTTTTAGGTTTTTACTATTGTGAATAAAGCTACCAGGAACATTCATGTACAAGTATTTTTGTAGTGTTTTTTTGTTTTCATTTCTCTTGGGTAAATATCTAGAAGAGGAATTGCTGAGTGTATTAGTTTTCTATTTCTCCTGTAACAAATTACCACAAACTTAGTGGCTTAAAACAACATGGATTCATTATTTTATAGATCTGTGGTCAGAACTCGGACACAGGTCTCACTGGGCTAAAGCTGTGGTCATCAGGGCTGTGTTCCTTCCTGGAGGTTCCTTCCCGGAGGCTCTAGGGGTGCCATAGTCAGCCCGGCTGCCATAATGAAGTACCATAGACTGGGTGGCTTAAACGATAGAAATTAATTTTCTCAGTTTTGACACCCAGAAGGCTGAGATCAGGTGACAGCACAGTCAGGTTCCAGTGAAGGTTTTCTTCCTGGTTTGCAGATGGCCACCTTCTTGCTGTGTGCTCACAGTAGCAGGGGGGAATGGGGATGGAGTGGGTGGTGCTCTCTGGTGTCTCTTTTTTGAAGGGCACTAATCCCATCATGAAGGCCCCACTCTTATGACCTCATCTAACCTTAATGACGTCCCAAAGGCCCCATCTCTGAATACCATCACATTGTGTTTAGGTCTTCAACATATGAATTGTGAAGGGTGACAGTTCAGTCCATAGCAAGGATGAATTAGTTTCTGTACTTTTTTCAGCTTCTAGAAGCGGCCTGCATTCCCTGGATCATGGCCCCCTTCCCTTGTGATTACACTGAGCCCACCTGGATAACCTGAAACAATTTCTCAATCACAAAATCCTTAATTTAATCACATCTGCATGGCCTGTCCCTTTTGCCACATAGTGTAATATATTCACAAGTTCTGGGGATTGGGATGAGGACATATTTGTAGGGGGTCAGAGGATATTGTTCTGCATACCTCACTGGGTCATAGGTGGTATATGTTTACCTTTATGTAAGAAACTGCAACACCGTTTTCCTAAATGGTTGTCCCATTTACATAGTCACCAGCAATATGTGAAAGTCCAGCTGTTCCACATCCTGCCAACCCTTAGAATTTTCAGTCTTTTTAATTTTAGTTATGCTAAGGGGTGTAAAGCAATGTCTTATTTTGGCTTTAATTTGCATTTCCCTGATGACTAGAAAGTTGAACATCTTCTGTGCTTATTGACTGAGAACTTTGTTTTGTGAAGTTTCTGTTTTCAAGTCTTTTGTCTATCTTTAATTGGGTTATTTGCCTTTTTATTATTGATTTACAAGAGTTGTGGGGTTTTTTATTGGGGGGGGCACGCCACGTGGTTTGCAGGATCTTAGTTCCTTGACGAGGAATTGAAACCATGCCCCCTGCAGTGGAAACTCGGAGTCCTAACCACTGGACCACCAGGGAATTAATTCCCTACAAAAGTTCTTTTTATATTCTGGATAAAAATTCTTTGTCATATATAGGTACTGTGTGGGGGAGGGGGAAATCCCTCTCTACCCCTCTTGAGTTCTTTTGGCTGGTCTAATAATTAAATTGACATAAGACAGATTAGCAGGAGAAAAAAAAAACAATTTAATTCCTACACACAGAAGTCTTGTAGAACTGGAACCCCCAAAGTTATCCAAGCAGGCTGTTTATATATCATTTTTAGACAAAGAAACAATTATTTGTGAAGATTTAACAAAGGAGCTTGTGCCTGGGGTAGCAGATGAATGAAGAAGTAACAAAGTTTGTTTATCCAGCTTTCTTAGCCTTGAATTCCCTAACTCTAGTGATAAGGATGCTTTCTATTCTCCTGGTACAGGGAGGATACTTTCACATGGGAGATTTAGTTCCTGCTTTCAGGGGGAAATAGGGGAGTCAGAGTGTTTTTTTTGTTTGGTTTGGTTTTTTCTTTTTTTTAAAATATCTTTTTTTCCCACCAGCTGTTTCTCACATAACATTAATTCAAAATAATCAATACACCATTGTGGCATATCTTAAGGCAGTCTGCTCTGAACCCCAGTGGTTCCCTCCACATATTGAAAGCTAAGTTGGTGGCTGTGAAGAGCAAAACCAGGTGAGTGCTGAGAGGTAAGAGATCTGCAAAGGGAGGAAAGACTGTGAATTGGGATGAGGACGAATAAACAGAAAAGAAAAAATTGAAGCACATTTCCCCAACCCCATTAATCCAGTTCCCCAATCCTGGGATTAGATCAGTCCAATAAAATGCCTTCATTTATGTGATAGAGAGTGTTAATCTTCTATTTTAATAGATGTAAGTTAGACACTACTTGTCTGGTTTGATTAACATAGAAGCAACATTTTTCACCAGTGATTGGACAAGCTCCTCCTTACTGATCTGCCAGCATGTCCAGAGCACGTCAATTTTGGAGCATCACAGACTCTAAGCCATCAGCTTCCGACTGGAGTGTTTTTGAAGTCTGCATAGTGATATTGAACTCTTGGTCCCTTATCATGGAGAGATTTAAGATAGCTTTTTCCAATTCATAATCTCCAAAGCTTGGGAATAAGACCCTCAATGCTGAAAAGAACTTGGAGTTGTGATACACAAGGGGATTTTCTACAGTTCTGACTGCCATGTTTATGTGACACAACTTTAGGACCAAAGGAGCCCAAGTCTATAATTTGGCTGGCATTTGGGTGGAGTATTTGGTGACAGAAGGAGCCAGGTACCCAAGTCCGCGTCATCCTGACCATTTAGATGGGAACACTTTATATACTTTGCTGCCACATAAAACAAAAAGACCAGTGTGGTTTACAGACGAGGTTAGAGTGGAACCTGTAATCTCCAGGATCTGCAGTATTCCATGGCCTTTGCCATGGGGACTGTTAGCGTCCATACACCGCCATGTGCTCCTGTCAATCTGTGAGAGCAGAACAGATTCCGCAATAGCTGGTATAGGAGGCCTGTAGTGTGGCTTTGATAGCTATAAAGCTTAGTTCTGTCACCTCATCAAGTCAGTACAGATTTTTGGTCCACTCATATAGAGTTTGTGGTATTTAGCAGTTTAATCAGGGGAGCAGCTTTAATACCCCAAGCTATACAAGGACAGCTTGCGAACTACCCAAAACATTTGGTGATTTGGCAGACATTTGTACCAAAAAGGGTAGTGCTAGAGTCACTTACAATCTCCCTGAGAGGTTTGAAGATGCCATTTGTGGAATCAAACCACAAGGTCTGACTGCAATATTGTCTTGGTATGTCACCCAGAAAAGGTCCAGTGTCATGTTTGTTTTTAATACAAAGGGAAAATTTTTCACCTGTTGTCTTTATCTGGGCAAGAGACACTCCTTGAACTTCTATACAGGTTTGCCAGGGCCCAAATAGCTCACCAGAAGGAGAGGCAGGGTGATGTTTTTCTAATTATGGATACCATACCCTGTCATCCAAGCACCTCCCACCTAGTCCACCAGGTGTTAACGTCAGCAGGAACCAAGGCCAGTTCAGGTTCTCTTGCACTACCTAGATGCTGACATATCCAACAGTCAGACTGACTGGTTAATGTGGCCAGGGTTTGGTAAACTGGCATAATAGGGTGTTTGGTTAGTGCCCAACCCGCTGAAAAAGTAAGTGTTAATAAGGGTAAGACATAGGCTGAAAAAGAGCCATAGTGTAGACTTAGAAGGGGAGCAGGATAGATGGAGACAAGCACTCTCTAGCCAGCCTTCTAAAATGACTAATACATGTGAGGAAAGTGGCCACTGAAGAGAAGGTGCGGTTTTTGTTTGTTTTTGTTTTTTAACATATATACAGGGAGTCTTAAAAAAAAGGGAGGAAATAGGTGAAAGCAAAATTTCTTTTTTTTTTTTTTTTTGGCTGTGTTGGGTCTTCGTTGCTACCTGCAGGCTTTCTCTAGTTGTGGTGAGTGGGAGCTACTCTTGGTTGTGGTATGCGGGCTTCTCATTGTGGTGGCTTCTCTTCTTGTGGAGCACGGGCTCTAGGCATGCAGGCTTCAGTAGTTGTGGCGCACGGGCTTAGTAGCTCCGTGGCATGTGGGATCTTCCTGGACCAGGGATCGATCCCGTGTGCCTTGTATTGGCAGGCTGATTCTTAACCACTGCACCACCAGGGAAGTCCAAAAGCAAAGTTTCTTGATCTATGAACTTGGGAAAAGCTGTCTACTTCATGATGCCAGCTGCTTCTGGGGCCTGGGAATTGGCCCTGGAAATCCTTACTTTGAGGTCACCTATAGGGATTGTCTCCCAACTGTTTTGAGAGCAATGATCCAGGTCTATTTTGGTATGGCTTGCATGAATCCAGGAGGATTTTTCTTTTATTTTGTTAGTAGTGTATGTGGTCAGCAGTACCTCATAAGGCCCTTCTCAGTGAGGTAACAGCACGTGCTTCCTTCTAAGGACCTTGATGTACTCCCGGTCTCTTGGTTGAAAAGGATGGCAAGGCTTGTAGGTAGGTGGAGACCATGCCCCTTTTTCCTGTTGGCAATATGCTTTAAGTACACTGGTTAGTTCTTTTATCTAGCTAGTCATAGCATCAAATAGTTCACTCACATTTCCATAACATTCACTTAATCCAGGAATGGAAGGTTTAGACATGCCAATAAGCACTGGGTATCCAAAGGGATTAATCCATACCTCTTACTTGAGTATTCTAGATCTTTCAAGGGCCAGGGGCAAAGGTTTTGGCTATTTAAGTCCAGTTTCTTGACAGATCTGTCCTAAAGTACTTTCTATGGCTAGATTTTTACATTCCACTTGCCTTGATGATTGAGGATGGTATGGGGCATGGAATTTTAATGAGTGCCTCAAAGTTTTTGCAAGCAGTTGGTTCATCTCTGCTGTAAAATGAGTTCTTGCTCTGATTCAATCCATAAAGGCATGCCAAGACGAGGAATATTCTAGGCTATCAATGTCTTTACCACTGTGATGGCAGCAGCATATCCAACCAGTTAGCATTCAGTCCATCCATTAAACAAGCAGACAATAACCAAACAGTGAGAATAGCCTAAAGCTGGGATCAAATCTATAAAATCCATTTGGAGTGCTGAGAAGGGCAGTGTGGGCCTGGGAGAACTTCCTGGGGTGTACTGATTTCTTCCAGAATTTTGGTGAGATTTACAAGTTGTGCACGGGGAAATAATTTGGTCTGAAATTTTGTGGATGCGAGGGCAAAACCAATTGTCTTTTGGTTCCTTAACTATCCCCTGTCTATAAATGTGTCCCATTTGATGAGAGTTAAGTGCAAGCCGAAAAGTCAAAAGAAAAGGAGTACAGGAAGTCTGTTTGGACCAATGTATAATCAATCTGATAATTGTTTGGCACCTTTTGTATCCATTTGTCTTTTTTGGATTGTGGGGCCTTTGCCTGATAGTTAATAATATCAATCAGAGATAAAGGCAGGTTTAAAGATTGGGTGGGGAAAGGATAAGGGGGGTCCATTTGCGCTGCATGTTTAGCAGCTCTATTGTTTCCCAAAGATATAGCATCACTCTCCTTAGTATGGGCTGAACAGTGAACAATAGCAATTTTAGAAGGGAGGTGACTAGCTTGTAATAGGGCAGCAATTATATGCCATTAGCTACAGGAGTACCTGCAGAAGATAAGAATCCACGGGATTTCCGAATCATGCCAACAGCTTGGCAGACTCCAAGAGCTATGAGTTCGACAGCTTGGGCTGATTTTATAGTGGGCAAAGAGTAGTCCTCAAGTGTTTCATGTGGGGAAACTACGGCATAACCAGTTAGGTTTCCTCAGAAATTTCTTTTACAAGAGTCATCACAAAATAAAAGTAAGTCTGGGTTGTCTAAAGGGATGTCTGAAAGATCCTCTCATGGCTTTGAGACCATATCTATAGTTGCAAGGCAATCATGTGGAATGGAATGGGGCTCTCCATCATGAGGCAGGGGTAGTAGAATAGCTGGATTTAAAGTGTTACAACAATGTACGGTGATGGAAGGGTAAATTAAAAGATCCTCGTCCTAGGTGATCCGTCACTATGTAGAGAGGTGCTGCATTCTATGAACTTGTAAGATAGCAGACACAGCGTGGGGAACATAGAGATGAATGGGAGAGCCTAATTAGAGTACTGGCTTTGTCAGTCAAGGTGGCAGCTGTGGCCACCACACAGCAGCATACTGGATGGCACAGGGCCTAATTGGCATGAGAAATATACTATATGATGTATCTGAGAGGCAAAAGGCTATCCTAGAATGCCTGCAGCAATCCCATTATTTTCGTGGCAGTACTGATGAAAAGGTTTATCAAAAGTAGGTAAGCCAAGAACCAGAGGTGTGACAGAGTTAATTCTAAGGCTTCAAAGGAGGGTAATGCCTCTGAAGGCCAGGAAATGGGCTCCGGGGTGATATCTGGGAGGAATGCATACAGAGATTTAGCAAGAGCTGCAATATTAGGAATCCAACAGTAGCCAGCTGCCCGTAAAAATTTATGTAACTGTTTTTTTCGTTTTGGGGAGAAGGATGGCCTAAAGTGACTCAAGGCATTTGGGGGTGAGTCTTTGAATGCCCTGAGATATGTCATATCCTAAGTAAGCAACAGTTATTTGTACCCATTGAAGTTTAGATCTGGAGATTTTATGGCCTTGTTCAGCTAGTGCCTTTAGGAGAATGAGGGCATCTATAAGTGCTCCCTGCTTAGTTTGAATACAAAGTAAAAGGTCATCAATATAATGGACAAGCGTGGAGACCTGGGTAAAGGCTATGGTTTCTAAGTTGGCTCTGAGGACTTGGGAAAATGTTGAGGGAGATTAACAATATCTCCTGAGGTATTCGAGTCCATGTTAATTGTCTCCCTTTAATAGAAATGCAAAAAGAAATTGTGAGTCGGGGTGCAATGGGATTGAAAAAAAAAGCTAAACAGAGCTCAGTTATCGTAAACCACGCTGAATCGGCAGGAATTGAGGTGAAAATAATAGCTTGGTTTTAAGGGGGCGTCAGATTGGGAACACAGAAATCCAGAAGATCTTCTGGAGGGTCAGAAACAGGGAGCTGGGCATAAAGTGGAGTATAAAAAGGAAGAGAAGGGGTATTTACATCAGATTTGGTTTTTAATTTTTGTTCCAACTTCTATCTTTCATTTTATTAGGGGATTCCCTAAGGATAGCTGGTATGCTTTTTCTGTGTTCTTTTCTCAACTTAGTCCTCCCAGAAGTACCAATACGACAGCTGTTTATGATGAGAGCTCTCCAAAATTTTTTTCAAATACAGAAGTTTTTCCAATTCAAAAAATTTGGCCCTTGATGAGTAGGCTCTCCTTTAGCGTATTTATTCCAATAGTGACTCAATTCAATAAGCCTTTTTATGGAAGGACCTAGAGGAAATTTTCCAGGCTTAGAATAAATCTTTACCATGGATGCAAGATGAGTTCCTGGAGAGGGTACAGACAATGAGTCCTCAAAATCCAAACGTTCACTCCCAAAGTTAGTCTAAGAAAGCAAAGGCCTTCACTGCCCGGGCGGTAAGGATGGTGTAGTAAAAACAGTGTCTCCAATCTCTCACAAAAAATGTGAGATGCCTCGAATTACAGACGAACTAATCTATGACACCAGGCAGGCACTACTGGAATGGGACCTTACCAGTACTAACAAGCAACAAATGATGATGTGACAAAAGCCCCTTATGGACTGGGACCCCTTATGACAAACACCCCTATGACCTGGCACGGCTGGACGAAGAGAGTGCTGCTTATGACGTCATGTCTCAGAACCCCAGTCTATTCAACTGTCAACCAGATGCACCCCGATAAGTGCACCTTACAGATAATGGAGACCATAGAGACTATTCTCACTAGTCACAAAGCCAAGCTCTCAGGACGCAAAATGAGATGGAAGGAAAAAATCTCATCCAGTTTACATAGGGAACCCACAGCAAAGTTTGTCTAAACAGACGCCATTCTGGTGAGAACGGTTAACTCACCCAGTCTGTGAGGCCAGCTCAAACAGCAAGATTATAAAGGGTTAATGCCTGCATTTTTCTCTATGATTCTTCCTCCTAATGACAAACAATACAACAGACAGAGACAAAGAAAAACAGTGACCATCTCTGAAAGGAGAGAATCCATAAAAACCTAGAGTACTCATTTCCCAAACACCAGAGTTGGTAGGTCCAAGGAATCAGTTCCACAAATATTTTCTCCTGTTAATCTAAGTTTAGAAAGAAAGCAAAGGGACTCTCATGACTTTCCGTTCCACCAGAGACCCAGGTAAGAGCTCTTACATTCTGCCAGCCTTTGTCAGAGGTTTCAGGATTTCTCAGCTGCAGCAGCCTCAGGGGGGAGCCTGGTCCAGCCGATATCCTGCCCACTATGCCAACTGCTGGGGAAGGGGAAATTCCCCCATCCCCCACCCCTCTTGAGTTATTTTGGTTGGTCTAATAATTCAATTGACACAAGACAGGTTAACAGGAAGGAAAAAAAAACAATTTAATTCATACACATGGAGGTGACATGGAAATGGGACTCCCAAGGTGAACAAGCTGGGTGTTTCGTATAAAATTTTTAGACAAAGAAACAATTATTTGTGAAGATTTAGCAAAAGGACTTGTGCTTGAAGCAGCAGACTAATAAAGAAACAACAAAGTTTGTTTATCCAGCTTTCTTAGCGTTCAATTCCCTAACTCTGGTAATAAGGATGCTTTCTATCTTCCTGGTACAGGGAGGATAGATTCACATGGGAGATTTAGTTTCCGCTTTCAGGGGCAAAGGGGTGGGGATTGGGGGGGTCAGAGTGTTTTATTAATGTTTTTTTTCCACCAGCTATTTCTCAAGTAACTTTACTTCAAAATAATTAATATGCCATTATGGCATATCTTGGGCAGCCTGCTCTAAGGCCCAACAATTGCAAATATTTTCTCCCAGTCTGAGTGGTGAGTTTTCATTTTCTTCAGAGCATCTTACAATGAGTAGACTTTCTTGGTAAGTTCAATTTACTTTTATTTTTCTTTTATGGTTTGTTCTTTTTGTATCCTAAAATCTCTGCCTATCTCAGCCTCACTGTGGCAGACTGTAATTTCCAAATACAGCTGCAACAATATTTCTTATCCACGTGCTCTTCTACAATATGATCTTGCCACGCCTTCCATTTCCCTTAAATGCTTGAGAGAGTTCACTGATGAGACCTTCGGGGCCTCCAGCTTCTTGTGTGGAAAGTTTTTTAAAAAAATTATTATTAGAAATTCAATTTATTTAATGGGCATAGGGATATTTATTTATTTATTCATTTTTTTAAAAATACATGTTAGTGTATATATGTCAATCCCAATCTCCCAATTCATCACACCACTACCACCCCCCCACGACTTCCCCCCCTTGGTGTCCATATGTTTGTTCTCTACATCTGTGTCTCTATTTCTGCCCTGCAAACCGGTTCATCTGTACCATTTTTCTAGGTTCCACATATGTGCATTAATATATGATATTTGTTTTTCTCTTTCTGACTTACTTCTCTCTGTGTGACAGTCTCTAGATCCATCCACATCTCTACAAATGACCCAATTTCATTCCTTTTTATGGCTGAGTAATATTCCATTGTATATATGTACCACATATTCTTTATCCATTCGTCTGTAGATGGGCATTTAGGTTGCTTCCATGTCCTGGCTATTGTAAATAGTGCTGCATTGAACATTGGGGTGCATGTGTCTTTTTGAATTATGGTTTTCTCTGGGTATATGCCCAGTAGTGGGATTGCTGGGTCATATGGTAATTCTATTTTTAGTTTTTTAAGGGACCTCCATACTGTTCTCCATAGTGGCTGTATCAATTTACATTCTGACCAACAGTGCAAGAGGGTTCCCTTTTCTCCACACCCTCTCCAGCATTTGTTGTTTGTAGATTTTCTGATGATGCCCATTCTAACTGGTGTGAGGTGATACCTCGTTGTAGTTTTGATTTGCATTTCTCTAATAATTAGTGAAGCTGAGCAGCTTTTCATGTGCTTCTTGGCCATCTGTATGTCTTCTTTGGAGAAATGTCTATTTAGGTCTTCTGCCCATTTTTTGATTGGATTGTTTGTTTTTTTAATATTGAGCTGCATGAGCTGTTTATATATTTTGGAGATTAATCCTTTGTTTATTCATTTGCAAATATTTTCACCCATTCTGAGGGTCACCTTTTTGTCTTGTTTGTAGTTTCCTTTGCTTTGCAAAAGATTTTAAGTTTCATTAGGTCCCATTTCTTTATTTTTGTTCTTATTTCCATTACTCTAGGAGGTGGATCAAAAAAGATCTTGCTGTGATTTATGTCAAAGAGTGTTATTCCTATGTTTTCCTCTAAGAGTTTTATAGTGTCTGGTCCTACATTTAGGTCTCTAATCCATTTTGAGTGTATTTTTGTGTATGGTGTTAGGGAGTGATCTAATTTCATTCTTTTACATGTAGCTGTCCAGTTTTCCCAGCACCACTTACTGAAGAGACTGTCTTTTCTCCATTGTATAGTCTTCCCTCCTTTGTCATAGATTAGTTGACCATAGGTGTGTGGCTTTATCTCTGGGCTTTCTATCCTGTTCCATTGATCTATATTTCTGTTTTTGTGCCAGTACCATATTGTCTTGATTACTGTATCTCTGTAGTATAGTCTGAAGTCAGGGACTCTGATTCCTCCAGCTCCGTTTTTTTTCCCACAAGACTGCTTTGGCTATTCAGGGTGTTTTGTGTCTCCATGCAAATTTTAAGATTTTTTGTTCTAGTTCTGTAAAAAATGCCATTGGTAATTTGATAGGGATTGCATTAAATCTGTAGATTGCTTTGGGCAGTAGAGTCATTTTCACAATATTGATTCTTCCAATCCAAGAATATGGCATATCTCTCCATCTGTTTGTGTCATCTTTGATTTCTTTCATCAGTGTCTTACTGTTTTCTGAGTACAGGCCTTTTACCTCCTTAGGTAGGTTTATTCCTAGGTATTTTATTCTTTTTGTTGCAATGGTGAATGGGATTGTTTCCTTAATTTCTCTTTCTGATCTTTTGTTGTTAGTGTATAGGACTGCAAGAGATTTCTGTGCATTAATTTTGAATCCTGCAACTTCACCAAATTCAGTGATTAGCTCTAGTAGTTTTCTGGTGGCATCTTTAGGATTCTGTATGTATAGTATCATGTCATCTGCAAACAGTGACAGCTTTACTTCTTTTTCAATTTGTATTCCTTTTATTTCTTTTTCTTCTCTGATTGCAGTGGCTACGACTTCCAAAACTATGTTGAATAATAGTGGTGAGAGTGGCCATCCTTATCTTGTTCCTGATCTTAGAGGAAATGCTTTCAGTTTTTCACTATTGAGAATGATGTTTGCTGTGGGTTTGTTTTATATGGCCTTTATTATGTTGAGGTGGGTTCCCTATATGCCCACTTTCTGGAGAGTTTTTATCATAAATTGGTGTTCAATTTTGTCAAAAGTTTTTTCTGCATCTATTGAGATGATCATATGGTTTTTCTTCTTCAGTTTGTTAATATGGTGTATCACATTGATTGATTTGCATACATTGAAGAAGGCTTGTATCCCTGGGATAAATCCCACTTGATCATGGTGTATGATCCGTTTAATGTGTTGTTGGATTCTGTTTGCTAGTATTTTATTGAGGATTTTTGCATCTATATTCATCAGTGATATTGGTCTGTAATTTTCTTTTTTTGTAGTATCTTTGTCTGGTTTTGGTATCAGGGTGATGGTGGCCTCAAAGAATGAGTTTGGGAGTGTTCCTTCCTCTGTCATTTTTTGGCAGAGTTTGAGAAGGATGGGTGTTAGCTCTTCTCTAAATGTTTGATAAAATTCACCTGTGAAGACACCTGGTCCTGGACTTTTGTTTGTTGGAAGATTTTTAATCACAGTTTCAATTTCATTACTTGTGATTGGTCTGTTCATATTTTCTATTTCTTCCTGGTTCAGTCTTGGAAGGTTATGCCTTTCTAAGAATTTGTCCATTTCTTCCAGGTTGTCCATTTTATTGGCATAAAGTTGCTTGTAGTAGTCGGGCATAGGGATATTTAAATTTTCTGTTTCTTCTTGAGTCAGTTTAGGTAAGTTTTGTTTTCCAAGGAATGTTCATTTCATTTAAGTTGGTGAATTTATTGGCATGGATTATTCCATAGTAAACCATTTTAATTTTTTCATAGTCTGAGAATCCTTATTGACCTCCATCCTTTGTTCCTGATATTGGTAATTTGTGTTTTCTCTCTTTTTATTTTCTTGACGAATCTTATAAAAGGTTTATTGTTTTTATTAAACTTTTCACAGAACCAACTTTTGGCTCTGTTCGTTTTCTTTATGGTTTGACTATTGTCTGTTTTATTGATCTTCATCCTTATCTTTATTATTTCCTTCCTTCTACTTACTTGGACTTTGATTTACCCATATAATTCTTATTTCTTAAGTTGGAAACTTAAATCATTGATTTTTAAACCCTTGTTGCTTTTCTGATGTAAACATTTAAACCTGTAGACTTCCCTCTAAATGCTGCTTAGATGCATCTCACTGATTTTGCTGTTTTATAATTTCAGCCTTTATCATTCAGCTTTATTTTCTAATTTATTTTCTAATTCCTCTTGTGTTTTCTTTTTTGACCCCTAATTTATTAAGAATTATCTTGTTTAATTTCCAAATACTTGGGGATTTTCTTTTTTTTAATTTATTTTAATTTTTTAAAAATATTATTTTGATGTCAACAATTTATAAAGTCTTTATTGAATTTGTTACAATATTGCTTCTGTTTTATGTTTTGGTTTTTTGACCACAAGGAATGTGGGATTGTAGCTCCCCGACCAGGGATCAAACCCGTACCCCCTGCATTGGAAGGTGAAGTCTTAACCACTGGACCACCAGGGAAGTTCCCATTTGTGGATTTTCTAGCTATCATGTTGTTACTGATTTCTAACTTACTTATGTTATAGTTAGAGAACATACTCATAAGATTTCAGTCTTTCAAAATGTATTGAGACTTACATTATGCTCCAGCATCTGATCTGTCCTGTTGAACACTCTGTGTGCACTTGAAAAGGACGTGCAGTTGTTGGATGTGATGTTCTATACATGAGTTTCTATCTAGTTGAACTTTTTTTTTTTGGCCATGCTGCACAGCATGTGGGCTTTTAGTTCCCCCACCAGGGATTGAACCTGTGCCCCCTGCAGTGGAAGCATGGAGTCTTAACCACTGGACCACCAGGGAAGTTCCTAGTTGAACTTTTCTTGTACTGCAGTTTTGCAGGCAATGAGTTCTCTCAGCTGTCATTTGTTTTATCATTTATTTTAAATGACTGTAATTTATCCTTATTTTTGAGGGGTATATTCACAGAATAGAAAATTGTGGATTATCAGGTTTTTCTTTCAGCCATCTGAAGATGTTATTCCACTATCTTCTGGCCTCCATTGTTTTTCATGAGAAGTCAGCCACCATTCATTTCATTGCTCTCCTGTGTATAATGTGTCTTTTATCTGGCTACTTTTAAGATTTTCTATTTATATTGGGTTTTCAACAGTTTGACTATGACGGACCTGGGTATGGTTTTCTTTTTATTTATCCTGCTTGGAGGCTCACTGAACTTCAAGGATCTGTAGGTTGATGTTTTCATGAAATTTTGGGAAAATGTGGCCATTATTTCTTCATGTACTTTTTTTTTTTTTCTGCCGCATTCTCTCTTCTCTTTTCTTTCTGAGATCTCTGCTTTTAACTATGTTAGTTATGGCAAGTAGATCTGGGGGGTGGGGAGAACAGCTAGTAATTACAGTTTTCACATTCCAGGCAGCAGGAAAAGAAAGCAAAGAGAACTAGAGGCACAACTCATTTGCTTCTGCTCATACTCCCTTGGCCAGTTCCCTGGACGGCTGGGTATCCAAATAAAATTCTCTACCTAAAGAAAGAAGTGACTTTGATGATATACCTGATGGAGTAACTGATATCAGATTCCCATCACCACCACCATAAACAACTATAAAACTAGACAAAATGTATGAGGCAGCTGTTTTCAGGCATTGGACAACAGGCAGTACCTGCAAACAGACTGCAATCCTGGACAGAAAGAAAACACATGCAGTGAATCCCACATTGGCCCTGGCTTTCTTCCTGGGGGTACCTCCTGGGCCCAGTGCAGGGAGACGGAGTTTATACAGAGCTAAGCAATCTTGCTGAGCTGAAGAGGGTAGAAATTCAGGGATGCTGAATTGGCTAAAATTTTCAGGGCAAGGTAACAAAGATGAGGGAGCTGCATGGGGAGAAGGGTGCTAGAACATTTACATGGGGGTTCTCCAGCAGCCCTTGGCTGAGGGCTTGGCTGAGCACGTGCAGGTAGGACACCATGAGGCCTAGAAGAACGTGGCTGCTACGGGGCTGCAAGCTGAATGGGAGTATCAGAGGTTGCACGGTGTTGAAAGATGGGGGAGTTCTAACCAATCCATGGTTAGGAGTGAGGACCATGCCCTAGAGTAAAAACAATTCCTTAGGACTAAGGACTAAGCCGAAACAGACCAAGCCTGAGAGTCCATAAGATCCACTAGTAATTTAACTGCCTTTCAGAACAAAAGGGGCAGAGTCAGAAGCCAGTAAATTAAAGGACAGAATTTTCCTGTGTAAAAACCATGCCTAAAGAAGGACTTTGACTGGTGACTTGCACATGGCACTGACAGGAAACAAATGGACTAGAAGCCTATTAACTCTTGGAGGGAATTTTATTGCCAAAAAATCCACAAGTGTGGCCTGAAAAAGCAGGTGATCATTTTGACTCCTAAAGTAACTCCTAGGCCCCCAAAAGTCACCAGAGGAAACAGGCTGTGAAATCTACAAGCCCCCCCCCAAAAGGGCATACTCTTCAGTGCCCACCTGGGATGACGCCATGGAGGATAACAGATAAGAAATAACCTTCCTGAAAATTAGCCTATCCCCTCTGGGGGGTCAATGGACAAGCGGCTACCAGATGGAGAAACTAAGGCACTAACTCCACTGCCAGGGAAGGGAGTGTTTATCATTCCGGTGTGGTAGGATTTGATAATTGCTCTGAACTAGAGACTGCTGTGTGTTTTCCATCCTTCCCTTTTCTGAGTGGAAGTTTTAATTTGGTATTCTGTTCTTTCTCCATAGGTGCATGTTGGGTATGTGTGTGATTGGAGAGAGATAGGTAACTTTTCTCTTTGTTTACAGGTCACCAACAATAAAGAGTCGCACCTGGACCTGCAGGAGAGAATCCTGCAGCACCCAGAGATCCTGAATTTTGAGCTGGAGGAGGGCAAGTACATTCTGTGGGTGAGATATATGGATATTTGGGTGGCTGCTCAGATGAAGACTTTCACAACCTTCCTTGCAACTGGGTGCAGCAAAGTGACCTAATCCTGGACAACAGCATGTGAGCAGATGTGATGTGCAGGACTCCCAGGTCATGCCCCTAAAGGGAATGGGGAGGGGTGTGCCTTCAATGCGTTGTTTTTCCTCTTCCCACTCGCTGGAATGCAGGATACCAGGAGCTAGAACAGATGTCTCAGACAGTGAGCTAGAAATCACATGTTGAGAACAGGAGGGCAACAAGATAGGCGCTTCAGTCCAGACCCCCCCAAGCTGCCATATCAGATCTGCACTGCCCACCTAGACTTTCATCCAACAGAGAAACCAGCTTCTATCTTTTTAAGGCACCATATTTTAGGATCTTTTTATTGCATTACCTTACCCACTATTTTAACTCAAATACTCCTCTTGCTGCTAATTCTCCGAGATAGCACTTGGGTGTATAGGAGGTGGGGTTTGTATGGTCTCGTGGTGAAGGTGCGGAAGGGGCCCTAAGTTCCTGAGCATAGGTACTTGTTGCCTCTGATTTTTGTAGCCATGTTTCTTGTTGGTCACTATGCACACATCTTGCTGAGGTTTGTGGCTTACATCTCGCTGACGTTTGTTGCTTACATCTCTGACTAATAAACTCGAAGTCTATCTTAGCTTCCTCAGAGTCCAGTGGTCCTTTCAATGGACTCTTCTCCACTTCAGTCCTACTGTTGCCCCGTGAGGCTTGGCTGCAACTCCCATTTGGCTCCCAGACTGGAAGACCTCTCAGTCCTCACCTATAGGGTCAGCTCTTCCTTCCCAAGGATATGCAGGAAATTCTGGACACCTTTCATGCCAGTGAATGCCAGGAAAGACTTTGGGTAGCTAAATGCTGCCCTTCTCTCTGCTTAAACAGAGAGAAGAATTGCTTCAGGACAGGTACGTGGTGAGGCTTCTCTTCCCAGAACCCCAAACGAAAACGGGATCAGAGACCTCTCTTCTGCTTTTGATGTCTCCTTCCATCTATCTGTCTACAACTCTGGGACAGTCAGGATGCACAGCTCTCACCTCCTCTTCTGCTTCATCTCCCCTCCTTTTCCACCCATAATCCTCCCTGGAGAAGGGCTGGCTATTTTCCCCACTTCTACTTGGTAGTAGTTCTCCCTGCATAGACATTTATGATGAAGTCCACCCAGGTTGGTCCTTGATTTATTAAAGGGTAAGCTTCAGGATAAAATCATCCTTTCTCTTTTCTCTGCAAAGGCTGGCATCTGAGACCCCTGTCTTGCTAATGGGGTGAAGGAAGTCAGCGTTGAGACCCAGTTTCTCAAGGGCCTCTCTGCCCCAGGCAGTCCCTGCCCCTCTTTTTCTGGGCTATGAGCTTCATGGCTCAGCCTTGGAGGAGAGAAGCTGAAAGAGAGAGTGATTTATGGGGGAAATTAAAATACATGAGTTTAATATTGTTCCTGTTGCATATTTTATCTCATTTCATCACTCATATTTTCACTTTGTTTATGGTGTCTTTCAAGGACAAGGCTTTTTAATATTTATGGTGTCAAATCTGTTAGCTTTCTTTTAATGGCTTCTGGGTTTGGTGCCCAGCATAGGAAATCTTTCTTCACTCTAAAACCGAACAGAACTTTTAATGGCTGCAAAATATGCCACGTGAAAACATGCAAATGTGTCCTAATTTATTTACAGATGAATACTTAGTCTGCTTCTGCTTTTAAGATATCATAAATAATGTAATGAACATCTTTGTAAATACACTTTTTTCTTCTGTGATTTAAATCACTTCTTTAGGATAGATTCTCAGGAGGTTCATGGGTCTTTTTCACTATTTTAAAAGACTTAACAACAGTTAAATATTTACCTTTTATAAAGCTGCACAGGCAAGCTAAATGCCAAATTCCCTTCTTTTGCATAGAATTGCAGCTGTTGTGTGGTGACATTTACATTTCATGTTGATTAGAAGATGTGGTAGTTACTAGTGACTTTAATAAAAGAACGAGAAAAGCAATTATTAGTCAACAAATGCAGTTGGTTTGATATACTAAATCTTATCAAAGATAGGGGAAAACATTAAAAAGTGTTTCTTATTTTGCAGAGTCCAGAGAAGAAAAAAGATCATCTCAAAGATATACATTTAATTCCAAGTAATCAGCTTCTAGATTTCATAGTCACACAAATAAACTGATCAGCACCATCGCTGCCATCATCACATCACCCCTTCCACATGCCCAGCTTCGCTCTAAGGGAGCCCACGCGACTCCCCCGCACCACAGCCTGAGCTGTGCTGTAGAGGCTTCATCACCCCCCCAACACACACACACACACACACACACACACACGCTCACACATGAGAAAAGAGAGTGCCAGAGATATGGGGTAGGTTTCTGAACCTGAGTCCAGTATCTTATGAGATGCAGTACAGCACAGTAGTCAAGAAATTAGGTTCTAGAGTCAGACATTCTGGGTTAAAAGCCCCAGTACCCTGCATCTTACCAGCTGTAGGCCTTGGGCAAGTTTATTTAACTCCCTGAGGTTTACTTTCTTCTTCTATAGAAGGGAGGCAATGAGAGCACTTACCTCAGATGATAAAATGAAGTGATCGATATGAAAGAATAAATTACAAGATGACGTATAAATGGAAGGGGTTATCCATTCATGGCATTAACGTCTCCAGGCTCAGTGAGCCCATATGATACAAGCAATATAACAGCCGCTAAGAACATTTTTCTTTAACGCTTCAATTCAAACTTACTCCTAGAGTTTGCCGTAACCAAATTTACCTCAGTAGGACCTTGTCCTGTGTGCTCACACAGGTGATCACACATTTATTGGGGGTCTTTGCAAAGCTTTAGCAGGACAAAGGTGAGCTCAGAGGCCAAGTTTCAGGGGCTGAGGGCCCCCTCCCCATGCAGTGTGTAAATAGATGCTCCAGGAGGTTAGATGAGCAACTAATCCAGTTGAGGGAAATCTGTGAACTTCTGCCTGAGTTCTCTTTTTAAAATAAGTAACTTCTGTGGTTTTAAGAGAATATTTTTTCTTGCAATAGGAGTATATGTTTATTGATGAAAATTCAATAATTTTGAATTTTGAGATAAGCAAAAAGCAGAAAATATCATTTGTAATCCCCTCTCCTAGGGAAAAAGAGTTGGTGTATTTTTTTGCATCTTTTTTTCCCTGTGTGTATATATGCATTTATGTTTTGTGTAAGACACACACTTTTTAAAAAACCAAAATGGGGGACTTCCCTGGCAGTCCAGTGGTTAAGACTCCATTCCAGTGCCAAGGACATGGGTTCGATCCCTGGTCGGGGAACTAAGATCCCACATGTTGCACGGCAAGGCCAAAAAAAAAAAAAAAAAAAGCAAAACAAAATGGGGTTCATCCCATATAGACTATTTTCTCACTTTACTATAAACCTAAATATTTCTCCATGTCAATACACAATTCCTTACACCCTTGCCGCTCAGTGTGGTCCTGAGGTACAGGCATCACAGGGAAGCTAGTGAGAAATGCAGAATCCAAGCCCCACCTCAGACCTGCTGAGTCAGAATCCGCAGCTGAATAAGCTCCCAGCAGAGGATGTGCCCCACACAGTTGGAGGAGCATCATCTGATAGCACAGTGTTTAAAGGCCACAGTCTCCCATAGGATGGCTGAACCATGATCTATTTCACCTCTCACTGGTGGGGATTTTCCCCTATGACAAGATCATTTCCCCTATGATCCCTGGAGGATCTTGGGCTTCCCAAAGCTGTCCTTGACCTTCTTCCCATCCTCCCTCTAGCAGGGTGCTCTTCCCTTGCTGTGGGTCCCCCCCACTTCCCAGGGGGCCCTCTTGGCCCCCTCAGAGGCCACCCCTAGGAGACTCCTGACAGCTGGGGAAGCACATCCTTGCACGTTCTCCATGGGCTGAACGCACACTGCCCACTTCTGTCATCACCTTCCTCCGCCTGGAACCCAGCCTGGGGTCCCAGACTTCCCTCAGGTCCCAGGCTTCGAGCAGAGCCCTTGGCAAAAGCAATGCCCAGTCCCCTGCGGGGCGGACAGCCCAGGCTTGGCAGTGCCTCAGCCCCTCCTGAAATTCCTTTCAACCTGCTACTCTCACAATCCCTTCTCACTCCTGTAACCTCCAGCTCACTCTGAACGGCCCCCTAATTGCCACCCGAGCCTCCTCCCCATGCCCCCCCCCCCCCCCGTCTCCCTATCCCACCCTCAACCCCTCCCTTCCTCTGGTCCCCTCTCTGGTCCGGAAACCTCCTCTCAGCCCTCCCTCTCCACCCCACAGTGTTCCTCTCCTCTGCCATTCCCCGCATCCCTAGAAACAGCCTCCCACTTCTCACCCGTCCCCTCACTCCTCCCTTTCCAACTTCCTCAATTTTCACCTCTCCCCCAAATTCCAGGCCTGTCCCTGGGAAAGGAGAAGCTCCTCTGGTCCCACCCTGCCTGTGTGTGGTCCGAGGTGGGGTGGAGGTCGCTCCCGCTCCCCGGGTGGGGAGGATGCCCTGCCCAGTCCGCCCACCCGGCCTGGGGAGAGTGAATGGAGCCCTGTGTGCCCCTGCTCTGTGGGAGGATGTCAATGGCCAGTGTGTGACGGGGTGAAAAGAGGCCAGTGATGGCTGTGAGGCAGCTCTGAAAATCACCCGGCCCACCAGCCCGGGGGTGAGCCAGATGCGACTCGTCGGGCAAGAAAGAATGACAGTGAAAAGTAAACTATGACCCCGACCACCTCGCTGGGCTTCTGTGGGGGCTGGGATCCCCGGATCAGAGCCACCTTCCCCAGGGCGCCGAGAACCAGAGTCCCCGAGAACCAAAGGAGAAACAAAGGCGGATGGTCTGAGCTGCACCTGCCACGGGGGGTGCACGATGGGTCCCACGGCGCCCTCCACAGTAAAGCTTTTTCCCTTTATACACGTTTGATAAGTAATTGGGGGAGATATTTTCAAAACAATACAGATAAGCTTCTATTTTCACCAATCAAAATAGTAAGGATTTTTTTTTCTAACGAGAATATTTAGCGCTGACAAAGATACAAAGAAACTTAGTCAACCTTGCACTGCTGGGGGTGGGGAAGTGAATGGGCTCAACTCTCCGCAAAACGTAATAATATCCAGTACTAAGAGTCTTTGAATGCTCACACAGTTTGATACTGTAATTCCACAGGTGAAAATGTATCAGAAGGAATAATCCCAAATATTCCCCAAAGCACAGACGTTCTTTGTGCTGAAAAATGAGAAAGATCTTATTAAAATTGGAATCAACATATTGGGAATTAGGTAGGTATATTATGATACATCTACAAGTTGGAATATCATTCTGTCATTAACAACATTTATGAAGAGCTTTTGATAACATGAGGAAATGTCTTCCCAAGAGAAAGAAATAGAATATAAATTCGTATATACAGGATAATCACAAGTATACAAAATAAACATAGACGACTAGGAGAAAATCAATTAAATGGGAGTGGGTGATTTTCCCCTTTACCTTTTACTGCTTGATGAATTATCTCAGAGATACATTGATGTATAGAGAATAATGTAGCCACACTGAGCATTAGAAATGCAACATTCTTCCTGATGCAGCCCGTCAGGGACTCTCCTTATTCCCCATCCTCACCCTCACCCCTGAGGCAAAACTCTATATCCTTTTATTACACGTGAACAGATTCCTGAACATTATATAACACCATTTTAAATATTTCAAACTTTCTTACATGGTAAAGTACTACTTGTATACTTCTGTGACTTGCTTTTTTCAGTCAACATGATTCTTTGGGGATTTATCCATCCTGACTCATTGTTGATAAAGCCAAATCTGGTTCACTCAGTAAATGAGTTAATAAGGAACTTAGAACAGGGTCTGGCACATGGTGCTACATGAGTTTTGGGGGGTTTTGATAAACAAAAATTTATTTCCCCTGCAGTATACTATTGTGTTAATATTATATTGCATTTATTTATCCACTCTCCTACTGATGAAAAAATCAGACTGTTTGCATTTTGTCCTGATTACAAAACAATGCTGCTATGGACATTCTAGTCCATGTTTCCTTGTGCATGTGTGTGAGAGTGTGTCAGTTTCTATAGAGTACACTTCTAGAATTGGGGCTGCAGTGTTGCTAAGGATGCCTAGCTGCAACATGGCAAGTTACTGCCAACGGACGTGTTACTGTGTTTCCAATCCCCATCAACACTTGCTACGGTCAGATTTGTTCATTTTTTCCCCCAATTTCATGGGTTTGTAGTATATTTCTTTATGGTCTTAATTTGCATTTCCCTGATAACTATGAGTTTAGAGGTTAGGTATCTGTGCATACGTTTACTGGTTATTTGTACTTTTTATTCTGTAACCTCCTGTTTATCACCTTTTCCTGTCTTTCTATTGGTTGTTGTAATTTTCTTCTTGATTTATAAGAATTCTTATATATTTTGGATATTAATGCTTTGTCAGCTGGAAATGTTGCAAATATTATCGTTCACATCGTGGCTTGCTGTAACTTTTTTTTTTTTTTTTTTTTTGCGGTACGCAGGCCTCTCACTGTTTTGGCCTCTCCCGTTGTGGAGCACAGGCTCCGGACGCGCAGGCTCAGCGGCCATGGCTCACGGGCCCAGCCGCTCCACAGCATGTGGGATCTTCCCGGACCAGGGCACGAACCCATGTCCCCTGCATCGGCAGGCGGACTCTCAACCACTGCGCCACCAGGGAAGCCCTTGCTGTAACTTTTTATGTTGTTTTAAGGCACAGAAAATTTAAATGTTAACATAGCCTTATTTATTTATTTATTTATTTATTTATTTATCGTTTGTGCTTTGGGTGACTTGGTTAAAATACCTTTTCTTACTCCAAGGTCATAAGTCTCCCTATATTTTCTTCTCAAAGTTTTAAAATTTTGTTGTTTTATATTTGGTCTTACATAAATCCGCCTGGATTTGATTCTTTGTGAAGGTAGTTATGGAGGGAATCTTCTTTCTCATATGGATAACAATTGTCCTAGAATCATTTATTCCAGTCATCTGCAAAGCCAGCTTTGCCATAAATCAAATTTCCCCAATGTGTTGGTATGTTTTAGGGCTCTGTATTTTGTTCCATTGTTGTATTTGTCTTCCCTGAGCAATACCACACTCTTTTACTGTAACTTGATAAATAAGTTGATTTCTGTATAAGCATGTATTCCCACATTTTTTCAAGACTATCTTGATGATTTGGGGCCCTTTACATTTTCATACACATTTTAGAATTAGCTTGTTTTACTAAATTCTTGTTGGTCTTCATTTTTAAAGTCTTTCATATTTTCCACTCTTTTTAAAAATGAAGCATTTAATATCTACAAAAATATACAAACATGTATATATATGGTATAAAAAATAATAAATACCTCTGTACCCATCAGCCAGCTTAAGAAACAGAGTATTGCCTGCATTTTAGAAGTCCCCTACGTGCCCTCTCCTTCTCAAGGAATTTTTATTCTAAATTTTGTGTTTGTCATTCTCTTCCTCATTATTATAGTTTTCCAACATAATGAAATGTTGTTAAGTTTTGTATGTTTCTGAGTTTTACATAACTGTTATAATGTAAAGAAAAATACAAATGTGTAGAATACAAATTAATGACAGTTTTATTTCCTTCTTTTAAATTTGTATTTCTTTGTTTTGCTTTATTATACTGTCTAGGACTTCAAATAATAGGTTAAATAGAAGTGGTGAAATTGGGAATTTCCATTGAGCCACCAGGGAAGTCCCAAGAAATATACTTTTGATTAGAAAAGCCCAGTAGCACTTCCAAATTGATAAAGAGGAAGGAAGAAATAAATAATAATGGGAATAAGCTAGAAAAAAGGAAAAAGATGAAAAATTAAAATAAATATTAAAAATAAAATAAGATGGAAAAAATAAAATCAAGTATATCAACTGTGGCACTAAATGTGAATGAGCTGAATTTCCACATAAAATACAGAAATTGTCAAATTGAACAACCAAATCCAAATATATAATGTTTATAGGAAGCACACCTAAGATGAAGCGATAGAGAAAGGTTGATGATTAAAGAAATTCTAGACAAATGAAAACAAAAAGAAAGAAGAAATGACAACATACATGATCTGAAATTTAAGATAAAAAGTATTAAATAAGATAGAGATAATGTGTAATGACAAAAAGCACATTTTAGCAAGAAGGCATTCTTCATAAACCTCTAAAACTAAATATCTTGGCAGCCAAATATATAATGCAAAAACTGTTAGAAATACAAGAAGAACCTCATTTTAAAACATGCATGCATGGGCTTCCCTGGTGGCACAGTGGTTAAGAAACTGCCTGCCGATACAGGGGACACGGGTTCGAGCCCTGGTCTGGGAAGATCCCACATGCTGTGGAACAACTAAGCCCGTGTGCCACAACTACTGAAGTCCACGTGCCTACAGTCCTGCTCTGCAACAAAGAGAAGCCACAGCAATGAGAAGCCCATGCACTGCAACGAAGAGTAGCCCCCACTCACCTCACCGCAACTAGAGAAAGCCCACGCACAGCAACAAAGACCCAACGCAGCCATAAATAAATAAATAAATAAAATTTTTTAAAAATGCATGCATAATTACAGTAACAGATTCCAATATAAATCTTTCAAAATCTGACAGATCTAGAAGATAAAAATTTAGCCAGGACATAAAGGATCTGAGTATTAAAATCAACCAGCTCAATTTAATAGATGCGTATAGAACTTTGAAACCTACAAATACAGAATATGCTTTTTTTACCTTATGTCAATAAAACATATATTTATATATATTTCTATATCATACATATACATATATATCCATCATGTACTTGGCCACAAATAAAACTTGACAAATTCAAAAAAGTGAAGATTTTTGTAGGATATATTCTTCTGATCAATGTTTTAGAATACAAATGAATAATAAATAGAAGACCCCCAAACTATTAACTACTTAGAATAAAAATAACCTCTAAATCAATACAGAAATCAAAATAGAAACCAAAAACTATCCAGAAAGTAATGAAACTTATGTTTTGGTATGTTAAATGTATATTCCAGGGAAAATTAGTTTTAAATGCATTCAAGAAAATTGAAATTAAAGGAATCAAGAACTCCTCTTAGGAAATTAAAAATGAACAACAAAAAATCCAGCCAAAGGGATTAATAAAAGTAAAAGCCAACAATAGTGAAATATACAAATAGCAGAAAGAATAAATAAATCCTAAATCTAATTTTTGTATTGTGGTAAAATATACATAGTATCTATCATTTTTAACAATTCATAAGTATACAATTCCATGGCATTAAATACATTCACAATGTTGTATAACCATCACCACTATCTATATTCAAAACCTTTTCATCATCCTCAGCAAAGTCTTTGTACCCATTAAACAGTAACTGCCCCTTCTTCTCTCCCCCCCAGCCCCTGGTAACATCTCTCCTACTTTCTGTCTCTATGAATTTGCCTACTCTAGGTACCTCAGATAAGTGGAATCATACAGTATTGGTCCTTTTGTGTCTCGCTTATTGCACTAAGCATAATGTTTTCAAGATACATCCATGTTGTATCATGTATAAAAATTCATTTCTTTTTTATGGTTGAATAATATTCTATTGTATGCCTATTCCACACTTTGTTTATCCATATTTTGGTTATCTGTTGACAGACACTTGGGTTGTTTCCACCTTTTGCCTATTGTGAATAATTCTGCTACGAACATTGGTGTACAAATATCTGTTTGAGCCTCTGTTTTCAAATCTTTTGAATGCATACCTAGGTGTGGAATTTCTGGGTCATATGGTAATTCTATGCCAAATCTAATTTTTTTGTAAGATCAACAGATACCTCATGCCCACCGCTAGAGACAAGGGAGAGATCAAATACAAACAATAGTAGAAATTAGAAAAGCCATATAACCGCAGATACAAAAGAGAGAAAAATAATCATAAGACAATATTATAACCAATTCTAAAACAACCAACTCGAAAATCTAGAGAAAATTGTTGAATTCCTGGAAAAATACAAATCGACACCAAAAGAAACAGAAAATGTAAACAGATCAGTTACTACAGAAGAGACTGGAAAAGTAAAAATAATACAGTATAGGAATAGAAGGACACTTCTTAACTATGATAAAGAACATTTATCAAAAATCAGTAGCAAATATCTTACTTAAACAGTGAAACCTTCAAGCTATTTCCATGAATAGTAAGCACAAGGAAGGGATACTCACCATGATCATTATTAGTTAAGCTTACTTTAAAGGCTCTATAGCATTATTAAAACAAAATGAAAGTATAAGAACAAATTCTGACAGCAGAAAAAATTATCTATACTTGCGGATGATGTGATTGTATACTGAGAAGGACCCAAGGGACTGTAGTGAAAAGAAAAAAAAAAATCTATCAGAGAAGAAATAAATAAACAAGGTGTTTACAGACTGTAATAACTACTCTGCAGGAAATAAACAGAGTAATGGTAAAGAGTAGCTATAGGCAAAGGGCCCTACTCTAGACAGACTGTCCAGAAAAGACTCTTTTGTAGGGAGGCTCCTGAAGCTGGACCTGGGCAATGAGAAGAAAGAGCTTGGGGTGGCATTCCAGCCAGGGGGAACAGTGTGTACACCGGGAGTTTGAGGAACTGCAGGAAGGTCACTAGGGCAGCAGCAGGGAGGGAGGGGTGGTGTGAGATAGGGTGGGGTGGGGGTAGGAGCCTGTCGGCAAGAGCAAGGAGATTGACTTTTACTGTAAGTGCCATGAGAAGACATTGAAGGACTTCAAGCAGGGGAGAGATAAAGGTTTTTAAAATCTGATTTATATCAGTGTGAGTTGATGGATGTTCACTAAACTTATTGTAATCATTTCATGATGTATGTAAGTCAAATCATTATGCTGTACACCTTAAACTTATGCAATCCTGCATGTCAATTATATCTCAATAAGATGGGAAGAAAAAATTTTTTTTAAATCTGATTTATGTTTTTAAAAGAACATTTTATCTGCTTTGTAGAGAAGAAGGCAAGACGAGCAAAGGGAGACCAATTAGAAAGCTATTGCTGTAGTCCAGGTGGGAAATCACCATGGTTTCACTTAGGGAATGGCAGTGGGTGAAGAGAGGAATGGGTGGACGTGAGATGTATTTTGGAGCTGGACTCAGGCTAGGCAGATGGAGGGATGTTAGCTTTTCCCTGGTACATCTTCACTGACCTCTTTGTTTTCAAACTCTAAGTGTCATTTTGTTTTAGCTATGTGTTTTATCAACAGAAAATAGGTAGATAGGTTGTGGTAGGTTTTCACTGGGAGATTTTTTTAAATATTGGGATTTAATCCATCTGAAGTAATTATGATCTCTGCTATGTAACTTCTACTTTTTCTTTTGTATTTTTTAGTTCCAGGATTTCCCTTTCCCCTGGTATTTTGTCCCTGATTCTCGAAGGGTTGCCTGAGTTTTCTTGATTTCTCCTTTTTTAAAGCTTTAACGATTTGGAAGTTTAACATCCTATTTTTAGTCTTGTGGTCTAGTAACTGTTCAAAGTCTTGAGTCACGTTAAGTATTAACCTTACCCCTCTGTTCGTCTCCACCATCCACCCCCCGCCCAGTTCCTTTTCCCTTTCTTTAGCATCCTCATAAACATTTGTGATCACTTCGAATTCTTTTTAGTAGTGAGTTTCCACAGGAACATGTGACGACGCTGCCTGGCATATACATATTCATTTCTCCTTTCTAGTCTCTCAAGGGGAATGAAGACCTGAAAGAGTGTAGGCAGAAGGCCTCCCCGCCTCCCCGGGTGGAGGCTGCCACCGCACCGTCCTCACTGTCCCCACCCCACCGCCCCAGCCCCGGGTCCGCACCTCCCCAGGGTTACCTGGCGCCCGGCTCTCTGCAGGCTGTGGGTGGGCGGAACACCCGGGTCTGGCGCTCTAGGTCCGTATCTCCCCGCAGTCGGAGTACCGGGACCTCGGGAAGTTGAGATCTTTCCCACTAGGGGGCAGTGGCGCGCTTCCCAGAAGAGACCGCCCGGGGGGCGTTTGGTTCTCGGTCCCCTCTCCAGAGTCCCACGACCGGTTAGGCTGGTTCCGCCTAGTGTGGGAGATGCGGGGTGAAGGAGCTCACAGACCCCGCAGGCCAGGTAAAGTCGGGGAGGACGCGGAGACCCGGCACACCCCCCTCCCCCCACCAACCCCCACCCCCACCCCACCCCCCGCCCCACGACATACACACAGGCATCTGAAGGCCCGAGTGGAAGAGGCGGGGGCGCGGGGCGACCCGCGGAAGAAGCCTGGTTAGGGATCAAGCCAAGAGCACGCGGTGGTTCTTAACTTGGAGGGCAGCAGGGGTACCTAGTCCAGTTTGAGACCAAAACTCTTCTCACCCCAGGCTCAAAGCAGTTCTCCCAGTGTTGCCACCATGCCAGAATCCCCACCATTAGAATCACTCCAATTATTACGGAAGACCCCAGTCAAATGCTCATGTGTTAAGAACTGTTACCCAAGGACAACTCATTAATCCCTTGGGACACAATGACACGTTAGCACAGATTAATTTTGCACTGAAGTGGGATTGAGGCAAGGAGATCTTTAGGCTGTAGGTCATTGGGGATGTTGTTATTATCTCAAGGATTGCAACGATGGTCATTGTTTATTTCACTTGTTCCTTGCCAGGCACCTGAGAGCTTTGTCCCATTATCCCTTCTAATAAAACAACATCTTGAGATCACTTGGTCTGCTGGGGTTTTCCACTGTAAAGTTACTATTTTTCCCTTTGTAATTAATGAATATTTGGGGGGAGATACTTTGAGACTGCAATATTCCATTTATCCTCAAATTTCCCCCCACTTCTCAGTGTCCTTGGACTGCCTCTGGGACACCTCTTCACGCTGGCATTGACGGTTTTTGCTCTTGGCTCACAGTTTTCCTTTCACCCCAACCCTGCCTGAGTAAATCACTGTATTTGCATCTCCCTCCCCGTCAACTCCCATTCTCTGCTTAATGCCTTTCACCCTGCACCTGGCATTGGCACTCCCAAGTGTTTTTGACTTCCAGGCTCCTGGACCCCTCTGCAGGCCTCTTCTTCTTTCATCTAACTCCTCTCCTTTCCTTCCCTCCCCACCCCGTCCCCCTCCCCCAGTGGATTCTTCCTTGGTAGCTCCTTCTCTGTTGAATTCCCACATCCTTCAAACTCTGCAAATAATATCTCTTGTCATTTTCTGGGAATAACCAAGCCTGGAGCCTGAACTACATTGTTGGGCTGTACCCGCCAGGCCTACAAGCCCTGTGCTTGCCCAGCTTCAAGACCGAAGAAAGAGCCCAGAGTCAGCGACAGAAACATCAGTGGTTTAGTGGATGGGGGAGCTTACATGTCTGAAGCCAGGTCTGGGAGCGACACCCTACCCTGTGGGGTGGAGGGAAGGCAGGACATGGCGGCAGCTTCACTCCCGGAGGCAAGGAGAGATTACCAGTTATGGGGGAATTGACGTCAGGTTGTCTCATCGGTTACCAGGAAAACTAGCAGAGGGGCACGCCCCTTACCGCCCCTTTGATAAGCTATCAGGTGGAGATGTTCTGATCTAAAGTTAGAACAATCATTAGCTGGGGCAGAAGCAAGTATGTAGGAAGGTCAGTCAGGTGAACAGGGTGTAGGTGAAGCAAGTGCTGGTCAGCAAAAGAACAACCATCTTGGGTGGCCTGATCATTCGCTAACTTCCTAATTCTTCCTCTGTGTTTTCCAAACATCTCCACCTCCACAAAGCATCCTTTCCTCCTTTCATCCAATCTCAGACAACTAGGAAAGGCCTTTGGGGCCAGCTGGAGCTCTGAGACCTCCTGGTAAAGTAGAAAGAACACCAGCTTTGGAGAAAGTCAGATCTGATTTGGATCCTAGTGCAACCATTTACTAACTATACGACCACTTTTTTTTTTTTCCTTTGAACTTTCTGAGCATCAGTGAACATTTCAGCCATGTCTGGATAGAAATACTAATTGTTAAAGATTTTAAGAATTGATATTTATGTGTGACAGGGACTTCCCTAGTGGCACAGTGGTTAAGAATCTGCCTGCCAATGCAGGGGACACAGGTTTGATCCGTGGTCTGGGGAGATCCCACATGGCTTGGAGCAGCTAAGCCCCTGTGCCACAACTACTGAGCCTGCGCTCTAGAGCCCACAAGCCACAACTACTGAAGCCCCCGCGCCTAGAGCCCATGCTCCGAAACAAGAGAAGCCACCACAATGAGAAGCCCATGCACTGCAACGAAGAGTAGCCCCTGCTCGCTGCAACTAGAGAAAGCCCGCGCGCAGCAACGAAGACCCAATGCAGCCAAAAATAAATAAATAAAAATTTTAAAAATTGACGTGTGACAAGTTCCTGAAACAGACTCTGACATGTAATGCTCAGTAAATGGTAACTATTATAATTATTCATGGTAGGGGTCCCTGCTCCCTCTAAAAACTTCATGCATTACCTCTCCTCTCTCCTACGTTTTCAACCTCTCACTCTCAACTGGTTTCTTCCCTCAGCTTATGAACAAGGTCAAACCTCCCCCATCTTTAAAAACAAACAAACTAAGTAAATAAATAAAAAGAAAAAAACCCCTCTGTAAAAAACCCACCAGCTCCCTCAAGTACGTTCACACCTTGTCAGGAAAGGATAACTTCCACAGGAGGGAATCCTTGGCTTAATCAATGCCTGGTTCTCCCAAATTCCTGTCTCCTGTGGGAATCTCTCATTTGGCTTTTCTGAATCAGAGGATTGGCTTAAGTCATCAGTTATGGAAAATTCTCAACCACTATCTTTTCAAATATTTTCTCTGCTCCATTTTCTCTCTCCCCTCCTTCCAGAACTCCAGTTAAATATATACTGGATTTTCTCACTGTATCTTCTATCTCATTTATCTTCTCATCTATATTTTTCATCTTTATGCCTCTCTGGGCTTCATTCTGGATGGCTTCTTCTGACTTATCTTCCTTTCCACTATGTGTTATTAACCCACTATTGCATTCTTATTGCATAATCATACTTTTCAGTTCTATAATATCTAGCTGATTCTTTTAAAACTCTGCAATGTTGCTTTCAAAGTTTCCATATCCTTACTTAAAACTTTAAATCTTGCTTTTATGTCCATGGACACAATAAGCATTGCTTTATTACAAGTTGTATCTAGTAACTCTAGTATCTGGGATCCTGGTGGGTCTGTTTCTATGGCTTCTGTTGATTCTGCCATATTTTTATTTTTATTTATTTATTTTTTTTGTGGTATGCAGGCCTCTCACTGCTGTGGCCTCTCCCATTGTGGAACACAGGCTCCAGACGCGCAGCCTCAGTGACCATGGCTCACGGGCCCAGCTACTCTGCGGCATGTGGGATCTTCCCGGACCGGGGCACGAACCCGTGTCCCCTGCGTCAGCAGGCAGACTCTCAACCACTGCGCCACCAGGGAAGCCCTGCCACATATTTTTTTGTTTGTTTTTTTTACATGCCTTGTGTGCCTGTGTACTTCCTGGACCTTTTATTTGACATTACTATTTTGAAAATTAATTTGAGACCTGGGCTCTTCTGCCAGAGAGGATCTTCCTTTCCTTCTGCCAGCATCTGAGGACACTCAGTCCAGGAACGGGCCCTGAGAATATTCTAGATGACCACAGAGTCAGTCCCTGACCCATTTCCAGTTACAGCCCTTTGGGGTCCTTGTCCAGAGCAGAGAGTGGGCATATACTATGTTTCCACCATGATGGACGGTGAACACTGTCCCTGCAGCAGATCACTCGCGTATCTTTAGGACACTGTGGAACAGACGCAATATTACCCCTCCCACTCGCCCAAGAAGCTTGGCCTGTTCATTGCCTTCTCCCATTGGGTGAACACATCTAAGAGACAGAGCAAAGGGTCACCCATTTAGGGTCTTACCCCCTCCATGTTCTATTCTATTAATTCCTCTTTTTCTGTTAGGCCTTCAATGTTATTAAGAAGAAGTTTGGGGGCTTCCCTGGTGGCGCAGTGGTTGAGAGTCCGCCTGCCGATGCAGGGGACATGGGTTCGTGCCCCGGTCCGGGAAGATCCCACATACCGCGGAGCGGCTGGGCCCGTGAGCCATGGCCGCTGAGCCTGTGCGTCCGGAGCCTGTGCTCCGCAACTGGAGAGGCCACAGCAGCGAGAGGCCCACGTACCACAAAAATAAAAAAAAAAAAAAAAAAGAAGAAGGTTGCTGTCTCCTCCTTTAACTTTTGTAGTTTCTTTAGAGGGAGGGTGGTTCAGCCCTTAGTCTACCACTACCGGAAGCAGATGCCAGGGAATCTCTAATGCCCCTGTACCACTTCTTTCCTGACTGAATCTAGATCCTTCCTTTTATTCATCCACAGTTGAGCTTTACATGGAGATAACAGGAGGGCATTACAATACAGAGAGCAATGTACAACTGGCCACTAGAGACATCCTGGTCCCTACCCCTGCATCCACTAGAGGTCAGGAGGCCACCTTCCTTTCTCCCTGACCATCCATCAGGATACATCAGCATCGCTGGTGTGAGTGCTGGGCTTCTGGTGTGGCAATCTGATATGGGTTTGATTCCAAGGTCTGTATAAGTGCATAGACAGGTTCTGTGTCTATGTGTAGACAGGTTCTATGATGAGCAGACCTCTCTGATGTGAGCCACCTGGGAAACAGGCCTGTTCTTAGGTAGGTAACATTAACTCAAACATGAAGCCTGCTCTGATTCCTCTCTCCCTGCCTTGTGTCCGTGGCTCTTTCTCAGTACCTGGTCTGGAGCCTATGTCACCCTCCACCTTGTATGATCAAGATTTTATGTGCAGGGCTTCCCTGGTGGCGCAGTGGTTGAGAGTCCGCCTGCCGATGCAGGGGACACGGGTTCGTGCCCCGGTCCGGGAAGATCCCACATGCCGTGGAGCGGCTGGGCCCGTGAGCCATGGCCGCTGAGCCTGCACATCCGGAGCCTGTGCTCCGCAACGGGAGAGGCCACAGTGGTGAGAGGCCCACGTACCGCAAAAAAAAAAAAAAAAAAAGATTTTATGTGCACATCATGTCTTCCCTTTTGTGGTGGTGGTTGTTTCTGTTTCATTTTGTTTGCCTTGGTTGAAGAGGCTTGGATTATTCCTATTGCTCAGTCCATGCCATATTATTTTCCTTGGTCTGCACAGAGTCCATTAGTCATTTTATTAATTAACTTATTCTCTTTTATTTCTACTTCCTACTTTTATTACCCCCTCTCCACAGGTCATTATTTTACTGTGTTAATGGACATCTTTATTTGAATGTGTTCTTGAAAATGTGCATTGTTGATTTATATGTGTATATTTTTTTTAATGTGAAAGACACTATGAATTATGTTCTATTCTGTTTCCTTCTCTCTGTGTTTTTAACATCCAACCATGTTCTGTACAACATCTAACTCAAGCCATCTAACCTCTGCATAACATCCCATCATGTGCACGTGCTCCACTCTCCCAGCAATGAACACTCAGGTTGCCTTCAACTACTGGTCACTATGGAAATATGCTGGGATGAACATCTTAATGAGAGTTCCCTTACGGGTCTGTATGAGGACTTTCCTGGGATGTGTATCCAGGAGCAGGAATGCTAGGTTACAGAGTGTGCTCACGTGGGACTCAGTTTGACAAAGTAGAACCAGACTCCTTTCCAGAATGGCTGCACCTACCTACACTTCCAACAGTGATACATGATTGACTTCCATGTTACCAAATCCCCTCCAACCTACATTACCCAGCTTTCTAATTGTTGCCAGTCTAATAGGTGCCAAATGATACCTTGTGGAGTATTGAATTTGCATTTTTCTGACCATCAGTGATTTTAAGCATCCTGTCATATGCTTAGTAGCTTCTTGGGTTTCTCTTCTGTTGTTTGCTTGTCCATGTCCTTTGTTCATTTTTTCTATTGAAGTTGCTGGATTTTTTTCTTTATTGATCAGCAGTATTTCTTTGCATAGTCTAGAATAATTTTAATACCTTGTCAGTTTTAGACATTGCAAATGTCCTCTTCAATTCCACAGTGCCTATTTTTTTTATAAACTTTTTTAAAATTTATTTTTGGCTGCATTGGGTCTTTGTTGCTGCGTGCAGGGTTTCTCTAGTTGCGGCGAGCGGGGGCTACTCTTCATTGCGGTGCACAGGCTTCTCATTGCGGTGGCTCCTCTTGTTGTGGAGCACGGGCTCTAGGGGCACGGGCTTCAGCAGTTGTGGCTCGCAGGCTCCAGAGCTCAGGCTCAGTAGTTGTGGTGCACAGGCTTAGTTGCTTCACGGCATGTGGGATCTTCCCGGACCAGGGCTCGAACCCCTGTCCCCCACATCGGCAGGCGGATTCTTAACCACGCCACCAGGGAAACCCCACATTGCCTATTAACTTTTCTATAATGTCCTTTATAGAACAGAGCTCCTTCATTTTATGTAATCAAATTCATTAAATAAATTAATCATTTTCCATATGATTTGAGCTTTTGAAACTTTAAAGAGTTCTTTCATGCCCCTGGGATGTAATATTTTCCTCCACTGTCTTCTGCTAACTGGATCGTTTTATCCTTCACATTTAGCTCGTAACTCCATCTAGAGTCCACATTTGTATGTAGTGTTAGGTAGAGATCCATGTTTATGTTCCTCCCTAGAGTGAGTCTGTTTTTTCAACATCACCTGCTAAACAATCCATCCTTTCCTCTTAGATGTGTGGTGCTCCCTTGTCGATTAAGTTCCCATAGCAAGGCAGGCCAACCACAGGAAAAGAACCTCAGCTCCGCCTCTAGTGCAAGTCCCCGTCCACGCCCACTCATGGCTCTCACCTCCGCAGGTGTACAAAGACTAGGCTTGGGGTCTTTGGGGGGCTGAATCATCCCCAAAGAGGCCTGTGTAGCAGTGACAAGGCCCCTGCGTGGCCGGAGCTCAGCAGGGGCTGGCCTTGGCCCCCACGAGGCTCAGAAAGGCCACTCCAGAGCTAAGGAACTAAGGAACTGGAGCTAAGGAGCTCCAGAGAGGCAACTCAGGGCCTGAGGCAGCCACACTGGGTCAATTCTAAGATGAGCTCAAGGGAAAAAGAATAGAAGAGTCCATTCATAATAGAAAGGAGGGCAGAAAGGGAGGGAGAAAGGAAGGGAGGAAAAGAGACAAGGAAACGTATCTTTAGGCAATAGGGTGGGGCTGGGCTCAGGTAGAGATGAAACCCCTTGCCTCAGGCAGGGTTCTTAGCCACAAACCATGAAAACTGGCTCTGGCAGATGTAACTAGAAAGGAGGTTTATTATAGGAGTCATTTGGAGGGCTAAGAGCCAAGGCAGAGTCCAGGGCAGGTGTGTAAGGCCTGTGCCCACTCCAAGGGAGGCCATGAAGGACGAACCTAGCATTTCTAGGTCCCTGTGGGGATCTGGGCCCTCCCCGCTACCTACCCATTAGGTGGGGAATTCCTTACATAGAGGAAGGGGGTTCAAATACTGAGCAGACAAACAGAGTAACTATGTCCACTAAGCTCCTCCTCTCCTCTACCCATCTGCGTCCCTGAACTGTGTGGGCGTGAGGTATGTCTGGAAAAATAAGAATTTGAACTTTGGTAATAGTCAGCGTTCAGAGATCACTGACACCCTGGAATCCTTGACAAGAGCCACTGTAAGACGAAACAGTATGACACCAAAGAGAATATTTGCTACAAAGGATATTTGCCACTTATCTTCAGACCCTGAGGGTCCACATGATAGTGGCTTCAGAAAAACTGGGAGGCTGGTGCTCAGCCTTCCTCCCCATCCAGCCTCCCACAACCGCAGGTGTACACTTTGAGGAGACAATCTAGGTGGAGGACCTAGGAGAGTGGCTCACAGAACAGTAAAGCCCCACAGAGCTCAAAGAAACTTCCTGCAGGGTCCCCCTCCAGTGGAAGAAGAGCTGTTGCCACCTCACTTGACCCGAGCATCAATCCCTGGGGAGAACTGCCAGAGACCTAAACCAACAAGACCAGGACCCCTCCTAGCTGTCGAGGCCATTGCCTTTGGAGCCCCAGCCCCAAAGACCCAGCTCAGCCAGCAGGAAGAGTGGGCTCCCCACAGCAATGGCAGCATCACAGGCCAAGACAGGGCTGGAAGCCTACAGCCCAGCAGGCTACGGCACCCCTGGCGGGCCGCTGACGGCGGCAGCTGCAGCATCAGTGCCCCGCGCGCAGCTCGGGCAGTAGTACGTCTACACCTGACCAGCAACCTGCTGACAGAGCAGTAACCAGAGCTGACTCTTGGCAGACGAGACTCCACAGAAGACAAACTGTGCAAGATCCATAGACTCTCTGTGACCTTGCAAATGTTGGGGGCAAAGAACCACTAATACGTGGACACTCGTGTTAATCAGACTGGACTTGTAGTCCCAGACTGGTGAAACCTGGTGTGCTGGTACCACAATTGCAATAACAAACACAATTGTCACGTCATGTCGCATTCTCATGCATTAGCTTAATGCCGGGCAGACAGAGGCGCCAGTGAAAGCACAGGGAGCAAAGTGGTGTTACCGAGGCACCACCTCCTGCCCCCGGGAGCACCTACCTGAGCGGTGAGCCTACCTGTTCACCAATTGTTGGGCCGTCGTCCGGCTCCTCCTGGTGGGATGGAAGGGGCAGTTGTCCCCTGTGAAGACCCCTGGGCTCTTCTCCTTAGGGCTGGCGTCCCTACCCTGCTGGGCCCATGTCCTACTAAGAGACATGAGGGCAGAGGTAGTGGCAGCAGGTACCCCTGGAAGAGGTGGGGGAAGCAGTTGCCTTCTTAATACCAGCCGTGCTAAGTTCTTCTGTTTTTCAAGGATAAAGCAGATGGCAATAGGGGACTAAGAGGCTGAGGAGCTGGTCCTTCTCCATACGCCAGGGCAGCAGGGTACCATGTTCTTGCCGAGCATGTGGGGCTGTAATGAACCGGGCATGGCTGGCAGAGAGGCACGTGAAGACGGGCTGGGCGGCTGAGGCCTTTGGTGTTGGTGTTCAGGGCACGAACAGCATGTCGATCAGCCACCTGGCTGCTGCGGTTTGTGTGATGATGTCCCTCCTACCCACCGGAGACCCTGAGCTTCCTCGCCACCTTCTGCCGCTGGCGCCTGGCCTTTGGGGCTACCGTGCCGGCACCATCTGCAGCCTCTGGCACCATCGTTGCCCCTCCGATGGAAGGGCAGGTGCCAGGTCCCACCATGCCTGGCAGGCCCCAGACGTAGAGCTCAAGAAGCTCAGGGCAGAGGTCATGCTGCAGGATGGGGCCTCCTGACTCAGACCTGTCCTTGGAGGATGCCCACAAGTGGACAGACTATAGTGTCCTGAGAGCCACAGTTTGATTTCCTATCCCGTGAATCATGTTCTTGTTTCCTGGGGTTGTTTAGCTCCTGGGATGGCTTCAGGACCTGTCTGTCTATCTGTCTGTCTCACTGTATGGAGGTGGTTTCCGGGCTTTTCTGGAGGCTTGGGGGTTCTAGAGGGTAGGCTGATATGGAAGCGTGTGGGGAATCAGGGTGGGCCAATGGACACCCTGGCCCTGGGCACCTGGACGAGTCTTTCCAGTTATCACTGGCATGATTGTGACAGTGATATTTAGGAAGAAGGGTATGTGCAGAGCTGTCTCTGCATAGGCTCATCATTGACAACATGCTTGTGTGTCTGCATTTCTCTCTGTCTTTTTTGAAAACACTGCTAACAGGTCAAAAGCAAAACCAACTTCCAGGAGGTAGATGCTGGGTGTGGGGATGCAGACTCTTTCTACTGATCCGGACAGGGTCTGGACGGAGAGAGAGGATTGAGCAACATGTCTGGACATGAGGTTGCGGACTGACTTCTTCTTTTATTGAAGCATAACAAAAATGCAGAAAGATGGATAAATTGCAAGTGTGCAGCTCAATAGCTTTTCCCCAAATCACCTGTGTAACCAGCAACCAATCAAGAAATAGAAACGTACCAGAATCCCAGAAGCCTCTCCTGATTCTTTCGTGTCACTCCCCCTCACGCTAACCACTATCCTGACTTCTAACACCTTAGGTTAGTTTTGCCAATTTGAGGACTTAATAAGAATAGAATCCTAAGATATTACTGATGGGCTTTAAAGAACAGAAATGTCTAATACCTAATATTGGGCGTTTTGCTTTGGGATGATATAATCCCCTACCATCATCATCCTTACACTTGTAATAAAGCCTGCTGCACAGATGAATGCCTTTTGTGTGTCTTTCGTTTTGCTTTCTAAAGGGTAGAGGTGAGAATCAGTGAAAGTGGCTGAGCCTCCCCTCTGGGCAGTACAGAAACAGAACAAACAGCGCTGCTGCAGACCGTGTTTATAGCAGATTCACACACTCAGAGTCTGATGGGGTCCCTGGAATGCTCAGGAACCGTGGACAGAGAGTTGGATTTCCGAGAGTATGGGATGGGTAGGCAATGAGTCAACTTCACCTACATTTCAAAAGATAGGGTGATGCTCCGCTAGCATCTGGGTCACAAACTAGATAAGCATGACATTTCATTAGAGGAGATACAAAGAACCACCCATAGGCATCTCTATTTGACATTAACTGGCAGATTTATTCCCGTGTGAGTTACACATGCATGAGTCAGGTTTCAGGGCTGAAGCAAACCAAGCATATCCGAGTCTGGAAAAAGAGAGGGGAGGGAGGAGGTTCCAGCCACAGGTATGGAAAGGGACCAGAAAAAAAAAAAAAACCTGCTGGCAGAGGGGTAGCCATCCAGCCACCTATGCAGAAGTGCTGCAGAGGGCACGGAGGGGGTCTCCGGGGCCAGTCTTGGGTAGCGAACGGACCAAATAGCAAAGCAAAAGAGAAAAGTGAAACTTCTTTGCACCCACCTCCCACCCAGCAGCAGCAAGAGTTAAAACCAGAACAGCGCCCAGCTGAGCCTCCCAGGGGTGTAGGAAGCCAACTCGAGCAAGAGGGCAGGACCCGCCCTTCTGACAGTAACTGCAGCTCAGATAGCGTGAGGTGGTTCTCAGCCTGGCTGCAAATGACAGTCACCAAGGGAGAATTTGCTCTTCACTTTAAAAACAATTGTGGTAGAAAATACATAACATAAAATGCACCATTCTGAGGGATACAGTCCAGTGGCTTTAAGTACATTCACGCTGTTGTGCACCTATCACCACCCTCCATCCCCAGAACCCTTTCATCTTCCCACACGGAGATTCCGTCCTCATTAAACACTAACTCCCCGCTCCCCGCTCCCCGAGTCCCTGGCAACCACCATTCTACTTTCCATCTCTGTGAATCTGGCTACTCTGGGTACCTCATATAAGTGGAATCCTACAGTGCTTGTCCTTTTGTGTCTGCAGGGGAGATTTTAAAAGCATGAATGCCCAGGCCCAACAGCCCCTGATCAATAAATCAGAATTTGGGGTGAAGGCAGGAACCTCTCCCCATAGCAAATACATCTCAGCACCTGCTGGCTGATGCCTACAGGTCCTTTAGCTGTGGGTAAAGCTAAGGATTTCTCCTTTTTCAGCTGGAGATGAGGGGCTTAAAATGACTGATTGAGGTGTCACAGTGACTGAAACTCATCTGCTAAAATTGATCTATCAGTCAACAAGCATAAATGACTATTATCAGGCACTGTCTACTTTTGAGAGCCAGGAGCGCTCAGACAGCAGCAGACGACGAGATGGGGTGAGACAGACACACTGGAGACTCAGGGTCACTTTTGGTGGGGAGTGGGAATAAAGGTTAGTTCTGTTTACCTTTAGTTACCCTGTGGACAAAATAGGAGTTGGGAGCAGAGGAATTTAGGTCCAACGCAGCTGTGCACTTGCCTGGTTTACTGGAACGTGGCCACCCTGACATATGGTTCCCATCAACTGTATTTTTGCATGATTCTTGAATCCCTCCCCTTTTTTTTATTTGACTGCACTGACTTCATTGCAAAGGAACTTCACTTCCACGGGTTCTGAGGCATGACCAGTGCCTTGCTCAAAAAAGAGTCCCTTGTGTTGCTTGTTTCTGCAGAACTAGAAATACACAGAAAACGATCACATGGGTTAGAGCAGGGGTCCCCAACTGCCAGGCTGCAGACCAGTACCAGTCCCTGGCCTCTTAGGAACCAGGCCGCACGGCAGGAGGTGAGCTGCCGCAAGAGAAAGAAGCTTCATCTGCCGCTGCCCATGGCTTGTGTTACCCCCCCCCCCGAACCATCCCCCACCCTCCTCACCCCTGTCCGCGGAAAAATTGTCTTCCCTGAAACCGGCCCCTGGTGCCAAAAAGGTTAGGGACCGCTGGGTTAGAGAGACAGAGAAAGACAGGCAGAGATACAAACATATACAAAATAACAGGATGACAAGAAAGATTCACATCAAGCTCCTAAGACTGGTTCCTCCCTGTGAAGGGAGAAAGGTATGAGAAGGGGACTGGAAGGATTTGAATGTTTATTTATTTTTTAAAATCCTGAAGCAAACATGACAAAATGTTAACACTTATTCATTCTGTGTTGGCATTTGCTATGTTATATTACTCTTTTTACTTGTCTTTGTGCCTTTTGGTGTCTTTAAAAGTTGCCAGTATTGCAAATATACCTTTATAAAGAATTGTACACATGAATATACATGTATAAAGAAATATTTTGATGACTAAAGAGAGTTCTTACAAAGTTTTTTATGTTGATAATTTTACCATAAAGTTAAATTAATAAAGCCTCACAGAAAAGTTGAAAAGTACCAAAAATAGAGACGCAAATTAACATTTCCCATAAAACTACCATCCAGAATTTACCACATTGTGATGTCTTGATATCTAAGCTTTTTCTCCATGCATTAAATCATTGCATCATTGGGACTTCCCTGGTGTCGCAGTGGTTAAGAATCCGTCTGCCAATGCAGAGGACATGGGTTCGAGCCCTGGTCCGGGAAGATCCCACATGCGTTGGAGCAGCTAAGCCCATGTGCCACAACTACTGAAGCCCGCACACCTGGAGCCCGTGCTCCGCAAAAAGAGAAGCCCCAGCAATGAGAAGACTGCGCACCACAGCAAAGAGTAGTCCTCCTCACCACAACTAGAGAAAGCCAGCGCACAGCAACAAAGACCCAACACAGCCTAAATAAATAAACAAATAAAAACCTTCATTAAAAAAAAAAAAATCATTGCATCATTGATTTCAAGTAGTCTCTGATTAAAAAAAATAATACTTGTTCGTTGTAAAATGCAGAAAAAGATAAAGAAATAAATTACCCATGGTCTTATGACCTGGAGTATCCCTATCAACATTCTTTTTTTTTTTTTTTTTGCGTTACGCGGGTCTCTCACTGTTGTGGCCTCTCCCATTGCGGAGCACAGGCTCCGGACGCGCAGGCTCAGCGGCCATGGCTCACGGGCCCAGCCGCTCTGCAGCACGTGGGATCCTCCCGGACCAGGGCACGAACCCATGTCCCCTGCATCGGCAGGCGGACTCCCAACCACTGCGCCACCAAGGAAGCCCCCTATCAACATTCTTGATGGCAAAACCCCAAATCTGATTCTAGTTAGGAAGAGAAAGACATTACTGGAAAGATTGGAGTAGCATTCATCGTCAGTGTGGAGATGGGTTTACCGGTGTTTTTTATTTCATTCATCTCCTCCTCTGGTCTTTATGTGATAGAGTGACCCAAACATTCAGTCAGATTTTGAATGGCTGGACCCTAATGCCAATTTGACCTTAAATGTTATTTCTTTGATGGCTTACTCTGAAGGAGTCACTCACTATTGCAATCGCCTTTTTTTTTTTTTTTTGGAGGGGAGAGGGCTTACCCTTTATCATCCTCTAGCATTTTTCTTGTTTTCTTGAGTATTTGTTTCTTGTCCCTCTTCTTCATTGTTGTATCCTCAGGGCCTGGAACAGCATCTGACATTAGCAGTATTCATTGTTGAATGAACAAATGAATCAAAGAGCCTTTGGTGGTCTTGCCTACGAAATACCTTCCTTTAACTGCCACTGAACATGTAGCCTAAGAAGGCAACCTGGTGAAGCACTGTGTTTCATCTGCATCCCTGCCCCCCACCTCCTTGTAGAGCAGCAATTCTACATCCCTGTGTCCACTAGCCACAGCCAACACCATATCCCTCTTTTTTTGCCTGTTTGCCTTGTGCCTTGAGGAACCTGAAATATCCATGTGAAGCCTCAGCTTCCAGTTCAATGACATCATCAATGTGTCCCTTGATGAGTATATTCTTCCCTTTGGTGCTAAAACTTTTACCCTCAGGGTCTAGTGTTGCTAGGATGGGAAAAAATATTTTTTTTAGCCATTCACTATTGAAGCAGTCTTAAGATTTTTTTCACTTATCATTTATCATTCTTTACCACTTTTCTTATTTGCCACTGAGGAGTGGGAGGAACTATGTCATCCTCTGTGAGGGGAAGTCTGTATTCTTAAGGCCCCAGATAAGCTCTACCCCAGCCACCATGGCCACACCGTACATGACCCCACTGAGCACACACTGGGTGGAGGGGAAGGGAGCAGAATGCCATCCACAGAGTGGACTGTCCTGGTCCCTGGTCACTGAAAGCCTCCACCGTGGGAATATTTTGTTCAGCATTCACATGAGATGCATATTCTGGGCCCATTCTGAGAGTTCAAGCCATTAACTCTTCCCCAAACTTTTTTGTCATAAATCCTCTAATCTTAGTTCTTCTAGGTCATTGATCATATGATGAGATTTTTAATCACACCCCAGGGTTTAGTGGTCCTTGAGCCATTCCAGAAAAAGTAGAAAATTTAAAAAAAATTTAAATACTCTGTTCAAAGTTCTGCCTCCTGGAAGTGTTTCTTTCATCTGCTGTTCTTCAGGAACATCTGGAGTGGGACTATAGCACTGCTCAGGGCATCCCTGGTAGAGCCATCTGGAACCAAGCTTGAATGTTTCCCCCTCATCAAGTAGTCATAGAGAGCTCTACACATGGCCCTACACGTTGGCTGAGGGAGAAGAGGGCAGAGAAAGCATGCTGGGAATGTGAGCAACACTTTCACGCCATTTATTTGTGCTTTCAAGTCATGCTCAAACCTGGCCTCATTGTACCATATCTGTTTGATGATGGAGCATTGTTATGCATGCCTGACTTTAGACTGAGAAAGCACCCAGATCACATGGTTACCTGATGTCCAATATGGAAAGTGTTCACTCTCCACAAGAGTCCAACAGCAAGCTAAGAACAGTTTATCAAAATGAGGATGGATGGTCATTTGCCAACATAGTCATGGTTTTGCTCCAGCATTATGGCACCTTCACTGTGATTCTCCTATCTGGACTTGACACAGCCTCCAGGAAATTTACTACCTCTGGATCCACTAGGCAATAATAAAGCTGCTTGTGCTGCAACCTGTGCCAGTTGGGAGGTCTTCCCTTACACGGATCTCCACCTAAAAACAAACATATATGGACACTCTACCCAACAACAACAGAATACACATTCTTCTCAAGTGCACATGGAGCATTCTTCAGGATAGACCATACGTTAGGTCACAATTCAAGTCTGAAAACATTTAAAAAGATAGATATCATGGGGCTTCCCTGGTGGCGCAGTGGTTGAGAGTCCGCCTGCCGATGCAGGGGACACGGGTTCGTGCCCCGGTCCGGGAAGATCCCACGTGCCGCGGAGCGGCTGGGCCCGTGAGCCATGGCCACTGAGCCTGCGCGTCCGGAGCCCGTGCTCCACAAGGGGAGAAGCCACAACAGTGAGAGGCCCGCGTACCACAAAAAAAAGATAGATATCGTACGAAGTATCTTCTCCAAACACAATGAGATGAAGTTAGAAATCAGCTACAGAAGGAAAACTGGAAAATACAGAAATTTGTGGAAATTAGCACACTCTTTTATTTTTTTATATACAGCAGGTTCTTAAGAGTTGTCTATTTTATACATATTAGTGTATATATGTCAATCCCAATCTCCCAATTCATCCCACCATCACACGCTGCCTCCGCTTTCCCCCCTTGATGTCCAAACATTTGTTCTCTACATCTATGTCTCTATTTCTGCCTTGCAAACCACTTCATCTGTACCATTTTCTTAGATTCCACATATATGCATTAATATACGATATTTGTTTTTCTCTTTCTGACTTACTTCTCTCTGTGTGACAGTCTCTAGGTCCATCACGTCTCTAAAAATGATCCAGTTTCGTTCCTTTTCATGGCTGAGTAATATTACATTGTATATATGTACCACATCTTCTTTATCCATTTGTCTGTTGACGGGCATTCAGTTTGCTTCCATGACCTGGCTATTGTAAATAGTGCTGCAATGAACATTGGGGTGCATGTGTCTTTTTGAATTTTGGTTTTCTCTGGGTATATGCCCACTAGTGCAATTGCTGGGTCATATGGTAATCCTATTTTTAGTTTTTCAAAGAACCTCCATACTGTTCTCCATACTGGCTGCATCAATTTACATTCCCACCAACAGTGCAAGAGGGTTCCCTTTTCTCCACATCCTCTCCAGCATTTGTGGTTTGTAGATTTTCTGATGATGCCCATTCTAACTGGTGTGAGGTGATACGTCATTGTAGTTTTGATTTGCATTTCTCTAATAATTAGTGATGTTGAGCAGGTTTTCATGTGCCTCTTGGCCATCTGTATGTCTTCTTTGGAGAAATGTCTATTTAGGTCTTCTGCCCATTTTTTGATTGGATTGTTTGCTTTTTTAATATTGAGCTGCATGAACTGTTAATATATTTTGGAGATTAACCCTTTGTCCATTGATTTGTTTGCAAATATTTTCTCCCATTCTGAGGGTTGTCTTTTCATCTTGTTTATAGTTTCCGTTGCTGTGCAAAAGCTTTGAAGTTTCATTAGGTTCCATTTCTTTATTTTTGTTTTTATTTCCATTACTCTAGGAAGTGGGTCAAAAAAGATCTTGCTGTGATTTATATCAAAGAGTGTGCTTCCTATGTTTTCCTCTAAGAGTTTTATAGTGTCCAGTCTTACATTTCGGTCTCTAATCCATTTTGAGTTTATTTTTGTGTATGGTGTTAGGGAGTGTTCAAATTTCATTCTTTTACATGTAGTTGTCCAGCTTTCCCAGCACCACTTGTTGAAGCAACTGTATTTTCTCCATTGTATATTCTTGCCTCCTTTGTCATAGATTAGTTGACCATAGGTGCATGGGTTTATCTCTGGGCTTTCTATCCTGTTCGATTGATCTATATTTCCGTTTTTGTGCCAGTACAATATTGCCTTGATTACTGTAGCTTTGTAGTATAGTCTGAAGTCAGGGACTCTGATTCCTCCAGCTCCGTTTTTTCCCCTCAAGACTGCTTTGGCTATTCGGGGTCTTCTGTGGCTCCATACCAATTTCAAGATTTTTTGTTCTAGTTCTGTAAAAAATGCCATCGATAATTTGATAGGGATTGCATTGAATCTGTAGCTTGCTTTGGGTAGTAGAGTCATTTTCACAATATTGATTCTTCCAATCCAAGAACATGGTATATCTCTCCATCTGTTTGTGTCATCTTTGATTTCATTCACCAGTGTCTTATAGTTTTCTGAGTACAGGTCTTTTACCTCCTTAGGTAGATTTATTCCTAGGTATTTTATTCTTTTGTTGCAATGGTGAATGGGATTGTTTCCTTAATTTCTCTTTCTGATCTTTTGTTGTTAGCATACAGGAATGCAAGAGATTTCTGCGCATTAATTTTGTATCCTGCAACTTTACCAAATTCACTGATTAGCTCTAGCAGTTTTCTGGTGGCGTCTATAGGATTCTCTATGTATAGTATTATGTCATCGGCAGACAGTGACAGTTTTACTTCTTCTTTCCAATTTGTATTCCTTTTATTTCTTTTTCTTCTCTGATTGCAATGGCTAAGACTTCCAAGACTATGTTGAATAATAGTGGTGAGAGTGGCCATCCTTATCTTGTTCCTGATCTTAGAAGATATGCTTTCAGTTTTCCACCGTTGAGAATGATGTTTGCTCTGGGGTTGTCATATATGGCCTTTATTTTGTTGAGGCAGGTTCCTTATATGCCCACTTTCTGGAGAGTTTTTATCATAAATTGGTGTTCAATTTTGGTCAAAGCTTTTTCTGCATCTGTTGAGATGATCATATGGTTTTTCTTCTTCAATTTGTTAATATGGTGTATCACATTGACTGATTTGCATATATTGAAAAATCCTTGCATCCCTGTGATAAGTCCCACTTGATCATAGTGTATGATCTGTTTAATGTGTTGTTGAATTCTGTTTGCTAGTATTTTGTTGAGGATTTTTGCATCTATATTCATCAGTGATATTGGTGTGTAATTTTATTTTTTTGTAGTATCTTTGTCTGGTTTTGGTATCAGGGTGATGGTGGCCTCATAGAATGAGTTTGGGAGTATTCCTTCCTCTGCCATTTTTTGGCAGAGTTTGAGAAGGATGGGTGTTAGCTCTTCTCTAAATGTTTGATAGAATTCACCTGTGAAGCCATCTGGTCCTGGACTTTTGTTTGTTGGAAGATTTTTAATCACAGTTTCAATTTCATTACTTGTGATTGGTCTGTTCATATTTTCTATTTCTTCCTGGTTCAGTCTTGGAAGTATATACCTTTCTAAGAATTTGTCCATTTCTTCCAGGTTGTCCATTTTATTGGCATAGAGTTGCTTGTAGTAGTCTCTTATGATGCTTTGTATTTCTGCAGTGTGTGTTGTAACTTCTCCCTCTTCATTTCTAATTTTATTGAATTGAGTCCTCTCCCTCTTTATCTTGATGAGTCTGGCTAAAGGTTTATCAATTTTGTTTATCTTCTCAAAGAACCAGCTTTTAGTTTTACTGATCTTTGCTATTGTTTTCTTTGTTTCTAGTTCATTTATTTCTGCACTGATCTTTATGATTTCTTTCCTTCTACTAACTTTGGGTTTTGTTTGTTCTTATTTCTCTAGTTCCTTAGGTGTAAGGTTAGATTGTTTGAGATATTTCTTGTCTCTTGAGGTAGGATTTTCTTGCTATAAACTTCCCTCTTAGACTGCTTTTGCTGCCTCCCATAGGTTTTGGATCTTTGTGTTTTCATTGTCATTTGTCTATAAGTATTTTTTGATTTCCTCTTTGATTTCTTCAGTGATTGCTTGGTTATTTAGTAATGTATTGTTTAGCCTCCATGTGTTTGTTTTTTACATTTTTTCCCCTGTAATTGATATCTAATCTCATAACGTTGTGGTTGGAAAAGATGCTCGATATGATTTCAGTTTTCTTAAATTTACCGAGGCTTGATTTGTGACCCAAGATGTGATCTATCCTGTAATATGTTCCATGTGCACTTGAGAAGAAAGTGTAATCTGCTGTTTTCAGATGGAATGTCCTATAAATATCAATTAAATCTATCTGGTCTGTTGTGTCATTTAAAGCTTGTGTTTCCTTTTTAATTTTCCGTCTTGATGATCTGTCCATTGGTGTAAGTGAGGTGTTAAAGTCCCCCACTATTATTATGTTACTGTCAATTTCCTCTTTTATAGCTGGTAGCAGTTGCCTTATGTATTGAGGTGTTCCTATGTTGGGTGTATATATATTTATAATTGTTATATCGTCTTCTTGGATTGATCCCTTGATCATTATGTAGTGTTCTTCCTTGTCTCTTGTAATATTCTTTATTTTAAAGTCTTAATGATATGAGTATTGCTATTCCAGCTTTCATTTGATTTCCATTTGTATGGAATATCTTTTTCCATCCCCTCACTTTCAGTCTGCGTGTGTCCTTAGGTCTGAAGTGGGTCTCTTGTAGACAGCATATAGGTGGGTCTTGTTTTTGTATCCATTCAGCAAGCCTGTGTCTTTTGGTTGGAGCATTTAATCCATTCATGTTTAAGGTAATTATCGATATGTATGTTCCTATTATCATTTTCTTAATTGTTTTGGGTTTGTTTTTGTAGGTCCTTTTCTTCTCTTGTGTTTCCCACAGTGAGAAGTTCCTTTAACAATTGTTGTAGAGCTGGTTTGGTGGTGCTGAGCTCTCTTAGCTTTTGCTTGTCTGTAAAGCTTTTGATTTCTCCATCAAATCTGAATGACATCCTTGTTGGGTAGAGTAATCTTGGTTGTAGGTTCTTCCCTTTCATCACTTTAAATATGTCATGCCACTCTCTTCTGGCTTGTAGAGTTTCTGCTGAGAAATCAGCTGTTAACCTTATGGGAGTTCCCTTGTATGTTATTTGTCATTTTTCCCTTGCTGTTTTCGATAATTTTTCTTTGTCTTTAATTTTGGCAAATTTGATTACTATGTGTCTTGGTGTTTCCTCCTTGGGTTTATCCTGTATGGGACTCTCTGCACTTCCTGGACTTGAGTGGCTGTTTCCTTTCCCATGTAAGGGAAGTTTTCGACTATAATGTTTTCAAATATTTTCTTGGGTCCTTTCTCTCTCTTCTCCCATTGGGACCCTTATAATTCAAATATTGTTGTGTTTAATGTTGTCCCAGAGGTCTCTTAGTCTGCCTTCATTTCTTTTCATTCTTTTTTCTTTATTCTGATCTGCAGCAGTGAATTCCACCATTCTGTCTTCCAGGTCACTTATCCATTCTTCTGCCTCAGTTATTCTGCTATTGATTCCTTCTAGTGTATTTTGCATTTCAGTTATTGTATTGTTCATCTCTGTGTGTTTGTTCTTTAATTCTTGTAGGTCTTTCTTAAACATTTCTTGCATCTACTTTTTTTTTTTTTTTTTTTGCAGTACGCGGGACTCTCCCGTTGTGGCCTGTCCCATTGCGGAGCACAGGCTCCAGATGTGCAGGCTCAGCAGCCATGGCTTACGGGCCTAGCCACTCCACAGCATGTGGGATCTTCCCGGACCAGTGCACGAACCCATGTCCCCTGCATCGGCAAGCAGAATCTCAACCACTGCGCCACCAGGGAAGCCCTCTTGCATCTTCTTGATCTTTGCCTCCATTCTTTTTCCAAGGTCCTGGACCATCTTCACTATCATTATTCTGAATTCTTTTTCTGGAAGTTTGCCTATCTGCACTTCATTTAGTTGTTTTTCTGGGGTTTTATCTTGTTCCTTCATCTGGTACATAGTCCTCTGCCTTTTCATTTTGTCTATTTTTCTGTGAATGTGGTTTTCATTCCACAAGCTGCAGGATTGTAGTTCTTCTTGCTGTCTGCCCTCTGGTGGATGAGACTATCTAAGAGGCTTGTGTAAGCTTCCTGATGGGTGGGACTGGTGGTGGGTAGAACTGGGTGTTGCTCTGGTGGGCAGAGCTCAGTAAAACTTTAATCTGCTTGCCTGCTGAGGGGTGAGGCTGAGTTCCCTCCCTGTTGGTTGTTTGGCCTGAGGCGACCCAGCACTGTAGCCTACAGGCTCTTTGGTGGGGCTAATGGTGGACTCCAGGAGGGCTCACACCCAGGAGTACTTCCCAGAACTTCTGCTGCCAGTGTCCTTGCCCCTGCGGTGAGCCACAGCCACCCCCCACCTTTGCAGGAGACCCTCTAGCACTAGCAGGTACATCTAGTTCAGTCTCCAATGAGGTCACTGCTCCTTCCCCCTGGGTCCTGAAGTGCACACTACTTTGTGTGTGCCCTCCAAGAGTGGAGTCTCTGTTTCCCCCAGTCCTGTCAAAGTCCCACAATCAAATCCTGTTAGCCTTCAAAGTCTGATTCTCTGGGAATTCCTCCTCCCATTGCCAGATGCCCAGGTTGGGAAGCCTGACGTGGGGCTCAGAACCTTCACTCCAGTGGGTGGACTTCTGTGGTATAACTGCTCTCCAGTTTGTGAGTCACCCACCCAATGGTTATGGGATTCAATTTTACTGTGATTGCACCCCTCCTATCATCTCACTACGGCTTCCTTTGTCTTTCAATGTGGGGTGTCCTTTTTGTTGAGTTCCAGTGTCTTCCTGCCGATGATTGTTCAGCAGTTACTTGTGATTCTGGTGCTCTCGCAAGAGGGAGTGAGGGCACGTCCTTCTACTCCGCCATCTTGAACCAGTCTTGAAATTAGCACACTTTTAAATGACCAATGGATCAATGTTATTAGTCTGCTTGGGCCACCATTACCACAGACTCAGTGGTTTAAACAGCAGATACTTATTTCTCCAGTTCTGAAGGCTGGGAAGGCCAAAACCAAGGTGCTAGCCAATTCAGTTCCTGGCGAAGACACACTTGCTGGCTTGCAGATGACCACATTCTCTGCTGTGTCCTCACATGGCAGACAGAGAGTTCTCATCTCTCTTTCTCTTCTTGTAAGGACATTAATCCCACCAGGGGGGCCCCACACACATGACCTCATCTAAACCTAATTGCCTCCCAGAGACCTCACCTCCAACCAACTACCATCACACTGGGGGATTAGTGCTTCAACATATGAATTTTAAGGGGACACAAACATTCAGTCCATAACATTCTGCCCCTGGCCTCCCTAAAATTCATAAAGATATACAAAAATATCCATCCCATCCCAACAGTCCCAAAAGTCTCAACTCATTCTAGCATCAACTCTTAAATCAAGAGCCTAAAGTCTTATCTAAATCAGGTATGGGTGAGATTCAAGGTATGATTCATACTGAGGCAAAACTCCTTTCCAGCTGTGAACCTGTGAAACCAGAAAAGTTACCTGCTTTCAAATACAGTCCTGGAACAGGCATAGGCTAAACATTCCCATTCCAAAAGGGAGAAAGTGGAAGGAAGGTGTTATGGTCTCAAGGAAGTACAAAACCTAGCAAGGCAAATATTGTTATATCTTACGGCTGGAGAATAATTCTCTTTGGCTCTATGCTCAGCCCTCTGGTCCATTGGAGCAATGGTCCTGCCTTCAGGACCCAGTGGATTGGCAACGCCATCCCTATTGCTCTGCGTGGCAGGTTACCACCCCCTGCCTCCAGGTGGCCCCACCCCCAAGGCTCCAGAAGACCACTATCTGACCTTTTGAAACTGAGGTGATGCCCACCCCTCCTACCTTTTGAAACCAAGGAAGCAGCCCTGATGATCTCTGAATTGCCTTCAGGGTCATTTTTCCCTTGTCTTGAAGAATAGCACATGTTCACAGCCAAATAACTTTATGGTCCAGTCCTGTCTATAGGATCTAACAAGCCCAATAGCCTTCCCTCATTTGGTCTGAGCTCCATTCCTTTGGGTTGAAACTGGCAGTGTTGCTGATGGAGTGGCTAATTAGGTCTGTAGTCTATTCCCATACTAATCCCCTTATCAAAGGGTTGTTGGGCCCCACCTTACTGTTCTCTTCAGAAAAACTTTCTCATTTTTTGCAATATGGACAGGGTGAGAATTTTCAAAACCGTAAGTTCAGGATCTCTTTTTTTTTTTAATTTATTTTATTTATTTTTGGCTGCGTTGGGTCTTCATTGCTGTGCGCAGGCCCTCTCTAGGTGCAGCCAGTGGGGACCATTCTTTGCTGCGATGCGCAGGCCTCTCATTGCAGTGGTCTCTCTTTGTTGTTGAGCACAGGCTCTAGGCGCAGCGGGCTTCAGTAGTTGTGGCATGTGGGGTCAGTAGTTGTGGCTCACAGGCTCTAGAGTGCGGGCTTGGTAGTTGTGGTGCACGGGATTAGTTGCTCCGCGGCATGTGGGATCCTCCTGGACCAGGGCTCAAACCCGTGTCCCCTGTGTCGGCAGGCAGATTCTTAACCACTGCGCCACCAGGGAAGCCCTCAGGATATTTTCTGCTTAACAATTGCTTCTTCAATGCATTCCTTTCTTTTCACATTTTACTATAAGCAATCAAGAGGCACCAAGCCTCTCCTTCAATACTTTGCTTAGAAATTGCCTCAGTTAAACATGCATTTTCATTTCTCACAAGTTCTACCTTCCACAAAACACTAAAACATGAACATAATTGTGCCGAGTTCTTTGCCATTTTTATAAAATTTATCACTTTTTCTCCATTGTCTTATAACATGTTCCTCATTCCCATCTGAGACTTCACCTGAACAGGCTTTATAGCCCATATTTCTAACAACATTCTGTTCATGACTATTTATGCTTTCTCTAAGAAGATGGACATTTCTCTATAGCTCTCCTCTTTTCCTTGTAGGCCCTCAGCTCAATCACCTTTAACTGCCTGTTCATGGCAATCTTGATCTTTTCTAGCATGCACCTCCAAACTCTCCCAGCCTCTACCCATTATCCTGTTGCAAAGCTGCTTCCACATTTTTAGGTATTTGTTACAGCAGCATCCCACCTCACAGTACCAAAATTCTGTCTTAGCTCAGTCTGCTCTAATGAATACCGTAGCCTGGGTGGCTTAAACAACAAATATTCTTTTCTCACGTTTTATAGGCTGGAAATCTGAGACCAGCGTGCCAAGATGGTTGGGTTTTTGTTTGTTTTATTTTGGACGCACTGCATGGCATGCAGGATCTTATTTCCCTGACCGGGGATAGCACCCGTGCCCCCTGCAGTGGAAGCGCGGAGTCTTAACCACTGGACTGCCAAGGAAGTCCAGATGGTTGGGTTCTGATGAGTGTCTTCTTCCTGACTCACAGACAGGCACCTTCTCGCTGTGTGCTCACATGTCCTTTCCTCAGTGCATGCCCATGGAGAGAAACAGCAGAAAGAAGATAGGTAAGGAAACAGAGGACTTGAACAACACAATAAACCAACTAGATCGAACATACATGAACACTCTACCCAACAACAACAGAATTCACACTCTTCTGAGAGAGCTTTGTCTCTCCTCCTCTGTCTATAAGGGCATTAATCTCATCATAAGGGTCCCACGCTTATGACTTTATCTAAACCTAATCATCTCCCAAAGGCCCCACCTCCAAAAACCATCACATTGGGGGTTAGAGCATTAATATATGAATCCTGTGGGGCAACAAATTTTCAGTCCATAACATGTATCATGTTGATTTTATTATTATTCGTTTACCAGCGAGATTCATTATCTTGAATTTCATAGGTTTGTTAAACATTTATAGTTTTTTTAGATGAGTAGCCAGTTTATGGCCTTTGCCCACTTTCCTACTGAGGTGTTCATCTGTAACTTCTTGATTTGTAAAAGCTCTTTATATTGTAAGTAGACTAACGCTTTGTTACATATAGAGTAAAATTTTACAGTTTGTTTTTCTCTTGAAATTGGTTTTTTAACAGTAACTTTAACATATAAATAAATTATTAATCTAATGTTTAATTTCTATGAATAAAAACTTTAAAAATTTACATATAATTAAGCTTTTCACTTTTTCTTTATGATTCCTGCTTTGGTATCATTCATAGAAATACTTGAACAACTTCAGAATCATAGGAATTTAGCAAGGAATATTAGTAATAACAATAGCAAAATTACTAATAATCACTGTCATTTTTTGAGTATTTATTATGTATCAGACACTCTACATACATTATTCTACAGGGATACCCCAGAGGTATTGCAGGTTTGATTCCAGACTACCACAGTAAAGTGAATATCGCGATAAAATGAGTCATGGAAATTTTTTGGTTTCCCAGTGTATATAAAAGTTATGCTTGGGACTTCCGTGGTGGTACAGTGGTTAAGACTCTGCGCTCCCACTGCAGGGGGCACGGGTTCGTTTGTCGGGGAAATAAGATCCCACGTGCTGCACGGCACGGCCGAAAAACAAAAATAGTTATGCTTGCACTATACTGTAGTCTATTAAGTGTGCAATAACATTACGTCTAAAAAAACGACATACATACCCTAATTTTAAAATACTTTATTACTAAAAAACACCAAAACAATTACAATAGCAACACCAAAGATCAGTGATCACAGATATAATAAAAACAAAAAGTTTGAAATATTGTGAAAATTACCAAAATGTGACACAGAGTCATGAAGGGAACAAATGCTGTTGGAAAAATGGCACCAATAGACTAGCTTGATGCAGGGTTGCCACAGATCTTTAGTTTTTAAAAAAACACAATATCCACAAAGCCTGATAAAGAAAAGTGCAATAAAATAAGGTATGTCTATATTTAATCCTCACAACAAACCTAGGAAGTAATTATTATTCCCATTCTACAGACCAGGAAACCGAGTCTCAAGAAGACAAAGTTAACTTGCTCGCAGTCATGTGAGTTGCAAGCGTTGGAGCTGAAATTCAGTCACTGTGCAGATAAATGAATAGACCCGGTCCCCATCCAGCCTCTGCTGTGCTGGCTGCTAGAAGGGACTTCATGCATGTCCCTTCCCCACCCCACCCCCCGAGCCTCATGTCACCTGTAAAATTTGTTTAGCAATAACTTCCTTACAGAGTTGTTGAGGGATTTTTTAAATTAATTTTTATTGGAGTATAGTTGCTTTACAATGTTGTGTGAGTTTCTGCTGTACAATGAAGTGAATCAGCTATATGTATACATATATCCCCTCTTTTTTGGATTTCCTTCCCATTTAGGTCACCACAGAGCACTGAGTGGAGTTCCCTGTGCTATACAGTAGGTTCTCATTAGTTGTCTATTTTATACACGGTATTGTATATATGTCAATCCCAATCTCCCAATGTTGATGGAGTTAAATGAGAAAAAAATTATGTAACATGCCTGGCACCAAGAGACTGTCAGTGGAAGAGAAGTCTCTTTCCTGGAGCACCTAACTCTTTCCCTCCCCTCTCCTTGTGGAGGGGTGGGGCAGAGACTGTGAGAGAAAGGGCAAACCAGTGCCTACAGTGAGGGGCAGAGGTTGAAATCCCAGGCCTAGCATCTAAGTAAGGAACAGAGTGTGGTGCAACGCACGCACGCCCACCATCACGCCTCCGAAAGAGGTCCCACCCAGGAGTGACTCAGATGCTTTGGACACCTTTCCCTGTGTGGGAAGCATGGGTGGGGCTGGATCGGGCAGATCTCCCCGCTGTTCAAAAGTAGCCACTCTTGCTTGTGAGGGGTGCCTGCGAGGTTGCTGCTCATCTCCCGCTGTCGCCCTGGTGGCCCTGACATACACACTGAGACCATGGGAACCCTCGGGGGACACCTGGTAGCAGGGATCTTCTTCTTCTTCTTCTCACTCTACTACTCGGTGCTGGTGTCCTTGGCCCTGTTACAGGGACAGAGGTTCCTCAAAGCCCCTCTGCCCCCAAGGGAGAAGCGAGGGCACAGGTGGTGGCAGCTGGTCCCTGTGGAAGGAGTGGGGAAGGTGGTTTTCTCCCTTATTCTCATCTTCCCCGAGTTCTTCTACCCGCCAGGAACAAAGTGGCTGACGATGGTGGACTGGGAGGCCCCTCGGTGACCGTTCACGTTCAAGGACGAGTGGCGGCACTTCACCACGTACGGGTCCTTCCTCCTCAGTGGCGTGGTGGACATCGCGAGCCAGGCGTGCCAGGCGTGTGAAGCTGGAGCAGGCGGCCGAGGCTCTGGCCTTCCGTGCGCTGGTGCTGCTGGTGGTGACCCACGCCGAGCACAAGGGCGCCCTGGAGACACGCGTGCACACGCTGTTCACAGTGCCTGCCTTCCCGGTCGGCCTGGCGCTCACCATCGAGATCTGCGTCCCCAGCCAGCCCCAGCTCTGGGTGCCCAAGACTTGGATGGTGCTGGTGCTCAGCAGCTGGCTGATGCAGCTAAGCATCTGATGTACACGCCGCCCTCGGGGCAGCCCTGGAGAGGGGAAAACCCCACGGACCTCACCTTCCTCACCATCTTCTTCTGCTGGCACCTGGCCTTAGGGGCTGCCTTGCTGACCGCCATCTACGGCCCCTGCAGCCTCTGGCATGATTGCTTCTCCCCCTGGAGAAAGGTCCCAGGTGCCAAGTACCACCTGTGACCCATAGGCGAGGGCAGTGAAGAGCTTGAGAAGCTCCGGGCAGGGGCCCAACTACGAGATGGGGGTGTCTAGGTATACAATCTGTCCCTGTGCTGCACCCTTTGTAATGAGAGTTTTGAGGATGCCCACTGTGTGCCTAGTGCAGAAATGTCCTGGGATCTGCAAGGTGGCTTTCCATCACAGGGGTCGCCTTCCTTGTTCCTAAATGAACCTTCCAGTTCCTAGGATTCCTGCTATCTATCTCTCTGTTCTCTCCAGGCCTGTCTCTTTCCTGTCTCGCTATTCAGTATGGTTCCTAACCATGGACTTACATGAAGTGAGAGCAGGAGTAGTGTTTTTCTTTGACAGCTTTTGGGATCCAAGAGGAAGAAATGAAATGAGGGAACAGAGAGAGATGGAGGGTCTCTGGGGACTCGGCAGGGCTCTGCGTGTCTGAGGCGGGGCTGGCTTAGCGTGTGCATGTGTGTGCCGCCGGTGGCTGAAGTGGTGAAATGTGTGAAAGGGAAGGGGCTCTGTTTTCACATCGTGGTGAGGACTTCTGTTTTCTTCATGTCTTTCTGTTTTTTATTCACACTAAAGTGTAACAGGAAGAAGAGCTGGTTTTGTTGTTGCTGTTTTCTAATCTAAACTGGACGAGGCTACTTCTGCCTCAGGGAGTAAGGGATGAGGGGAAAGGGGGTGGCAATCAGTTTAGCAGGGCTCAAGTCTGGGGAGAAAGGAGGCAAGGGAGGAATTCCCAAAGGTGGGTGTAAGAAACGAGGATTACATTTGTATAATTTTAAGTTGTTTGGGTTCTGCTGTGACATAAAACAACTCCACCGCTTATGCAGAGTCTTTCAGTAAAGCCTATGATACACGTACATGTGTCTTGTGTGAGTGATTCTGGGGCAAGATCAAAGAAAGGGCCCAGATTTCAGGTGGTGGGAGCAGAAGGGGAAGAACCGCCATGAAACATGGGGCACAGATGACCTCAGTGGTTCTGGAGATGAAGGGACTTGGAGCCAAGAGGGAAACTGCAGCCCCTGGAACCTGCAGAACTTTCCAGCCAGTCACTGAGTTCCTCCCAGAATGAGGAGAGGAGGTGCTAACAAATTCACATACTCAGTGAAATATATGAAAGCAAACTATATAAAAATACTTATCCCTGGGTACAATTAGAAAACTGCTTCTGATAGCATGTGTCTGCTTATGTGAGATGATAAACGTAGCATTTGGAAGTCTGAAGAGGCAGGAAGAGAGGAGGAGATGCTGGCCATAGATGTGGACAAAGGACCACAGAGAAAAGTGCCCACACATGAAGCAGTGGCAATTCTGCCATGGCACACACAGTCAGAGATACTGTCCTCAGAGAGAGAAAAACTCTATGAAGCACAGAGAGGGATTTGCATTTGCAGATGGAGGACAAGATGGGCTACACATTGTCTCTGAAATATGCCTGGACACTCCCTAAAGAAGCAGGGTGCAAGAGTGTGGAAACAGGCCCTGGAAACAGTAGGAGAGGGGTTAAAGCAAAGAAGGGGAGCAAGGGAAAGGATGGAAGTGGGGCAAGGGTCTGGCAAGTCACATGGGCTGGGCTTGCAGAGGAGCGACATTCTGGGTCTAAGGAAGAGACGTCTTCCTCCAGCAGCTGGAACCAGGCCAGCCTCAGCTTTCCTCCCCACCAAAGCAGGAACCAACCTAAGGAAAAGTCAGCACCCTTCTTTCTGTCCCCACCCTAAAAAGCCCAGAAACAGAGCCAGCTTTTCCGGCGGCTTGTGCGCCCCCAGCAGTGAAAGCACCGAGTCCTAACCACTGGACTGCCAGGGAATTCCCAGGGCCCCTCACTTTATATCTTCTGTCCAAAGCTCTGGGAGAGGCCATAGCAAGGGGTCCACATGATCGCTTATCACTGAAAAATAGCAAAAGTTAGATATTTCTGTATTCTTTTTTTCTCCATAAAATCTGGCTGCACCCTCTCCCTGAAGACTTAACACAGATTTACTTTCAGGATGCCTTATGATAAACACCTCTCTTTCCCTGTTAGTAGACCATCCTTTATTCAAGGATAATGGTAAGACTTTTACTTCTTCAGCTTGGAAACAAGAAGCTTAAAATGCTAATGACATCACACACTGGCTGAGAACCACCTGCTAAAGTAGAATCCCTCAGTCAACAAATGTAAATAAGTCTTATCAGATGCCGGGCCTGACTTAAAGAGGAGTAATTGGAGGTGCAGAAAACTGATGGCTAGGAGAGAGATGGGAAGTAATTTACAGAGGTGGGTCCTGTTTATCTTCATTTGTGCTGTGTGTGGGAATTCTTGTCCTGCACATCTGGCCTTTGCCCAGCGAATCAGTCATGACTCTCTAGGGAATCAGAACCAATAGGATGTGGATAGACATACAGAGAATTTAAGGAATGGACTCATGAGAACTTGAGGACTGGCAAGTCCAAAATCTTCAGGGCACGCCAGCAGGCTGGAGACCCAGGGGAGAGTTGATGTTGCCATCTTGAGTCTGAAGGCAGTCTGGAGGCAGAATTCCTTCTTCCTCAGGACACCGTAGACTTTTCTTTTAAGGCTTTCAACTGATTGGATGAGGCCCACCCACACTATGGAGAGTAATCTGCATATTCAAAGTATACTAATTTAAATGTTAAACACATTTGTTAAAAATACCTTCACAGGGGGCTTCCCTGGTGGTGCAGTGGTTGGGAGTCCACCTGCTGATGCAGGGGACACGGGTTCGTGCCCCGGTCCGGGAAGATCCCACATGTCGCGGAGCGGCTAGGCCCGTGAGCCATGGCCGCTGAGCCTGTGCATCCGGAGCCTGTGCTCCACAACCAGAGAGGCCACAACGGTGAGAGACCCGAGTACCGCAAAACAAAACAAAAAACCTTCACAGGGATTTCCCTGGTGGTCCAGTAGGTAAGACTCCACGCTCACAATGCAGGGGGCCCCGGTTCAATCCCTGGTCTGGGAACTAGATCCCACATGCCACAACTCAAAAAAAAAAGATCCCACATGCCGCAAGGAAGATCCCGCATGCAGCAACTAAGACTCAGCACAGTGGGCTTCCCTGGTGGCGCAGTGGTTAAGAATCCACCTGCCAATGCAGGGGACACCGGTTTGACCCCTGGTCCAGGAAGATCCCACATGCCGTGGAGCAACTAAGCCCATGCGCCACAACTACTGAGCCCACGTGCCACAACTACTGAAGCCCGTGAACCTAGAACCCATGCTCCGCAACAAGAGAAGCCACCACAACGAGAAGCCTGCGCGCCACAACAAAGAGTAGCCCCCACGTGCCACAACTAGAGAAAGCCCGCACGCAGCAACGAACACCCGATGCAGCCAAAGATAAAATAAATAAATAAATTTATTTAAAAAAAAAAAAAAAGACTCAGCACAGCCCAAAAAATAAATAAATAAATAAATATTTTTAAAAAAATACCTTCATAGCAACATCTAGACTGATGTTTGACCAAACAACTGAGTACCGTGGCCCAGCCAAGTTGATTAACCATCATACTCAGCGTAATGGAACATGGCCACTCAAACGTGATTTATGTCAACTGTGTTTGCCATGATTGTTGGAGACCTTCCAAAAGAGTAACAGTGACTTCATTTTAAAGGAACTCCACCATTATTGGTTCCGACTGCAGTCTGACTACAACTATACAATGTTCTATGGATTTTATCCCTTCCCTGTATCCTCCAGAAGGAGAATGACAGAGTGACGGGTGTGCAGGTAGGTGACACTTGTTTTTAAATTTAAAAAAATAACGCTTAGAGGCCTTTTTTTTCTTTTTCATGTTACGTATTTTAGACGTCTTAGAAAATAACAAAAAGTAGTTTAAAGTATTTTGAAATCTACCATAATGCTCTTACCCAGAATTAATTACTGCCTGGCAGGGCTAAAAGGGTAGAATGTATTTCAACACACTAAGAGGTTGGATGGGAGGGTTTACATATCAGAGAAGAGGCCTTTCCTGCTGAAGATGACTGATGCGCCTGACGACCAAGGCATGGCTGACTGAAAAGTGTTGCAGGTGAAGGTCGCTGAAGATAAGGAAATCCAGAACTGGGAGTCTAGTGCTGTGGGAAGGAACTGAGTAAGGATACTGACATGCTCGGAAGACGGCAACCTTGGGCTGGAGAAGAACTCAGAGCCCAGTCTGCGGCGAATTTGGAGGAGGGGGAGGTGGTAAGGTATCAAGGATGGCCAGAAGAAAGAAAATGTGACTAACATCAGCTTCAAAGGAGGAAGTGATCAGGGTTAAGCAGACATGGTAATACCTACCCCACAGAGGTACTGTGAGAAATAAATAAGGTTCTGCATAAACGACACTTAATACACAGCATGGTGTACAGTAGGTGCTCAATACATACTAGCTTGAGATTCTGAATAAACATATGCGCAATAACCAGACCACATATAAAAATAAAACTCTGACCCACAACCTGCAGCAACCAGCCCAGGAAGCCAGCCTGCTATCTATAAATCAGACTTGTAGAAAGTCAGCTATCACGCACCACTAACCAGTCCAGGTAGCCAAATAACAACCCCTATAACAACTGACCCAAAATGGGAAGGACCTGGTTAATAATGAACAGCTTCCCTAATTTTTGCCCTGCTTCCAACTTAGGACCAACCAAAGAAAGCCAGATATGCACCCCTAAACAATCACATGATACCCCACTTCTAGTTAGCCAGCCTGCAGCTTCCCTATGCCAACAGCCTCCAATCAAGGCATAACTGATGCCTTCTCTTTTTTTTCCCACTATGAAGCGTTCCCATTCTTCTGCCTGTCTTTGAGTCTTTGCCAAAAAGCAAATAAAGGTGGCTAACTCCCTTGCTATAGCAAGCCCTTTTCTGGTTCTCCTTTGATTGGTTTTCATCTATTTTCACATGTTCAATTCTTTCATTTATTCATTCAAACAGTTATTCAATATTTATTGAGCATATATTGATACTATATGCCAGACCCCATGCTGGGACATGAGAATAATGACGTGACCCAGATGCACAGGTCCCTGCCTTCAAGCTCATTATGGTTGTGGGAGAAGAAAGGCAAATAAACAGCAAGGTAAGTACAGTCTGAAAGGGACCGTGATGAGGGGCAGCTAATCCAGACTTGTGAATCAGGGAAAGCTTCCTAGAAAAGTGATGTCACCACAGGGACCTGAAGGATGAATATGGCCAAGGGAAGAGCTGTAAGGGAAACAGTCAGGAAAAAGGGAAACGGCCATAGGAAAAGTCCCCAGGTAATTGCATAAACACCGAAGGAAGTGAATGAAAGTGGGATGACTGGACCTCCGTGTTTGAGCTTGGAGTGGTGAACCATGAAGGTGGAAAGGCAGACAAGGGTCAGAATCCTTCTAGGCCACATGAAGGCATTTGGCATTTATCCTAAAGCTGACAGTAATGATCAGATTTCCATTTTGGAAACATCACTCAGGCTCCATGTGGAGTGAGGCCTGGAGAGCAAACCTGGAAGCAGGGAGACCAGTCAGGAGACTAACAGGTGATGGTGGCTGGATGAGAAGAAAAGTGCAAGGACTGGGAAGCTGATTTAGAGGTTCCCACTCAGGACATCACGGCTGGAGGTCAGTAGGGTGGGGGGGGTGGGGGACGGTGGGACAAGCCAAAGCTTGTACAGCTGAGGAAGAAAGTAAATGCAGTCACTGAGAAAACGAAATCCACACTGGGGGCTGGAGAAGAAGAGATGAATTCTGGATGGAGACATGAAGTTCAAGGTGTTGTTCTGGAAGCAGGTGGATGAACTTGTCTGGAGCTCAAGAGAAAGGGGTGGGTAGAGAGGGCAATCTGAAAGTCATAAATGGTCATTAAAGCCATTTATGCGGATGGGTGAGATTGCTGAGGGATAGGGTATGGGGAAGAGGACTTGGAACGGGACTCTGGGAGGCACCACACCTAACTGGAAAAAAGAAGGCAGGCACTCGTGAGGCAAACCAAGAAAGAGTAGCCAGGGAGATGCGAGGAAAACCAGGACCTTGCTGTAACATAGATACTAAATATTGATATTGTTTTAATAAAGGGAGTAGCAAACAAAGCCTTGTTTCTTATTCCCAGTTCCTCCTTCCCCTTCCAGAGAAGGATGGTCCCCAGGACACTGGGAGGGAACTTACTCTACGAGTTACTAGTGGAACTGGTCATGCATTGCCCCATAGTGTTGCCCAAGCTGCATCAACAAAGTGCTAGCGTTGGTACACATCATTAAGTAAAACTGGATGATGAAATCATGGGAAGAAATGCACATGCTTAGGACAAGGACGTCCCCCTGAGGTAGGAGATAGATAGCCCCCTTCCCCCACCCTCCCCGCCCAGGGTAAACAGCTGGAGTTCGGTCCCTGTGGACCGATACTCGAATATGAAAATAGCAGGACAATTGAGAGAGGAGGCTGGGCCCTGCCCAGATAAGAGATAAGAGACCACATATTTCTCATTCTCAAAGTCAAGGAGACCTTCCCGACTAGAAAGCTCCTTGGAGGTCAAAAGGGAAGTGATGCTAAGCTACCCATAGGCCTCTTCTCTGGAAGCCATCTTACCTGAGAGATGCGAGAGCACACATGGGAGGATCCTGAGATATACCAAATACAGACTCAGAACCAGGCAATTTAAAATGGTTGGCTAGGGCTTCCCTGGTGGTGCAGTGGTTGAGAGTCCACCTGCCGATGCAGGGGACATGGGTTCGTGCCCTGGTCCGGGAAGATCCCACATGCCGCGGAGCAGCTGGGTCCGTGAGCCATGGCCGCTGAGCCTGCGTGTCCGGAGCCTGTGCTCCGCAATGGGAGAGGCCTGCGTACTGAAAAAAAAAAAAAAAAAAAATGGTTGTTCAAAGGAAACCTGGAAGAAATGCCCCATATAAGTGATTTAAACTACCATGAGGGCACGACTCTTTTCTCTGAGTCCGCCTGTGTGTCTATCCACCCGTATTGTACTCCTTTTCCTCCTAATAAACACTTTGTTTCACTACTCTCCGTCTTTGTGGGAATTCTTTTCTGCAAAGCTGAAGGGCCATGGCCTTGTCACTGACCACTGGTCTAGTGGCTAGGATTCAGCTCTCTCACTGCCGTGACCCAAACTCAATCTCTGGCCAGGAACCGAAACCCTGCTTCAAGCCACTGCAGGCCGAGGCCACCTGAGATCAACCCTACATCACACCCAGCTGAGGATTTTACTAGTATCTTGGTTAGGTGGGACTGGAAGTTAATTACAGGACCACAGTGGGCATTATTCCAGTTTGATGGCTGAACAGTATACAGTTAACTATCTAGTTCATCAGCCCGGGTTACTGAGTGCCTACCATCATATTTCCTCTCTCTTCAATAGCCTGTGGGTACAAAAGGGACGACAGGAAGGATAATGGTTTATGTTTCAAGTCCCCCAACCTCTTAAGCCCCCTCTGAGGTACCCCTCCCCGTCCCCACAAGCCTCTGTCTCTCTCCCCCCCTCCCCTTTCCCTCTCCCTCTCTCTTCTCTCCCCTCACCCACAAACTCTGGGCCTTCCAGTTTCCAGGAGAGTCCAGAGATTACCCTTCCGCCTTCCTCACTGCCAATGATGTCCCTGGTAACGAAGCCGCTTTCCTCTCTAATTCGCAATTCTTTAAAGACTGCATAGAGGCCCTCCTCCCCCAACCAGGAAAAAACGTCCTTCTCCCAGCACTGTGCGCCCACCCTAGGGGGCCCTCCGCCCTCCTGAAAACAGTTCCTTAACTTCCCCTAGCAACCCCACTCTCCAGGGACACAGTCCCCAAGGACCAATCTCCGCGTGGCAGCATCCTCACTGCCTAGCGCATCAACCTGTCCTGGTGTCCTGGGACAGAATCTAGGAGCGTGGGGACTGGCAGACAGAGTTGGGAGAGACATTTAACTTCCTTTGTACTTCTGATTGTTTTATCATGTACAAAAGAAAGAACACGGATAATACGCTCGATTTTTTTTTTTTCAACGAAATCAAAATTAAAACAGTACTAAGGGCACAGCACTATCTAGTAAACCGTGAGGAACGCACGGAGCCCAGTTCTGCCAGGCTGCCCCCGGCTGTGCCTGATGTGCTCCACGGCCACCCTCTTGTTAAAGGGGTTCCGGCCTGAGAATGGCCGGGGTGCCAGGGTCCCTCACCCCTGCGCAGTTCCTCTCCCCTCCTAGGGACTGGGGCGGAGGTCAGGAACTCAGCCTGGAACCCACCTCTGCGCAGGCGAGGGGCTGCGGGGACGCTGCGGCGCGTGGCGCGTCTGCCCGCCCCAGCTGGCGCCCAAGCGAGGAGCGCGCCTCCCATCGCGCCGCACTTTCTTTTCCTGCCTCAGCCTGGAGGTCCGGCCTCGCAGCTCGCCCGGAAGAGTATCCAGACGGGGTGGTGTACCCGCCTCTCCTGGGTCGTTTGTATCGTCAGCGCCGGGCACCACACCAGATTCGGGACGCAGAGGCTGCGCGGGGGAGGAAGCTTCGCGTTCTGCGTGGGTGCCCAAAGCTAGGCCCCAGCACTGCTGAGCCTTCTTATGCCACGCCCGCCCGGACGAAGGCAGACCGGCCCCAGGTACCCAGAGGTTACACGCCTAATCTGGGGAAATGAGGAGGGAGATGGATGAGTCACTGATGGATGGACTGATTCTTAGATCTTTTCTGCGTGCACTATTTCTCCAGCTCCTTCTAAGCACTCGGGAGGAATCGGCGAACAAAACAAAGCTCCCTGGCGCTCTCAGATCTAGAGTGGGAGGTGGCAGTGACCTGATTAGTTCATATATTGATGTTTAGCCCTAAGTGTCTACACCACCTCCTCCTACACCCTATTAAAAGCAAACTTTCCTTGACAAATTGCTCTCCATTGTGCACCAAGGCAGCCAGCAAGTGGCAAAAGCATGCTGATTGGGGGAGGGTGTGGGCAGGAAGAGGTATGAGGTTGGGAAACACAATGCCTACGTTAAGCAGAGACATTTTTTTCATTCGTAAAACATCATTTATCATCGTCATTGGGGCTTCTCAAAATTTCCTAAGTGCCCCCAACCTCTTTTTTAGTCGCTAACATTTGAAAAGAAAGAAAGTTTCATTCCGCAAGGTCATAAAAACACTTCTATTCACTCGTTATTTAACAGTTTCTGGCAAGATGGTTGAGATGCCAGATGTGGTGACAGTTCGTCAGAAGAAAAAGCACAAGTTTGAAAGGCAAATGATAGGGATACGTGAATGTCCTCAATGGGAATAACAAGGTTTAATGACCAGACAACTGTGCCCCAAATGTCCGATTAACAAGAAGCATGGAGCAATGACAAAGGGATCAAAACCAGAGCACTGCCAGACAAGAGGAACTCCAAACAGGCCCTTCCCAGGCATGTTTCTTTTCTTTCTTTCTTCCTTCTTTTCTTTCTTTCTTCCTCTTGTGATGAAAACTTTTAAGATCCACCCTCTTAGCAACTTTCAAATATATAATACAGTATTATTAACTGTACCCCCATGCTGTACATTACATCCCCATGACTTATTTATTTGATACCTGGGAGTTTATATTTTTTAACCCTCTCCTCTCATTTCACCCACCCCCTCTCTGGTGACCACCAATCTGTTCTCTCTATCCATGAGCTTGGATCTGTTTGTTTTTTGTTTGTTTTTAGATTCCACATGTAAGTGGGATCATACGGTACCTGTCTTTCTCTGTCTGACTTATTTCACTTAGCGTAATGCCCTCAAGGTCCATCCATGTTGTTGCAAATGGCAAGATTTCATTCTTTTTTATGGCTAAATAATATTCCATTGTACATATGTACACTGCATTTTCTTTGTCCATTCATCCATTGACAGACACTTAGGTTGCTTCCATATCTTGGCTATTTTAAATAATGCTACAGTGAACATTGGGGTGCAGATGTCTTTTCTAATTAGTATTTTATTTCCTTTGGATAAATACCCAGAAGTGAATTATTGAATCACATGGTAGTTCTATTTTTAATTTTTCAAGGAACCTCCATATGGTTTTCCATAGTGGCTGCACCAACGTAGATTCCCACCAACAGTGCACAAGGGTTCCCTTTTCTCCACATCCTCGCCAACGCTTGTCATTTCTTGTCTTTTTGATGACAGCCATTCTGACAGGTGTGAGGTGATATCTCATGGTAGTTTTGATTTACATTTCCCTGATGATTAGTGACGTTGGACACCTTTTCATTTACTTGTTGACCATCTGCGTGTCTTCTTTGGAAAAATTCAGATCTTCTGCCCATTTTTAAATCAGATTGTTTATTTTTTTTACTATTGAGTTGTATGAGTTCTTTACATATTTTGGATATTAATACCTTATCAGATTTATGATTTGCAAATATCTTTTCCTGTTCGGTTGGTTGTCTTAAGCTGCAAAGCAGAGTAGGTTGTGCCGTATTTAGTTTCAGGATTTTTTTTTTCTTTTTTTGTAATCTGACACTACCTGCCTATTTAAGTGACATCCTGTGTGAAACCTACATTCACACACAGGATTTATATGCAGACAAAACAGCATACCATGATTTACCTGTAGACAGAGTCAAGTTCAGAAAATTACTATCAATGATCCTACCAAACTCAATACCCTCTTTTTGTAACAAATACTTTGTAAAGGTCCTTTACTATCTTGAACTGAAATTCATAGATAATATAATCTGTCTACATACATGATTGCAAAGACTAGAGATAGATAGATGATATATAGATAGATGACACTATAATATCTGTCAATGCCTCCCAGCCAGAGACCCTCAGGAACACACCTACAGTTGAATAAGTTAAATCTATTGTTCTTTGCAAGGAGGGAGAATATGCACCACAGGGAAATGTGGTAGAAGGGACTTGGAGGATTTAGGTTTGTTAGGTGACTTTCAGGAGGATTCATGGAAGTGGTGCTTTGCTTTGGATTAGATGCTGCTGAGAAGTGGGAATCATTCTACAGTTGGGTCTTTTGATAAATGTGACCCAGAAGGAGGGTAGATTAGAGTAAGACTAAAGGTATCATTGTAAAGGAGCAGCAGGCACCTGTACTAGCCAAGATAGGGAGATGTTTAGTCATTTCTCTGGTTTGGACCACGATCACATTCGTCTGTGTTCAGACATGATTACAGGGTGTTCTTGTTTCTGTCTAGATCCATCAAGGTCTCAGAGTGGCTTCGTCTCGTACTGGCGATCTGTGAAATTGTTGGTGTGCAACAGGAGAACACAATGCTGAGCAGTGAGTGCCAGGCCAACTCCCAGGTGTCACGGATGGCTTTTCTCATTTTCATATCCTAAGTGAAAGTAAAAGGAGAGATAAAAATGATCCATAATGAAATAATGTACATTTCGATATATAAATGCTCCAGCATAACTATATTAGAATACATAATAGAGTCAAATGATTGCACTCCCTTATATGAGGCAGTTTGGATTTAAAAGTAAGAATATTGGAAGCGTTTCCTAACAATAAATGCAGAAGAATGAAAGAGAGTGGTTCCAATTATCATCAGAATTTAAATTAGTGTTAAGATATATAATAACACACCAGGCTCATTTGTATATGATAAGAGAAGGAAGGAATAACCTCAATGGAAACAGGAATAACATGTTAAGCAAATTATAGGCTGTCAAGGCAGAAAACATAAAGAACAATATTCTCATGACATTAGCCTTACTGTGAGTAGTGAAGAAAAAAAAACCTTTTTGTATGACATGGAGGAAAAGAGTGATGAAATATCTCAGAGATCATATCTCCTGTCTTGAAATTTCAATACCCATTCAGTGCATGCATATTAGTATTTAAAAAGACCTTGAAGATCATATACAATAAACCCAAAGATAATGCATATTTTAATATAATGGGATTCTCTGCAGGCCCCTGACCAGCCCTTGTTGCCAAACCTGAGGCAGATGAAAAGGATAGTAACACTTACCCTACAGGGTTGGTGCTATGATTAAAGATAATGTTTGGTAGCTCAAACAACTCAATAACAAAAAAACAAACAACACAATCAAAAAATGGGCAGAAGACCTAAATAGACATTTCTCCAAAGAAGGCTTACAGATGGCCAAGAAGCACATGAAAAGATGCTCAACGTCGCTAATTATCAGAGAAATGCAAATCAAAACTACAATGAAGTATCACCTCACAGCAGTTAGAATGGCCATCATTTAAAAGTCTACAAATAATAAATGCTGGAGAGGGTGTGGAGAAAAGGGAACCCTCCTACACTGTTGGTGGAAGTGTAAATTGGTGCAGCCACTATGGAAAACAGTATGGAAGTTCCTCAAAAAACTAAAAATAGAGTTGCCATATGATCCAGCAATCCCACTCCTGGGCATACATCCAGATAAAGCTATAATTCAAAAAGATACGTGCACCCCAATGTTCATAGCAGCACTGTTTACAATAGCCAAGACACGGAAGCAACCTAAGTGTCCATCGACAGATGAATGGATAAAGAAGATGTGGTGCATATAGACAGTGGAATACTACTGATACTAAGTCATATAAATGGATGAAATAATGCCATTTGCAGCAACATGGATGGACCTAGAGATTATCAGATTAAGTGAAGTAATCAGAAAGAAAAAGACAAATACCATATGATATTGCTTATATATGGAATCTAAAATATGACACAAATGAACTATTCTATGAAACAGAAACAGATTCAGACATAGTAAACAGACTTGCGGTTGCCAAGGAGGAGGGTAAGGGAGGAGGGATGGATTGGGAGTTTGGGACAAGTAGTTGCAAACTATTATATATATGTATAACTGAACCACTTTGCTCTACACCAGAAACTAACACAACATTGTAGGGAATTCCTTGGCAGTCCAATGGTTAGGACTCTGTGCTTTCACTGCCGACGGCATGGGTCCAACTAAGGTTTCACAAGCTGCAGCAGCGTGGCCTAAATAAATTAATTAATTAATTTTTTTTAAATTGTGAATCAACCATGCTTCAATAAAATAATTTAAAAAAAAAAAAATAATGTTTGGAACATATATAGTTCATGGTGCTCTAAAGCTAGCCATTGTCATCAGTTTAGTCTTTGGGCCCCATGCGCACGCATACGCGCACGTGCACACACACACACACACACACACACACACAAAGATGGAGAGATAGGATGTGTGCTTGCTTGAGTCTCCATGATTACATGGAAGGTGCTTGAATGAGTGTGTGTGGTCGAGTTTGCAGGAGAATCCCAGGCAACGCTGTTGCAGGCTTTTGACAGTGCAGGCCAGGTATGGGGGGATCACAGGAGATGGAGAGGACAGGTTGAACATAACTGAGTTGGAACTTGCTCAGTTGGGTATGTGGATACTTGTGTACAACATGCTTCAATATATTTACATCTGTGCCTTTTTTTGATAGTACAGACCTCTGGGAAAATAGTTTTTATTAACATCGCAAAAATGCAGGGACTTCCCTGGTGGTCCAGTGGGTAAGACTCTGCACTCCCAATGCAGGGGTCCCGGGTTCAATACCTGGTTGGGGAACTAGATCCCGCATGCATGCCGCAACTAGGAGTCTGCATGCTGCAACTGAGACCCAGCACGGCCAAAATAAATAAATTTTTTTTTTAATTGCAAAAACTGCAGCCCTACATTTTACACGCTTGACTTTTGGACCCCATTTATTTCACTGTGGCCTGGGGTTCTTTCGCTTCATCGGGTGGTGGAGAATAGAAGCTGAATTGGAAGAGTAGACAAGAGGTCTTAGAGAAGTTAGCATTGGGACTGTATCAGCGTAACAGTGAAAATCCTGAAAAACGGCGAGGAATCCAAAATAAATAAAAGAAAACACAATTTTCTTTGCATTGTGCTAAACATCTGTTGCTAATTTTTTTATCATTTTTTTTAAACATCTTTATTGGAGTATAATTGCTTTACAATGGTGTTAGTTTCTGCTTTATAACAAAGTGAATCAGTTATACATATACATATGTCCCCATAACTCTTTCCTCTTGCGTCTCCCTCCCTCCCACCCTCCCTATCCCACCCCTCTAGGCGGTCACGAAGCACCGAGCTGATCTCCCTGTGCTATGCGGCTGCTTCCCGCTAGCTATCTATTTTACGTTTGGTAGTGTATATAAGTCCATGCCACTCTCTCACTTTGTCCCAGCTTACCCTTCCCCCTCCCCATATCCTCAAGTCCATTCTCTAGTAGGTCTGTGTCTTTATTCCTGTCTTACCCCTAGGTTCTTCATGACATTTTTTTTTTTTTAGATTCCATATATATGTGTTAGCATACGGTATTTGTCTTCCTCTTTCTGACTTACTTCACTCTGTATGACAGACTCTAGGTCCATCCACCTCACTACAAATAACTCAATTTTGTTTCTTTTTATGGCTGAGTAATATTCCATTGTATATATGTGCCACATCTTCTTTATCCATTCATCCGGTGATGGACACTTAGGTTGCTTCCATCTCCTGGCTATTGTAAACAGAGCTGCAATGAACATTTTGGTACATGACTCTTTATGAATTATGGTTTTCTCAGGGTATATGCCCAGTAGTGGGATTGCTGGGTCATATGGTAGTTCTATTTGTAGTTTTTTAAGGAACTTCCATACTGTTCTCCATAGTGGCTGTACCAACTCACATTCCCACCAGCAGTGCAAGAGTGTTCCCTTTTCTCCACACCCTCTCCAGCATTTATTGTTTCTAGATTGCTAATTTTTTTTAATGGCCTACAAACCTATGTTGTCAGCAAATTATAGCTGAGGCTCAATCTGTGGCACATACAATGATATTGGAAAAGGGAATTATTGTTTCTATGAAATCATTTTCAAGGGTTTCGTTTTGCTGTCAATGCCTCTGTATCAATTGTCATTAACTTTGAAAGTAAATTTCCACTGTGGCTTTTTTATCCCTTAACCTCATCCATATGCGCAGAGCGCTTCCTTACCCCCCAGGGGGCTCTCGTCCACTAGAAATCAAAATTTCCTAGCCTGATCCCAACTCACAGCTGATGTTCAATAGCTTTCACCATCTCTGATTTTTCTTAGAACAGTATCATCAGAATTCAGTGGAATAAAAATAACATTTCAGTTGGATTTTTTCCTATCATCGTTCTCATAACCTCTCGTTTGCTGGTAATTTGACTTTTTTTCCCCTACAATGTGTTGCTTACCCTATTTTGCAAGCCTTTATATTATTTCAAAATTCTAGCTTTCAAACTTTTCCTTTAAATCTCAGAAGTGTGATATGCTATCAACTTTATAAATGTGTTTCTTTGTAAAATCTTCACTTTATCTTGATGGGGGAGTCACTGTTTATTAGAAAAGAACTGCAGAGTTGGCATGTTCGCAAGGGTTCAACGTGAGCAGATATAAAACCAAATTTTCAATATTCAACTGAATATTGTTGACTCTTTTCCTTTATATTTGACATTTTGTCATACAGGCCAAATCACTATATTCCTATGTAAATGCAGAATTACCACGAAGGTGACGGTTAAAAGGCGGACAGATTTGGTGACTCCAATAATACAAGAGGATTGCTGTCAGCAACTTCTCAAAATGGTGAACTGAAATAAAACACAGTACAATCTTTCCTTGATGTATGCCATTGTTGCTTCCCAGGAAATCTGCTATTTAACTAAACCTTGCCAATAAAACCAAAAAGCATAAAAACACTTTGTGTTGGTTTGTAAAATGGAATTAGTTCTGGGCTCAAATAATTATAAGCAGGTTTTTCACCTACCTAATTCCAGGTTCAGTTAGATTCTAGAATTGGATCATTATAAACAGGTTTTTCACTTCTATTTAAAAGTCCTGAGGGACACAGGAGAAATCTTTTGTTGTGCCAGTGTGGCCCCACTAAATGCCGGCAGTAACCCCTATTCATTATGACCAAAAAAAAAATACAAATTTCCAAAATTCTCTGGGGAGCAGTAGCGAGCGCCCTGCAGAGGACCATTAATTTTTATGAAGATACAATTGCACATCTGTGGTTTATGATCTAAGTTACACCTGATTTACATAAAAATATGGTCACTCAAACATGATCAGGGCTGTTTTAAGAGCTTTATGAGGCTCAGTCCCTTACTTTGGAGGCCCTACCTTAATTATATCAAGCATTTAAAATGCACCCTCATCCTACAGTAAATATACTAATAGCAAGACTGGCTATGTGCCATGCACCATTCTAAGTATTTTACAACAACCTTCTGAAGTAGGCACTACTATTATTCCCATTTTGCAGATGAGGAACAGGCACAGAGAGGCTCAGTGACTGGCCCCAAATCACACAGCTCCTAAGTGGGGGAGCCAAAATATTATACAAAGCTAGGCACTCTGATGCGGACATACTATGGCCTGTGTAACTCTTGTAGAGTTTGTATTTAAGAATAATTTAAGACATCACTTATGAGTTAGTTGAGTTGCAGATGACTTAACCTTTGTCAGTTTCAGTTGTGGAGCTTTTGTTTAGTGTTTTGAGCCAGTCATTTAATTTGAGGTCTCAAACATCCTTGTAAGGTCCTTAAAAGGCCCCCAGACCTCATACTAAGCCTGCACTGTTGAAAGCCTACAACAGCACCTTCCATGCAATCAGGGAGACCCACAGCAGCACTCACCTCCTCTCTCCTGGTTTTTAGTGTGTAGCTTCTAGAGCACCATGATCCATGCAATTGTTATCTCTAATTTTAGCACCCACCTGTAGGATAAATGTTATTATCTCAATTTATGGAAGATGAAACTGGTATCAGAATAAGTGACTCATTCAATGTTCACATTGCCTAAGAAATGACAGAGCTGAGAATTCAATCCTGGTCCTTAGGGGTCCAAAGTCTCAGCCCCCGTGATCTCAGTTTGGGCCCCATGGGGCTTTCCTGTCTCTTTGCCTAACACTCTTTCCCTAGTAATGGAACCTCAGCAGGTTTCCAAATGTCCTGCCACCCAGTTCCCATCAGCAAGAGGCACAGCTAGTAGTTCTTTCCCTACAGCCACTGTCATTCCATTTCAGAGCCGATTAAGCCCTCAGACTCTCATTAGAGCAAAGCTAACTACACAGGTGGTTCTGGATGGGGAACTCCAGAAGACGATTTTCTCAATGCCAGACCTCACCTGCTCCTCTTTTCCTGGGCACGAAAATCACCCATCACTTCTCCTGACCATGTTTTTTTTTTTTTTTTTTTTACAAACAAAAAAATTTTATTGAAGTATAGCTGAATTATAATGTTGACCATGCTTCTTAGAGTTCCCTTTCCCCACAACCCCAGAGGCCATGACTGCACCAAATTTCCCCTCATCCTGGTTGCCTGAACCCCCGAGGGTCCAAAGAGCATGGGGAGCAGATGTTACCAGCTGGTTCCTCTTGCTCGAGACTGAGATGGGCTCCACGGGCCCTTCACTTGGAGGCCTCTGAGAATGAGGCTGAAACAGCCAAATTTTATTGGGCATGTGGTAGAGAGAGCTGAGAGAAGCTAGGAAGTGGGGACACAGGAAGAGAGAAGCAAACAAGAGATCCCTTGCAGAGCCAGAGAGAGGGAGCGTGCATGTGAACAAAAACAAGAGAGAGAAACTCAGTCCCTGCCTTTCTGGTCCCCAGATCCTCCTGAGGTCTGCCCTTCCAATCCTTAGGCCTCATGAAATCTGCCAGTATCCTTCCAATAGATTCCTTTCTTGCAACCAAAGTTCCCTGCATCACCTGCTGAGCCCCACTGCAGCCTCAGGTGCTGAACCCCAGGGCAGGAGCAAAAAGGACCGGCTCATCAGTCCCAACCCTCTCACCCCCAACTGGATCTGGGATCTGGAAGGTGGTGGCACTTAAGTGAGTTTTCTAAGCGCCTGTCACCTGTTCACCTCTGAGTCGCAAACACTCCAATAAATGATATGGAGTTGAGAGTGTGGGAACAATCTATTAAATATGAAAATAGCAATGCCATAAAGGCTGGACTAACCCTGAAAAAAAGCTAGAAGCTAGGAGACCAGAAATTTCAGTACAAAGTGAAGATGCTCCAAAATGAGACTAGGAAAAATTTGACAAAACATAGCATTTTCAAAGAAACACTTCTGGTGTTTAATTGCGTTTAAGGGCAGAGAAAACCTTCAGAAGTTTATTCCAAGGGAAAAAAAATAAAGAGGAACCAAATTGGGATAGGTGTTGGGACAGTAGAAATGAAAGGGTTGGGGTATGGAGTTTGAATCTTAATGTGGCAGACATAAAAATAGAATATAGAAGAGAACTTGCATATGATAAATACATTTGGGAACTATCAACTTGAAACCATGAAAATAGATGTATTCTACCTGAAAATAAGTATGGTGTGGTTTGTAATATTTTTTAAGGTTACCAACATTTGGAGAATGTGATGAACAGTATAAATCTTCTTCCGAGGTTAAAAAAAAAATACTCATAACACAAAAATACACATAATTTTGCACGTAATTTCAGGAGGTACTCAGACTCCAAATACAGCAAAGACAGTCGGGAATTTATAGCCAATGAGCAGAGTGAGGAGGTCAGTGGATAAAAAAATTACTAAGAATAATTTGATTGGATGTCAAGGGTAGAAGTATTCTTGATAGGCAAGCCAAAGTGATCAGATACCAAGGATAGGGGTATTCTCAATACGTTGACTTAGAGTTTCCCTGATGGCGCAGTGGCTAAGAATCCGCCTGCCAGTGCAGGGGACACGGGTTCGAGCCCTGGTCCAGGAAGATCCCACGTGGTGCGGAGCAACTAAGCCCGTGCACCACAACTACTGGGCCTGCGCTCTAGAGCCCACGAGCCACAACTACTGAAGCCTGTGCGCTTAGAGCCTGTGCTCCACAGCAAGAGAAGCCACCGCAATGAGAAGCCTGCGCACCGCAACGAAGAGTAGCCCCTGCTCACTACAACTAGAGAAAGCCCACACGCAGCAATGAAGACCCAATGCAGCCAAAAATAGATAAATAAATTTATTTTTAAAATAAATAAATACACTAACTTAGTAGATTCTTTGCTAAAACAGGGCCTTAACTGGGGTGCTCTACCTTATAGCCCCTCCAGGATGCCCCAAGTCTAGCCCCACTGTAGACCCCAGCCCACTTTGCTCTAGCTAAGCCCTGTCTGTTGAGTGCCTGAATCTGCTCCCTGAGGTCCTCCTTTCCATGTTCACTTTGCCACTTCCAGACTCTGGAGACTCAGCAGTGACACAGATGGTTCAAGGCCTGCCCTTCCCCACCCACTGGATGGTACCTCTCAGTTCAGAGGCTTATCTATTTACCTGAGCTTGCTGGGCCCACACAAGGGAACATCACACAACCAATAAAGTGATGATCGCCTGAGGATCTGGAAATATAGTCACAAATCTACGTCATGGAGAGCAGGTATGTAGATACTCTTGTAACTAGACATGTCTCCACAGGAAACAGTCTAGTAAGCAACATGGCTGAATTTTCTTTCTGTCTCTTTTTTGGCTTAAACATTGTTCTGGTTTTCCTGCTCACCAAAACTTGGATGAATTTCACAGAGACAATGATAAAGAAAGCAGACACCAAAGAGCAGATACTATATAACTCCATATATGTGAAATTAAAAACAAGGAAAACCAATCTATGATGATAGGAGTCAGAATAGTGGAATTTCTGTGTTGACTGGGAATAGAACAAGAGAGCCCTCTGGGTGCTGGAAATGTTCTCCCTTGATCTGGGGCATGATCACGTGGGTTTATACATATGCAAAACTTTCTCAGATAGTACCCTTAAGATTAGTGCACTTAATTGCATATAATTTATACCTCGATTAAAAAGCACAGAAACATTTATTATGGGTTCTTCCCTTGCACAACAGTGTTTCCTGACTGGGTATACGTTTCCCCTTGCTGATCTGTCTTCTGGAATTCCTGGGTCCTTTTCCTCTTCCCTGAGCCTGGAGATTTTCCTTTCTGGAAGCCCTGTCTGGAGCTGAGAGCTACCAAATGGAGTTAATATACTCTCAATCAAGGGACTCCAGGTTCTCTGTTCCATGTGCCAGTTATCAGGCTATTGCCTTTCAGCTCCAAGACTGTTCCTCGGTGATAATGCACCTGGACCTTAAAGTATTTCTCCTTTGCCAGCTGCCCAGATGCTAAGCTTTCTCAGTAGTGGGCTCTGGAAAGAGACTGGGGGAGGAGGGGGCCAGCTTTCCAGGTTCCAGTGTGCTCCCCTGGGCAGCCTCCCGCAGCACGAGGCTTCTGCAGCACCTGGTCCAGCTACATGCATGGTTTCCGTAGAACCTAGCAGCCAGCAGCACCGGCACTTCTCCCTGGGCAGCTCCCCTCAACCCCCAGCGAACTGTTCCTCAGTGACTCCAGCTAGCACAGCACTTCAGCAGACCTCACCATCCAGTGAGCCCTGGCTGTACCTTCTTCAGTGAGGTCTGGATCTCAGCCTGTGGAGGGAGACCCTCTTGCAGATTGCTCCTTCTTTATGTCTCTCTCAGCTCTAGGTGTAGTGACTGCTCCCTATATCCGCTACTACTGTATTCATCTGAGTTTTCTCCACCAATTACCAGCCAGCCTTTCTTTATCCCAATCCCCTGTTACAGTTAATGATTCTTTATTATTAAACTTTCCCTGTTCAAGTCACTGTGTGGTTTCCATTTCCTGATTGGACCCTGACTGATACATTCCCCTTGTGGGGTTTGGGGGTGTGGGGTATTTACAGATAGAAGTAGCAGTTGTCGGAGTAGTGATGCACTGAGGTAAAAGGCTGTGCTACCAAATTGCTGGGTGATGCTGGGTATCTTAGTCCCTTGGGCCGCTATAACAAAATACCATAGACTGGACAGCTTAAACAGCAGACATTTATATCTCACAGCTCTGGAGGCTATAAGTCCAAGATCAGTGCCAGCATGGTGGAATTCTTGGTGAAGGCCCCCTTTTGCAGATGGCCAAATCCTTGCTGTATCCTCACATGGCAGAGAAAGAGATCATCTCTCTTGTGTCTCTTCCTATAAGGGCATCAATCCCATTCATTAGGGCTCCACCCTCATGACTAATCACCTCCCAAAGACCCCACCTCAGAATAGCACACTGGGGGTTAGGATTTCAACATATGAGTTTTAGAAGGGGACACAAACATTCGGTCCCTAACACTGGGAAAGTCACTTTTCCTTTCTGGCCTCAGTTTCTCCTGGGATAAATTGGGGAATGTGTCTGTTCATCCTCCACTACCTTCACAGAGAGGTTGTGAGAATAAAGTAGAAGCACTGTGAGTTCCTCGGTGGAGAGGTGCTCCTAAAATTCCTGGAGCTATTCCACCTACTAAAGTGGCTCGTAAAATTGACTGTTACGTAAAGATCTCTGCATTAATCAATTGCTACCCCTCGCACTGCAGGGAGGGAAACAGGGGTGGAGGAATACAAGAAGGCCTAGAGACTTTTGGAGGTAAGCAGGGGTGGCAGGACCTCTGGGAGGTTCAAGGCAAGGGCAGATGTTGACCTACACCCTGTCTCTACCCTCAGATTAAGCCAATAGTTGGGATTCACTTAGCATCCTATCCGTAACACTGTTCCCCAGCACACATTTGACACTGACCAGTGCTGAGATGTGATTCTCTTCTACAGGATCTCTGCGCTGTGCAATTCCAGGTGGTGCCATGCACGTCACAGTTTTGCAAATGTGACAGTTTTGCAACACCCTCCCTTGTGTTGTGCAATGTACAGCCTGTGCAGCCATACGCAGTAGCCCTGCCCAGTTGAGGGAGGCTGAGGCCGTGGCCACACACTCCCCGTGGGTCATCTTCTCTGTGGTCCTGAAGGGAAGGCCCTTCAAGCAAACTGATGACACAAGGAACTTGCACCAGGCCTCCAGGGGCCACAGAACAATCATACTAATTTCCACCTGACTGTGCTTTACCACCCAAAGGGCAGCATCTTCCCTGGTTCCCATCCCTGCCTGTAGTTCTTCCACCAGTACCTCCAACTTCGGGCTTACAAAATTCCTTATCGATTAGCATGATGTATCACACGTCATTACTTCAGAACGAGGAACCCATCTATGGCAAAGGAAGTGTGAAATGGACATAGCATCACAGGATCTATTGCTCTTACTGTGTTCTTAGCAGCTGGAAACAAACATCGGAAGAGAATGTTGGAATGGCCTGTTAAAGTCTCATTTAAGGCACAGGTTTCAGGACAACACCCTGCGGGGTTGAGGTGCATCCTCTAAGATGAGGTATAGGCACTGGCCAGTGGATGATATACAGAGTTGTTTCCTCTGTAGCTGTTCAACATGCATCCCGGAACCAAGAGGGAGAAGTGGGATTGACTCCACCCACCATCACTCCCAGTGGCCTACTCTCAGAGTTTGTGATTCCGGTACCTACAGCCTTATGCTCTATTGTATCAGAAGATCTGGCACTCATAGTAGGGGAAGGAGGGCAAAACTTCAGACAGGCATACCATAGGGTCTGAAGCTACACCTACTACCTGGACCCTTGGGAATCCCATGCTGGTAGACCAATAAGTATAGGTTGCGGGCAGGAAGGGGTGATGATTGACTCTGAAAGCCATGAAGAGCTAGAGTAGCTATATGATGGGGGACAGAAGGACTACAACTGAAACACAGAGGTTCCATGCCCAGTGATAATGGTAAGCAGTCAATTACTGCAACCACTGCCCGACAAAAGCAAGGTAGCTAAGGCTCAGATCCTTTGGGATGAAGGACTAGGTCTCCCCACCAGGCAACCAACCCACACCAGTCAAAGTGCTGGCGACAAAGAGGGAAATCTATGATGGTGATGGAGAAGGAGATGATAAATACCAATTTCAGTTTGGGGACCAGCTGCACTAGTGGGGACCACAGCTTGTTCTACTGACACCCTTATATTATGTTCTTGCAGAGATTGTAGCTGACCACATTTGATGGGGTCTCTGAGGTGGATTGGATTTGCTGGAAGGCAAGAACAGATCTGAGTGATACAGGAGCCCTCTTGTGCTCCACTTCAAATCCTCTTGGCCACAACTCTTACTCCAGCCACTGCTTTGGCAACCACTTTTGCACAGACTTCACCCAGTTCTTAGCCTGCGCAACCTGACTGTGCCTTGCCTTGGGCCCTTGCTCCCTTACTCTGAAAATCCTTCCACCCTGTGTCTCCTGGACCCTTCTCCTACATTTCTGCCCTCTCCTTCTCATGAGTTCTTTTGGTTCCTCGTGCCCTGTAAATATGGGTTCTTCCCAGAGTCCACTCTTTGGCTCCCTTCTTGGTGTACACATTCTCTCCACACGAACTTGTCTATTCACATTGCTTCTATCTTTATTTTTATTAAGCTATTTCCCAGATCTCCAACTTTACTCCTGTATTTCAGACCCATGCTTTCAACAGCTGGCTGGAGACGTGCATGAGGAAAACCAACCAACATTCCAACTCAGGTAGTTCTTGCCAGAGAATGAGTATTCTTTTGCTTATATGAGAGTTGTGGATTCTACATATTTAAAGTATTCTATATTTTTAATAAAATTATAAGGAAAGCACACACACACACACACACACACACACACACACACACACACACCACTCTTGGGATCCTGAGCCAGGGGAGCTGGCAAGCGTCCCTCCAGCACCCAGAATTCTCAGTACCTGATTTTGTTCTCTACCCTTCCTCCACCACGCATTTCATAATCATTCTGTAGATTTACATTCACCAGTAATCAAAGCCAACAATCTCAGTCATGCATCCCAGTTTCTGCCTTCATCGCTTATATTTCTAGCTCACCCCCCCATTACCAAACTCCAGCAATGCTTTGCCTCACAATGACCTAAGATCCACTGATCCTACCACCTTTCCCAGTGCCTCGATCCCTAGATGTCCCCTCTTCCTTCCTTGCCAAATTTAATTTCCTCACCCAATTCTTATAATTTCTCTCTTTATCACAATCTAATTCCTTTGCACCTCTTTCACTTTGTGATACTAACTTAAAAAAATGACAGACCAGGTTAAATCCAGCCCTCCACCTACTCCACACCTGCCCTCATGCACCTGAACCTGGCTGCAGAAAAAGATGCAAAACTGCTGACTGTTTTCTCTCTAAATCCATGACTATGAACCTCAAGCACATGTCAACTGTAGCCAGGCAATCATCCAGTACATCCTAATCCTATAGTCCTGAATAACGATTTCTTCACCTGTCTTCCCCTCAGACCTCCAACACCTTCTTTAGCTTCACTCTTTACTTGCGATCTTGCTTCCCGTTTTACTGAGGAAATGAAATTTGTCAAAAAAAAAACTGTCCTGGACTCCCACCTACCACATCTGTGCCAGCATACTCTGTATTTCCTCCTTGACTATAGATAAACCATCTGTGGTCCTGACTAAAGCCAATCCCTCCCCTATTCAAGGACATCTCTACAGTAAATCTACCTTCTCTCTCACAGCATCAGATTTTCCCTCTCTACTCTTTCCCATAAACATACAATCATACTATTATTTCTTCCATTTTCCTTTTTTTAAAAAACATCTTTATTGGAGTATAATTGCTTTACAATGGTGTGTTAGTTTCTGTTTTATAACAAAGTGAATCAGCTATACATATACATATATCCCCATATCTCCTCCCCCTTGTGTCTCCCTCCTACCCTCCCTATCCCACCCCCCTAGGTGGTCACAAAGCACCGAGCTGATCTCCCTGTGCTATGTAGCTGCTTCCCACTAGCTATCTATTTTACATATGGTAGCGTATATATGTCAATGCTACTCTCTCACTTCGTCCCAGCTTACCTTTACCCCTCCCCGTATCCTCAAGTCCATTCTCTACGTCCGCATCTTTATTCCTCTCCTGCTCCTAGGTTCTTCAGAACCTTTCTTTTTTTTTTTAGATTCCATATATATGTGTTAGCTTACGGTATTTATTGTTCTCTTTCTGACTTACTTTACTCTGTAGGACAGACTCTCAGTCCATCCACCTCACTACAAATAACTCAATTTTGTTTCTTTTTATGGCTGAGTAATATTCCATTGTATATATGTGCCACATCTTCTTTATCCATTCATCTGTCGATGGACACTTAGCTTGCTTCCATGTCCTGGCTATTGTAAATAGAGCTGCAATGAACATTGTGATACATGACTCTTTTTGCATTATGATTTTCTCAGGATATATGCCCAGTGGTAGGATTGCTGGGTCATATGGTAGTTCTATTTCTAGTTCTTTAAGGAACCTCCATACTGTTCTCCATAGTGGCTGTATCAATTTACATTCCCACCAACAGTGCAAGAGGGTTCCCTTTTCTCCACACCCTTTCCAGCATTTATTGTTTGTAGATTTTTTGATGATGGCCATTCTGACTGGTGTGAGGTGATATCTCGTTGTAGTTTTGATTTGCATTTCTCTAATGATTAACGATGTTGAGCATTCTTTCATGTGTTTGTTGGCAATCTGTATATCTTCTTTGGAGAAATGTCTGTTTATGTCTTCTGCCCATTTTTGGAAGGGTTTTTTGTTTCTTTGACATTGAACTGCATGAGCTGCTTGTAAGTTTTGGAGATTTATCCTTTGTCAGTTGCTTCATTTGCAAATATTTTCTCCCATTCTGAGGGTTGTCTTTTTGTCTTGTTTATGGTTTCTTTTACTATGAAAAAGATTTTAAGGTTCATTAGATCCCATTTCTTTATTTTTGTTTTTATTTCCATTTCTCTAGCAGGTGGGTCAAAAAGGACCTTGCTGTGATTTATGTCATAGAGTGTTCTGCCTATGTTTTCCTGTAAGAGTTTTATAGTGTCTGGCCTTACATTTAGGTTTTTAATCCATTTTGAGTTTATTTTTGTGTTTGTTGTTAAGGAGTGCTCTAATTTCATTCCTTTGCATGGATTCCTTTCCAGTTTTCCCAGCACCACTTATTGAAGAGGCTGTCTTTTCTCCATTGTGTATTCTTGCCTCCTTTATCAAAAATAAGGTGACCATATGTGCATGGGTTTATCTCTGGGCTTTCTATCCTGTTCCATTGATCTATATTTCTGTTTTTGTGCCAGTACCATACTGTCTTGCTTACTGTAGCTTTGTAGTATAGTCTGAAGTCAAGGAGCCTCATTCCTCCAGCTCCGTTTTTTTTTCTCAAGATTGCTTTGGCTATTCAGGGTCTTTTGTGTTTCCATACAAATTGTGAAATTTTTTGTTCTAGTTCTGTGAGAAATGCCATTGGTAGATTGATAGGGATTGCACTGAACCTGTAGATTGCTTTGGGTAGTAGAGTCATTTTCACAATGTTGACTCTTCCAATCCAAGAACATGGTATATCTCTCCATTTGTTTTTTCATCTTTAATTTCTTTCATCAGTGTCTTATAGTTTTCTGAGTACAGGCCTTCTACCTCCTTAGGTAGGTTTATTCCTAGGTATTTTATTCTTTTTGTTGCAATGGTAAATGGGAGTGTTTCCTTAATTTCTCTTTCAGATTTTTCATCATTAGTGTATAGGAATGCAAGAGATTTCTGTGCATTAATATTGTATTCTGCTTTACCAAATTCATTGATTAGCTCTAGTAGTTTTCTGGTAGCATCTTTAGGATACATGTATAGTATCATGTCATCTGCAAACAGTGACAGCTTTACTTCTTCTTTTCTGATTTGGATTCCTTTTATTACTTTTTCTTCTCTGATTGCTGGGGCTAAAACTTCCAAAACTATGTTGAATAATAGTGGTGAGAGTGGGAAACCTTGTCTTGTTCCTGATCTTAGTGGAAACGGTTTCAGTTTTTCACCATTGAGAATGATGTTGGCTGTGGGTTTGTCATATATGGCCTATATTACGTTGAGGTATGTTCCCTCTATGCCTACTTTATGGAGCGTTTTTATCATAAATTGGTATTGAATTTTGTTGAAAGCTTTTTCTGCATCTGTTGAGATGATCATATGGTTTTTATTCTTCAATTCGTTAATATGGTGTATCACATTGATTGATTTGTGTATATTGAAGAATCCTTGCATTCCTGGGATAAACCCCACTTGATCATGGTGTATGATCCTTTTAATGTGCTGTTGGATTCTGTTTGCTAGTATTTTGTTGAGGATTTTTGCATCTATGTTCATCAGTGATATTGGTCTGTAGTTTTCTTTCTTTGTGACATCTTTGTCTGGTTTTGGTATCAGGATGAGGGTTGCCTCATAGAATGAGTTTGGGAGTGTTTCTCCCTCTGCTATATTTTGGAAGAGTTTGAGGAGGATAGGTGTTATGTCTCCTCTAAATGTTTGATAGAATTCACCTGTGAATCCATCTGGTCCTGGACTTTTGTTTGTTGGAAGATTTTTAATCACAGTTTCAATTTCAGTGCTTGTGATTGCCCTGTTTACATTTTCTATTTCTTCCTGGTTCAGTCTCGGAAGGTTGTGCTTTTCTCAGAATTTGTCCATTTCTTCCAGGTTGTCCATTTTATTGGCATATAGTTGCTTGTGATAATCTCTCATGATCCTTTGTATTTCTGCAGTGTCAGTTGTTACTTCTCCTTTTTCATTTCTCATTCTATTGATCTGAGTCTTCTCCCTTTTTTTCTTGATGAGTCTGGCTAATGGTTTATCAACTTTGTTTATCTTCTCAAAGAACTAGCTTTTAGTTTTATTGATCTTTGCTATCGTCTCCTTCATTTCTTTTTCATTTAGTTCTGATCTGATCTTTATGATTTCTTTCCTTCTGCTAACTTTGGGATTTTTTGTTCTTCTTTCTCTAATTGCTTTAGGTGTAAGGTTAGGTTGTTTATTTGAGATGTTTCTTGTTGCTCGAGGTAGGATTGTATTGCTATATACTTCCCTCTTAGAACTGCTTTTGCTGCGTCCCACGGGTTTTGGGTCATTGTGTTTTCATTGTCATTTGTTTCTAGGTATTTTTTGATTTCTTCAGTGATCTCTTGGTTATTAATTAGTGTATTGTTTAGCCTACATATGTTTGTATTTTTTACAGGTTTTTTCCTGTAATTGATATCTAGTCTCATAGCATTGTGGTCAGAAAAGATACTTGATATGATTACAATTTTCTTAAATTTATCAAGGCTTGATTTGTGACCCAAGATATGATCTATCCTGGAGAATGTTCCATGAGCACTTGAGAAGAAAGTGTATTCTTTTGTTTTTGGATGGAATGTCCTACAAATATCAATTAAGTCCATCTTGTTTAATGTGTCATTTAAAGCTTGTGTTTCCTTATTTATTTTCATTTTGGATGCTCTGTCCATTGGTGAAAGTGTGGTGTTAAAGCCCCCTACTATGATTGTGTTATCGTCTATTTCCCCTTTTATGGCTGTTAGCATTTGCCTTTTGTATTAAGGTGCTCATATGTTGGGTGCATAAATATTTACAATTGTTATATCTTCTTCTTGGATTGATCCCTTGATCATTATGTAGTGTCTTTCTTTGTCTCTTGTAATAGTCTTTGTTTTAAAGTCTATTTTGTCTGATATGAGAATTGCTACTCCAGCTTTCTTTTGATTTCCATTTTCATGGAATATCTTTTTCCATCCCCTCACTTTCAGTCTGTATGTGTCCTTAGGTATGAAGTGGGTCTCTTGTAGACAGCACATATACGGGTCTTGTTTTTGTATCCATTCAGCCAGTCTATGTTTTTTGGTTGGAGCATTTAATCCATTTACATTTAAGGTAATTATCAATATGTATATTCCTATTACCATTTTCTTAATTGTTTTGGGTTTGTTATTGTAGGTCTTTTCCTTCTCTTGTGTTTCCTGCCTAGAGAAGTTCCTTTAGCATTTGTTGTAAAGCTGGTTTGGTGGTGCTGTATTCTCTTAGCCTTTGCTTGTCTGTGAAGGTTTTAAATTCTCTGTCAAATCTGAATGAGATCCTTGCTGGGTAGAGTAATCTTGGTTGTAGGTTTTTTCCTTTCATCACTTTAAATATGTCATGCTACTCCCTTCTGGCTTGCAGAGTTTCTGCCGAAAGATCAGCTGTTAACTTTATGGGGATTCCCTTTTATGTTATTTGTTGCTTTCCCTTGCTGCTTTTAATATTTTTTTTGTACTTAATTTTTGATAGTTTGATTAATATGTGTCTTGGAGTGTTTCTCCTTGGATTTATCCTGTATGGGACTCTCTGTGCTTCCTGGACTTGATTAACTATTTCCTTTCCCATATTAGGGAAGTTTTCAATTATAATCTCTTCAGATATTTTCACAGTCCCTTTCTTTTTCTCTTCTTCTTCTGGAACCCCTATAATTCAAATGTTGGTGCGTTTAATGTTGTCCCAGAGGTCTCTGAGACTGTCCTCAGTTCTTTTCATTCTTCTTCTTTATTCTGCTCTGCAGTAGTTATTTCCACTATTTTATCTTCCAGGTCACTTATCCATTCTTTTTCCTCAGTTATTGTGCTATTGATTCTTTCTAGATAATTTTAAATTTCATTTATTGTGTTGTTCATCATTGTTTGTTTGCTCTTTAGTTCTTGTTTAACATTTCTTGTATTTTCTCCATTCTATTTCCAAGATTTTGGATCATCTTTACTATCATTACTCTGAATTCTTTTTCAGGTAGACTGCCTATTTCCTCTTCATTTGTTTGGTCTGGTGGGTTTTTACCTTGCTCCTTCATCTGCTGTGTGTTTCTCTGTCTTCTCATTTTGCTTAACTTACTGTGTATGGGGTCTCCTTTTCACAGGCTGCAGGTTCATAGTTCCTGTTGTTTTTGGTGTCTGCCCCCAGTGGCTAAGGTTGGTTCAGTGGGTTGTGTAGGAAGGGACTAGTGCCTGTGTTCTGGTGGATGAGGCTGGATTTTGTCCTTCTGGTGGGCAGGTCCACATCCGGTGGTGTGTTTTGGGGTGTCTGTGGTCTTATTATGATTTTAGGCAGCCTCTCTGCTAATGGGTGGGGTTGTGTTCCTGTATTGCTAGTTGTTTGGCATAGGGTGTCCAGCAGTGTAGCTTGCTGGTCGTTGAGTGGAGCTGGGTCTTAGCATTGAGGTGGAGATCTCTGGGAGAGCTTTTGCCATTTGATATTACATGGAGCTGGGAGGTCTCTGGTGGACCAATGTCCTGAACTTGGCTCTCCCACCTCAGAGGCACAGGCCTGACACCTGGCCAGAGCACCAAGACCCTGTCATCCACACGGCTCTAAAATCAGCAACAAGACAAGGATGCCCACTCTTGCACTTCTATTTAACATAGTATTGGAAGTCCTCACAGAATTTATTGGATACAGTGAAAGCAGTGCTCAGAGGGAAATTTGTGGTTGTAAACACCTTGGATGAGCTCAACCGTAGACTGGTCACAGCTGAGGAAAGAGTCAGTGAGCTTGAATACACGTCAGAATTTCCCAAACTGTAGAGGATGGATGGTAACAACTTTTCTCTCATTTTCAAAGAAAAACTCTTGATCCTTCCTTTCCTTCCAACAACCATCCCATTTCTCTGCTCCCCTTCATAAAAAGCTACTTGAAAGTATTACTTGTACTCACTGTCTCGAATTCTCTATTGCATCCACTTCAGTCAGGCTTATGCCTCTATCACACTATGAACGTCTCTGAACAAGGTCACCAGTGACTTCTGTGTTGCAAAATCCAATGATCGGTCCTCAGTCCTCATCTTACTTGACCTATCAACACACCTTGCACAGTTCATTGCCTCTTCCTCCTGGAAATACTCTCTAGCAAGACACCACACTCTCTGGGTTTTCCTCCTTCCTCACTGGCTGTTCTTTCTCAGCCTACTCGTTCTTCAATTTGTACTTCTTTACTTTGGAGTACTCCAGGGCACTCCTTCACTTCTTCCTCTATACTAACTCCTTTAGCAATCTCGTCTAATGTTATGATGTTAAATATCTTTCTTAAAAACATTCAACATTTTTAAAAATTGAAATATAGTTGATTTACAATATTGTGTTAGTTTCAGGTAACATGTTAGTTTCATGTCCAACAGGCACATGAAAAGATGCTCAACGTTGCTAATAGTTAGTCTGAGGCAAATCAAAACCACAATGAGATAACACCTTACATTGGTCAGAATGGCCATCATCAAAATATCTATAGCTAATAAATGCTGAAGAGGATGTGGGGAAAAGGGAACCCTCCTACACACTGTTGGTGGGAATGTATATTGGTGAAGCCACTATGGAAAACAGTATGGAGGTTCCTTAAAAAACTTAAAATAGAGCTACTTTATGGTCTAACAATTCCACTCCTGGACATATATCCAGAAAAGACGAAAACTCTAATTCAAAAAGATACATGCACCCCAACGATCATAGCAGCACTATTTACAATTGCCAAGATATGGAACAACCTAAGTGTCCACTGACAAATGAACGGATAAAGAATATGTGGTACTGTATGGCACACAAACATGTAAAGACAGGGAAATATGTTCAGTATAGCACATAACTACTTTTTTATTTTAGTTTATTTTTAATTTTTATTGGTGTATAGTTGATTTACAGTGTTGTGTTAGTTTAAGGTGTAGAGTAAAGTGAATCAGTTATACATACACATATTTCCACTCTTTTTTAGATTCTTTTCCTATATAGGCCATTACAGAGTATTGAGTAGAGTTTCCAGTGCTATACAGTAAGTCCTTATTAGTTATCTATTTTATATATAGTAGGGTGTATATGTCAATCCCAATCTCCCAGTTTATCCCTCATCCCACCCTAGTAACCATAAGTTTGTTTTCTACATCTGTGACTCTATTTCTGCACATAACTACATTTTTGTTAAGGTAAAGACATTTTCAACATTACATTATGTAGGATGTGGAGTTTCAGCTCCAGGGATAGGTGCAGGGTCTTCAGTTCTAGCCTCCCCCGTGAGTTCTGCTGTGAACTGCAGGTAGACACTCCTTCAGCCCTCAGGCCCAACCACATCCGGTTGCCATCTGGGCCAGGAGCAATGGTCAGGATCACATCTACCTCCTGGTGGTTCTTATAACCATAGAACAACCATCTTCTTTCCTTTCCTAATGGGGATGCTTTTCTTTTAAACATTTAAAACTCTAACAGAAGAGATTTCTAATTAAAAATAGCAGACTAAACATCTCTGTTTATTTCCATTCCCTCCCACATCCTCGCTAAAATTAAAGTGAAGGACTAAAACATGGATAAACCTACAGCCACAAGAGAATGAAAGGAGGTCCATCAGCTGATAAGAGATTTTGACAAAATTCTAGAAGACAGGAAGCAAAAGAAGGAGTGACAAGTAAAGTAGCCGAATAAAGGAAACTGCAGATTAGAATACTGGCAGAGAGAAAAAACACAGAAAAGAGATCTTTAGCCCTACAGTATGTCAGAGAAGTTCAGTTCTCTAAGGAATCAAGTAGAGTAGAACAGCGGAGGGCAAGTAGGGTTGAAAACAAGGAGGCTAATTAAAATCTATATAAAATAGAAACAATCCCCCCATTCTCCCCTTCCTCCAGTTCCCCTGTGGTCAAACCAGACATCCATCCTTTAGGGAGGAGAATAGAATTTCTTTCCCTACAGAAATGAGTAGCCCAGAGAATAGAACTGCACATTATGGCATTAGAGGATCCCCAGCATAATGGCCAGCTCCTGTACAATCACCCCAAAGCAAAGCCCACCCCCAACTCAACACACACACAAGGCTCCTGATATCCTTTTTGTGCCACACTCTTAAATAGGAGCAGTCAGTCAAGAATCACTATAAATCTGAGGAAGCCTTCCAAAATAAATAAAATCAAGATTTTAAAAAATGACTCAACTGAGTTCCCATGGGATACTGATAGTTTCTTACATCCACAAATCTTCACACAACCACCAAAACCCATACAAACTAACAAGGAGAGCAACTCAAATCACATATAACCTATATCTATACCATAACTACAAGACAGAGATTCCACAAACTTTAATTTACATGTAAGAGGCAAATTAAACATATGATATCAGCAAAGCTGGCTCCAGAGCTCTAACTGGAAAGTCAGGTGAAGACTGCAGGGAAGAAGGATGGGTTCAGGGGAATCCTAGCAGTGGAAGAACATGAATAAAATTCACCACTTCAAAAAGAGAGGGTCTCATCTTGAGTAGAGGAATGCTAAGAATCCTTCTTCAGCTCCAGCCCTGGATGCAGCAGCCATCGTGATGTTGATGCCCAAGAAGGACCTGCTTGTCATTTATGAACTCCTTTTAACGGAGGAGGTGATGGTGGCCAAAAAGGATGTCCACATGCCTAAACACCCTGAGCTGGCAGACAAGAATGTTCCCAGTCTTCACGTCATGAAGGCCATACTGTCTTACATCACCAGGCTAAAGGAAGGAAGAGTTTGCCTGAAGACATTTCTACCGGTACCTTACCAGCAAGGGTATCCAGTATTTCTGTGATTGCCTCCATCTGCCCCCTGGGACGGGCCTGCCACCCTACACTGCAGCCGTCCTGAGACTGGTCACAGCCCAAAGTTCTGGAGGGAGAACAACCTGCAAGACTCACACAAGGGGAAGCTGACAGAAAAGCCTACAGACCAAGCATTGTGCTCTCTGGTGCCAAAAGGAGAGCTAAGGCCAGGTTGGGTCAGCAACTGAATTCCAATTTAAAGGTGTGTTTGGCCGTGGATGTGGTCGGCCACCTCAGTAAATCTGGAAGAGATTGTTTAGTGTTGAATAAACCTGTAGAAAGGAAGGAAGGAAGAGAGTGAGGGCAGGAGGGAGACTGAGATTAGGTCTGCCACCTGGCAGGCCAGAGCACTGGCCACTGAGGAATCTAGGAGAGGCTCAAAAATGCACAGAACCAAAAATAACAGTCTTGGAAAGCCTCCACTCCTAGGGAGAGGAAGGCTGCTTAGAAGGGGGAAGCATTACTTGGAGACTGGGAAATGGTGGAAAGCAGAAGTCCTACAGAAACAGAAGAAAATTGCAGAATCAGAAGACACACTAATCTCTCCCTCAGAAAAGCACAATCTATTAAAGAAATTTCACTACACTTATCAATAAAAGAAGGCATTCCTGAACTAAGAATCTTAGTAAACCACCCAAGCCCTTTACCTCTCCCCACAAAGAAAACCTGTTATTAGCAGGCCGGGAAAATTCAACACACTTTTAAATAAACAAATGACAGGCAGCATCTATACCAAGCCACTTTGAGAAGAAAACAATAAGTGAGAGTCTAATATGTTCAGCTGATGAATTTATTCCCCTCCAAAACAATGAAGAAATGGATGAAAATCATGACACAATATCCAACACAAATTAAATATTATTAAATAGACACTTGAAGATATAAAACACCAAAATTCAAATTTTCTGGATAGAAATGGACAAAAACCAAGATGTGAAATGAGTTAATCAAACTCAGGAAAGAGATAGAAGAAAAAGTCAAATAGAAATATATACAGAGAAGCAAGAAGAACTACAATACCGCAGCCTGTGGAACTAAAACCACATTCACAGGAAGATACACGAGATGAAAAGGCAGAGGGCTATGTACCAGATGAAGGAACAAGATGAAACCCCAGAAAAACAACTAAATGAAGTGGAGATAGGCAACCTTCCAGAAAAAGAATTCAGAATAATGATAGTGAAGATGATACAGGACCTCGGAAAAAGAATGGAGGCAAAGATCAAGAGGTTGCAAGAAATGTTTAACAAAGACCTAGAAAAATTAAAGAACAAACAAACAGAGATGAACAATACAATAACTGAAATGAAAAATACACTAGAAGGAATAAATAGCAGAATAACTGAGGCAGAAGAATGGATAATGACCTGGAAGACAGAATGGTGGAATTCGCTGCTGTGAAACAGAATAAAGAAAAAAGAATGAAAGGAAATAAAGACAGGGCTTCCCTGGTGGTGCAGTGGTTGAGAGTCCGCCTGCCAATGCAGGGGACACGGGTTCGTGCCTCGGTCTGGGAAGATCCCACGTGCCGTGGAGCGGCTGGGCCCATGAGCCATGGCTGCTGAGCCTGTGCATCTGGAGCCTGTGCTCCGCAATGGGAGAGGCCACAACAGTGAGAGGCCCGCGTCCACAAAAAAAAAAAAAAAAAGAAAAGAAAGAAAGACAGACTAAGACATCTCTGGGACAACATTAAACACAACAACATTCACATTATAGGGGCCCCAGAAGGAGAAGAGAGAGAGAAAGGACCCGAGAAAATATTTGAAGACATTATAGTCAAAAACTTCCCTAGCATTGGAAAGGAAACAGCCACCCAAGTCCAGGAAGCGCAGAGAGTCCCATACAGGATAAACCCAAGGAGAAAACACCGAGACACATAGTAATCAAATTTGCCAAAATTAAAGACAAAGAAAAATTATCAAAAGCAGCAAGGGAAAAATGACAAATAACATACAAGGGAACTCCCATAAGGTTAACAGCTGATTTCTCAGCAGAAACTCTACAAGCCAGAAGGGAGTGGCATGACATATTTAAAGTGATGAAAGGGAAGAAGCTACAACCAAGATTACTCCACCCAGCAAGGATCTCATTCAGATTCGATGGAGAAATCAAAAGCTTTACAGACAAGCAAAAGCTAAGAGAGTTCAGCACCACCAAACCAGCTCTACAACAAATGCTAAAGGAACTTCTCTACGTGGGAAACACGAGAGAACAAAAGGACCTACGAAAACAAACCTAAAATAATTAAGAAAATGATAATAGCAGCATACATATCGATAATTACCTTAAATGTGAATGGATTAAATGCTCCAATCAAGAGACACAGGCTCGCTGAATGGATACAAAAACAAGACCCATATATATACTATCTACAAGAGACCCACTTCAGACCTAGGGACACATACAGACTGAAAGTGAGGGGATGGAAAAAGATATTCCATGCAAATGGAAATCCAAAGAAAGCTGGAGTAGCAATTCTCATATCAGATAAAATAGACTTTAAAATAAAGAATGTTACAAGAGACAAGGAAGGACACTACACAATGATGAAGGGGTCAATCCAAGAAGAAGATATAACAATTATAATATATATGCACCCAAAATAGGAGCACCTCAATACCTAAGGCAACTGCTAACAGCTATAAAAGAGGAAATTGACAGTAACACAATAATAGTAGGGGACTTTAACACCTAACTGACACCAATGGACAGCTCATCCAAACAGAAAATTAATAAGGAAACACAAGCTTCAAATGACACAATAGACCAGACAGATTTAATTGATATCTATAGGACATTCCATCCAAAAAGAGCAGATTACACTTTCTTCTCAGTGCACATGGAACATTCTCCAGGAAAGATCACACCTTGGGTCACAAATCAAGCCTCAAAAAATTTAAGAATATTGAAATCATATCAAGCATCTTTTCTGACCATAATGCTGTGAGATTAGAAGTCAATTAAAGGGAAAAAAATGTAAAAAGTACAAACACACGGAGACTAAAAACTGCATTACTAAATAACCAAGAGATCACTGAAGAAAGCAAAGAGGAAATCAAAAAATACCTAGAGACAAATGACAATGAAAACATGATGATCCAAAACCTATGGGATGCAGCAAAAGCAGTTCTAAGAGGGAAGTTTGTAGCAATACAATCCTACCTCAAGAAACAACAAACATCTCAAATAAACAATCTAATCTTACACCTAGAGGAACTAGAAAAAGAAGAACAAACAAAACCCAAAGTTAGTAGAAGGAAAGAAATCATAAAGATCAGAGCAGAAATAAATGAAATTGAAACAAAGAAAACAATAGCAAAGATTAATAAAACTAAAAGCTGGTTCTTTGAGAAGATAAACAAAATTGATAAACCATTAGCCAGACTCATCAAGAAAAAGAGGGAGAGGACTCAAATCAATAAAATTAGAAATGAAAAAGGAGAAGTTACAACAGACACCGCAGAAATACAAAGCATCCTAAGAGACTACTACAAGCAGCTCTATGCCAATAAAATGGACAACCTGGAAGAAATGGACAAATTCTTAGAAAGGTATAGCCTCCCAAGACTGAACCAGGAAGAAATAGATAATATGAACAGACCAATCACAAGTAATGAAATTGAAACTGTGATTAAAAATCTTCCAACAAACAAAAGTCCAGGACCAGATGGCTTCACAGGTGAATTCTATCAAACATTTAGAGAAGAGCTAACACTCATCCTTCTCAAACTCTTCCAAAAAATGGCAGAGGAAGGAATACTCCCAAACTCATTCTATGAGGCCACCATCACCCTGATACCAAAACCAGATAAAGATACTACAAAAAAATAAAATTACACACCAATATCACTGATGAATATAGATGCAAAAATCCTCAACAAAATACTAGCAAACAGAATCCAACAACACCTTAAAAGGATCATACACCATGATCAAGTGGGATTTACCCCAGGGATGCAAGGATTCTTCAATATGCGCAAATCAATCAATGTGGTACATCATATTAACAAACTGAAGAAGAAAAACCATATGATCATCTCAACAGATGCAGAAAAAGCTTTTGACAAAATTCAACACCTATTTATGAAAAAAGAAATCTCCAGAAAGTGGGCATAGAGGGAAACTACCTCAACATAATAAAGGCCATATATGACAAACCCACAGCAAACATCATTCTCAAGGGTGAAAAACTGAATGCATTTTCTCTAAGATCAGGAACAAGACAAGGATGTCCATTCTCACCACTATTATGCAACAGAGTATTGGAAGTCCTAGCCACGGCAATCAGAGAAGAAAAAGAAATACGAGGAATACAAATTGGAAAAGAAGAAGTAAAATTATCACTGTTTGCAGATGACATGACACTATACATAGAAAATCCTAAAGATGCTACCAAAAAACTACTAGAGCTAATCAATGAATTTGGTAAAGTTGCAGGATACAAAATTAATGCACAGAAATCTCCTGCATTCCTATACACTAATGATGAAAAATCTGAAAAAGAAATTAAGGAAACACTCCCATTTACCATTGCAACAAAAAGAATAAAATACCTAGGAATAAACCTACCTCGGGAGACAAAAGGCCTGTATGCAGAAAACTACAAGACACTGATGAAAGAAATCAAAGATGACACAAACAGATGGAGAGATATACCATGTTCTGGGATTGGAAGAATCAATACTGTGAAAATGACTCTACTGCCCAAAGCAATCTACAGATTTAATGCAATCCCTATCAAATTACCAATGGCATTTTTTACAGAACTAGAACAAAAAATCTTAAAATTTGCATGGAGACACAAAACACCCTGAATAGCCAAAGCAGTCTTGTGGGAAAAAAAACGGAGCTGGAGGAATCAGAGTCCCTGACTTCAGACTATACTACAGAGATACAGTAATCAAGACAATATGGTACTGGCACAAAAACAGAAATATAGATCAATGGAACAGGATAGAAAGCCCAGAGATAAAGCCACACACCTATGGTCAACTAATCTATGACAAATGAGGCAAGAATATACAATGGAGAAAAGACTGTCTCTTCAATAAGTGGTGCTGGGAAAACTGGACAGCTACATGTAAAAGAATGAAATTAGAACACTCCCTAACACCATACACAAAAATAAACTCAAAATGGATTCAAGACCTAAATGTAAGACTGGACACTATAAAACTCTTAGAGGAAAACATAGGAAGAACACTCTTTCACATAAATCACAGCAAGATCTTTTCTGATCCACCTCCTAGAGTAATGGAAATAAAAACAAAAATAAAGAAATGGAACCTAATGAAACTTAAAAGCTTTTGCACAGCAACGGAAACTATAAACAAGATGAAAAGACAGCCCTCAGAATGGGAGAAAATATTTGCAAACAAATCAACGGACAAAGGGTTAATCTCCAAGATATATAAACAGCTCATGCAGCTCAATATTAAAAAAACAAACAACCCAATCAAAAAATGGGCAGAAGACCTAAATAGACATTTCTCCAAAGAAGACATACAGATGGCCAAGAGGCACATGAAAACCTGCTCAACATCACTAATTATTAGAGAAATGCAAATCAAAACTACAATGACGTATCACCTCACACCAGTTAGAATGGGCATCATCAGAAAATCTACCAACAACAAATGCTGGAGAGGGTGTGGAGAAAAGGGAACCCTCTTGCACTGTTGGTCAGAATGTAAATTGATACAGCCACTATGGAGAACAGTATGGAGGTTCCTTAAAAAACTAAAAATAGAATTATCATGTGACCCAGCAATCCCATTACTGGACATATACCCAGAGAAAACCATAATTCAAAAAGACACATGCACCCCAATGTTCATTGCAGCACTATTTACAATTGCCAGGACATGGAAGCAATCTAAATGCCCATTGACAGACGAATGGATAAAGAATATGTGGTACATATATACAATGGAATATTACTCAGCCATAAAAAAGAACGAAATTGGGTCATTAGTAGCGACGTGGGTGGATCTAGAGACTGTCATACCGAGTGAAGTAAGTCAGAAAGAGAAAAACAAATATCGTATATTAACGCATATATGTGGAACCTAGAAAAATGGTACAGATGAACCAGTTTGCAGAGCAGAAATTGAGACACAGATGTAGAGAACAAACGTATGGACACCAAGGGCAGAAAATGGTGGTGGTGGTGGTGGTGGTATGATGAATTGGGAGATTGGGATTGACATGTATACACTGATGTGTATAAAATGGATAACTAATGAGAACCTGCTGTAAAAAAAATTTTTTTTAAAGAAAAAGAAATATATACAAATATCAACTCAATATGTTATACACCTGAAGGTAATATAATGTTATAAGTCAATTATATCTCAATAAAATCTTTAAATTTTTTTCAATTAAAAGATTTCAGAAGTAAAGATTAAATCACAAAATGCCCAAAGTAGATGAAAATTCAACTGAAAATATAATAAGAGATATAGCCAAGAGAAAAATAAATAAATAAGGAGGTAAAATGATCAAAGAAAAGATGATAGCTATAGAGAATAGGCAAAAAAGATTTATATACATATAATTGGAGTTGCTGAAAAAGCAAAACAGAACAATGGAATGAAACTAATATTTAAAACTATAATCCAATAGTGATTGTAGTAATGATTATACAACTATATATGACTTGTCAAAACTCATCAAATTACACACTTCAAATTGGTGAATTTTATTTTATATAAGTTATACCACCATAAAGTAGATTATAAATTAAATAAATATGAAGTGCTTAACCCTAAAGAAATATAATCCCAGAAAACTTTCTGAAAGTAAAAATGGCCTAAATCTACATGTTGAATGCACCTATGTACATAGGAAAATTGACCAGAATAGTCAACTCTGAGATATATCAGAGGAAAACAATTTTAAAGGTAAAGAAAAAAATCCTCTTGGCAAATTTTCCAAATCAAATACAAAGTAAAGAAAATCAAGTTGTCATCCTATTGGATAATCATTAGTGCAAAACTAAAAAAATAGCGACAGAAAGTATGACTGACAATTTGACCAAAAAAAAGGAAATTATAGAAAATATTTTATTAATCTAAAAGAACAAAAAAGGAAGAAAAAAGGGAACATAAAACAGATGGGTTCATCAAATTTACCAGTGCTGAAAGAAGAAATTAAAAGTTCAAGAAGTGTGGGGTCTTTTTAAAAACTGTATTTGGCATTTAAAATTTTCCAACAGTTCTGGTTATGACAGAGTAACTAGCACTGGACTAGCCCTCCTGCCATAAATAATTACAAAACTAGACAAAATGTATAAAGAAACTTTTTTTAGATATTGGGACAACAGGTAGTACAGAACCGTGATCCCTAAGAGAAGAAACGCCCATATGAGCTCCACCATAACCTGGCTTTCTTCCTGGAGACAGTTTCTAGACCACAGCACAAAGAGGTAGAGCCCAAGCAGAGAATAGTGGGCTCATTGAGCTGAAGAGGCAGAAATTAGATTTTAGGGCTGTTGAAACAGCTGAAATTTGTGAGGCAGCGTACTGAAAAGGAGAGAGCCGTAAGAGAAGGAGATTCAGAAATCTGCATAGGGGGTCCCCTCAAGTGGTTGACTGAATGCTCAGCTGAGCATAGAGAGATGAGAGTCTGCAAAGCCTGGCAAAGAACAGCTATTGAGAAGTTGGGAGCCGCACAGAGATTCCAGCGGTCTCACAGGACTGGGAGACATAGCAGTTCCAACCAGTCAGAGTGGCTGAACAATGGTGCAGTTCAATTGAGGCCTCAGAAAGGCCACATCTTAGGAGTAGAGCTAGTCTAGCCCTTAAGTAAGGAATACTCTAAACCTGTCCTAACAAGGCTTAAAACAAGCCTTGAAGAAAAAAATCAAATTGATTCACCAGTAAATCGATTGCCTACTAAAATGAACCTCAACAAACTTTAAAGCCACATAATTCCCACAGCGTAGAATGTACAATGTACACATGACAATCGAAAATCAATGGACAGGTGAAGTAGTAGTAAAATGTGATTCAAAATCAAGGAAAAAAAGTTAAGAGAAACTCAACATGATAGGAGATGTTGGAATTAACAGACACAGACTTTTAAAAAGCCATTATAAAAATGTTTAAGGGGGCTTCCCTGGTGGCACAGTGGTTGAGAAACTGCCTGCCAATGCAGGGGACACAGGTTCGAGCCCTGGTCTGGGAAGATCCCACATGCCGCGGAGCAACTAGGCCCATGAGCCACAACTACTGAGCCTGCGCGTCTGGAGCCTGTGCTCCGCAACAAGAGAGGCCATGACAGTGAGAGGCCTGCGCACCACGATGAAGAGTGGCCCCCACTCGCTGCAACTAGAGAAAGCCCTCGCACAGAAATGAAGACCCAACACAGCCAAAAGTAAATAAATACATAAATAAAATACAACAAAACTTGTAAAAAAATGTTTAAGGATTTAAAGGGAAAAACCGAACATAGTGAGTGACCAGTTGGGGAAATTCAGTAAGTAAAGGGAAACTATTAAAAAGCATCAAATGGAAATTCTAGAATTGAAGAATACAATATCAGAAATAAAAAATTTGCCAAATGCGTTGAGGGCAGATTAGACACTGCAGAAAAAAAAGATCAGTGAACTTGAAGGCAAGTCAATAGACCTGTCCAAAGTGAATCACAGGAGAAAAAAAATGCAAAAATTGACCAGAGCCTTAGTGACCTGTAGGACAATATTAGGTAGTCTAACACATGTAATTGAAGTCCCAGGAGAGGTGAGATATTATAGCATGCAAAAATATATTTGAAAAAATAATGGCTGAAACATTTCAAACATCTCAGATATTATGAGAAAATATCACCCCACAGATCCAAGAAGCTCAAATGCTAAAAACCAAAGATAAACAGAAAAATCTTAAAGGCAGAGAAAAATGAAAAAAAAATTAAACAATGATAAAACGTTGACTTAGAAATAACGCAAACCAGAAGACAATGGAACGACATCTTTAAAATACTGAAGGGGAAAAAACTGCTAACCTATAACTACAATTCATGCAGTGAAAATATCCTCCAACAGTAAAGGCAACCAATAAAAGGAACCAGAACTCCTTGGAGAAATAACTGATTCCAGGACTAGGACATGGAAAGTACAATATGAACCTGGGACATCTTATAGAGCCAGGAAGTACTGATCAATGTGGAGGGAATGGCTAAGTTTGAAAATCATCATTTTGCAATCATCATAGTAAAAAAATTGGCCCAGGAAAATAGGTGCTAAATCTATAGGGAAGTTGATAAGGAGCAGGATATTTATAAGGTCTTAAAATTTCTCCACAAAGATGGCTTATTAATTGCAAGGAAAAAACAAGTTGATAAAGCAGACAACAACTTGACTGGGTAATCCAAATCAACATCACCAGCGATGGGCAAGTGAGCATGTGTGCCTTTAAATGTGATGTCCTGAAAAGAACACAAGGTCACATGTATATTATTAGTACCCAGGATGTGTAAGCTAAATCTAATCACAATGAAACAAGGAGATGCAATCTTAAGTGCATAAAATTACCTAGGGAGTGTACTTGCCAAAAATGTTTAACCTGTTTAACATAATCAGAAAAATGCAGAGTGCAGAACATTCCATAAGATGGCTAGCCCAAGCTCTTCAAAAAGTCAGTACCATGAAAGCTACCCAAAAAATTTGTAAGGGAGAACTGTTCTAAGTTAAAAGAGAATAAAGAAACGTAATAACTAATTGTAATATGTGACTCTTGACCCAATCCTGGATCTAAAAAAAAAATGCTATTAAAGTAAGTTTGGGCACAAATGGTAGAATTTAAATATGAACTGGATATCAGAAGATATTATTCAATTAGTGTTAGACGTTTGGAGTGTGGTAATGATCTTGAGGTATGTCGGAAAATGTCCTTATTCTTAAAAGAAATATATGCTGAAGTATTTAGGACTAAAATGTCATGATGTCTACAATTATTTTCAAATGATTCAGAAAAACAAAAAACTAGAAATAGAGAGAAAGCAAATGTGGCAAAATGTTAATGATTGATGGTTAGGGAAAGGATATATGAGCATTCAGTGCACTATTCTTTCAACTTATATGTAAGTTGAACATTTTTTAAATAAAAAGTTGAAAGAAAAATAAAACAGGAAAAATGACCTTGGAGAAAACAAGGCTAACTCAGGGAACAAGAGAAAATATACATACAGGGACTTCCCTGGTGGCACAGTGGTTAAGAATCCATCTGCCAGTGCAGGTAACACGGGTTAGATCCCTGGTCCAGGAAGATCCCACATGCCGCGGAGCAACTAGGCCCGTGCGCCACAACTAATAAGCCCACATGCTGCAACTACTGAAGCCCGCGGGCCTAGAGCCCATGCTCCGTAATAAGAGAAGCCACTGAAATGAGAAGCCCATGCAGCGCAATGAAGAGTAGCCCCTACTTGCCACAAGTAGAGAAAGGCTGTGCACAGCAACGAAGACCAAACACAGCCAAAAGAAAAAAGAAAAAAAAAACACACACACACACACATACAGTATCCTCAGGGAAACTTGAGACACTATTACAAGCATAAAAAAGAACAAGCTACTCTCAAACCAGAAAATTCCGTTAACAAGACAACACTCTTAGAAATTAAAAAGTTGATCATTAAAAAAAATTCCAATAGGAGGACCAGTGGATCAGAAATAGATGTAAAAAACAACAAAATAGGAAGTGTGAGAGAAAAGATAAGAGCTATAGAGGATCAGTCCAGGATTCCAACATCTGACTAATAAAAGCCCTAGAAACTGGAAATAGAAACATGGGGGGGGAGTATTTTTAAAAAATAAAACAAGAAAATTTCCTAGAGCTGAAGAACATTTGACTTCTATCCAAGATCCCAGAACAATGAATGAAAAATAACTCCACGGAGTCATACTTACATCATTTTTGTGGAAGTTCAAGATGCTGGGGATACAGAGATGGTTAAAAGATTCCAAAGATATAAACATACACACTTACATGTCACCTACAAAGAACCAAATGTCAAGCAAGGTTCTGAACATTTTGACCAGATAGCTTGATGCTCACAGCCACTGACAGAGTGCACCTCATACCAAAAGGTCTCCCTGGGGAAGGCCCCTATACTTTGTCCAACACCACTGTTACTGGCATATCTTTCTTTTTCATAAGAAACTGAATCACTAGAGAGCAGGAATACCAACTTATTCATCTTTATATCCCTGTCTCTTCTTTATTTCTAAAGTCCTGCAAAATATATACAAAGTTCTTTTGAATAAGCTATAGTCAGTCTCTGTCTCTCTGTCCTTATCTCATCATTTCCTTCCCTCCCATTTTCTGTCCCCTTTTTCTCTGATCCCTTGTTCATCCTGGAAACACTGATCAAGACCTAGTGTGCTGGGTCAGGGGCTATCAAGTGAACAAAGACCATTAGTGGTTTCCAGGAGCTCATAGCTGTGAGGAGACAGACCCCGTGCAGCACATGGCCCTCCTGGGAGCCTGGATGTCTTCCTCCCCAAATTACAGCACAGAATCCAGATGTACCTACACAAAAGTTTAATGTTTCTTATTCTTAAACTTGAGTTAAACACAGATTGAATTTTCTATTTTTCTAATTTAAACATTTAGCTAAGTTTTAACTTATGGAATTTTGTAAAAGGTCAGGGGCTCTTTAGGGAAGAAAATGTTCCTCCTTCACATCATCCAGGGAGAATCCATACGTTCCTTCCGTCTTTGTAGCCCCTCCCCCTGTGAGTTGTTCCTTGAAACAGGAGGCCACAAGATGCAGACGAGGCCTCCTCAGCAGAACTGGGCCTGATGATGACCGTGTGAGTGGCCCAGGGACTCTGAGTGCCTTGGAACGGGGACTGGGAGAGCGAGGCTCTTCGCAAACAGTTCCCAGAGGAGCATCTCCCCCTAGTGGCCACAAGTGGGAGCTGCAGTGCTCTCAGCCAAAGAAATGCCAACACAGTGTAGGGCTTTCCACACACATCCTCCACCCCATCCCACCCCACCCCTACCCCGCAGACGCTGGACCCCCTTTTCAGAGTCTGGCCTGTGTAAAAGACACAGGCCACCTGGATCTCCGTTTATACAATCTCCCTGGCTCCTGGGTGGAACTTACAGGTGTGCTGGACTTTCTTTGTCTGTGCCAGACAGAGCCCCTGCCCGCCCAGGCCTGTTCTGTGAGGGCAGCTGCTTCCCGTCGCACCCCTCTGGGCATCAGAACCTTGATAACGAAGCTTAGCTTCAGCACGCTTCCCTTGCACAAGTTCCTTCTAAGGCCAGGGGAGAGGCCTTAGCAAAATGTTCATATGGAACATATTTAGGCAAAATCTACAAAAGTAAGATATTTTTGGTATTATTTTTCCAAAAGAGGGTCCCACAAACTTTTTAAGCTTTCAAAAACACGAAGTCTATACATATCTGACCCTAATGGTTGCATAGGGGCCACTTGGTATAGAGCTCTCTGAATAGTTCTTCCACTCAAATGTCCAGTCCCCAATCCCACTTCACCCCCTGGAGGCTGCAGAGGACTTTGACAGGGCAGTCTGTGCAGGGGTCGAGAACATGGGTTTACAGGTCAGACAGATGTAGGTCTACCTCCTACTTCTGTCCCCAGGCATGCTACTTGATTGTGCCTCTCTTTCTTCATCTGAAAAACAGGGATAATAATTGTACAACCTCTTTGGGCTGCCGTGAGTACAGAATCAGAGAATGCACAGAAAGCCTTCTGTTTGATGCCTGACCAGTAGGAGGCTCCAGGAATAGTGGTTACGGGAAGGTCCATAAATAGAGACCTACGCTGGGAATAAATATATATACCCCTAACTTCAATTCAACTCTCTATATTAAATTGGACCAAGTAAAACTGCAAGTATTTCACTGTGTTTTGACCTACAAAAATGGCAGTTTCACGTGATTTCCCCTAATAGAACATATGATGACAACGATTACATAGGGTGGCCGGGGTGTGGCTATTGGTAGGGACCCCCAGTCCCTCATGGTGTATCTGTGCTTTGCCTGGAGAGGCTGAAAGAGGCAGTTTGATTCCTTGCTCTCTTCTCCCTCCAGGAGCCCCGCTCTGTAGCCATAAAGACCTCTGATATAAAATAAGTCCTGAGATGTAATGTACAGCATGGTGACTATAGTTAATAACACTGTCTTGTATATTTGAAAGTTGCTAAGAGAGTAGATCTTCAAAGTTCTCATCACAAGAAAACAATTTTTGTAACTGTGTGGTGATGGATGTTAACTAAACTTATTCTGGTGATCATTTTGCAATATATACAGATATTGAATCATTATGTTGTACACCTGAAACTAATATAATTTTACATATCAATTATACTGCAATAAAAACACTTATTTAGAAAGTTCTCTTCAGCCAGACCACAGAGGGTCCCCCTGCCCCCAGCACTCTATGAAACGCTGTCTCCTGCTGTCAGTCCCTCCGTGGCACCAGCTGCTCTCTGGACCACAGCTCCTGTTTGGGAGGTGCTGGGACTCTCCTGGCCTCTTCCTATCCCAGTCCTTGGCACCTAATCCAGAATCTCTCTTTCCACACCCGACCCTCAGGAGAGCAGGGGAAAGTCTGGTGGGGAGGGAGCCAGGCCCAGATGGAGTCCGCACTGCAGAGGCCCCACCTGGTGGCCAACCTCCTCTAGCCTAAAGCTGTCCCTGAGAATCACAATCTCACAAAAGTACCCTCTGGCTGTTCTTATTTAACTAGTTCCACCCCAAGTGGCCTCTGTGACATTGGAGTTCTCTGAGAAGCAGAGGCTGACCGATCTGGGAGGAACCAAAGTCCACCAGGGTGAACGCAATGAAAGAAGGGGGAGGAAGAAGGACGGGGTGGACAGCCATGGCGACGCAGGCATGTCAGTTTCCACCAGCCCCACGGGAGCTCTGGAACAAAGATGTCCAAGGTTTCCTGTTCAGAGTCCCTCACTGGGCAGGAATAGCCAGACCCTATGCCATGGTCACACTCACATTGGCTGGGCTCAGCTCAAAAACTGAAACTGACCTTGAATGTGGACCCAGGCGCTGAGGCTGTAAGCTCACCTCAATCCTCGAAGCTTCTCGAAGGAGAGAAGCAGGCAGTGCCGCTCTGTGCCTGCCACAGTGCATGCCTTGCGCTGCGTGGACCTGCTTTTCCACACACATGGGGCAGACTCTGGGGGCCTGTCTTCTTTCAGGAAACTCTACAAGAGGGAAGTTAGGGGGATGAAACAGAGACCTTATTCACTGCAGGTGGTCTTGGGGCCACAGCTTGTACCCATCGCCTCCCTCCTCTACCATGCATTCTAAATTCCTCTTGCCCTCAGCTACCACCTCTGCGGTCTCAGTGGTTTACCTGTGGTATGACCCAAGCCCTGGTTCTTGAGGAGTCTGAGCTTCTGGAAACAAGGAAATGCACCATTCAGATCCTCCTTCAAGAAAAGACGTGCTGACCAGCTGGGAGGAGTGTGATTGCTGACCATCTCCAGCTGCTCATTTCATCGGCGTGGGCCCCAGCCCATAACTGAGCAGGGGGGCGGCACAGGGCCTAGCTTTGGACCAGTCTTTGCTCTGGAGCTGCCCCACTGGGTGGCAGTTTATCATATTTGCATTTCCATCTGACGGCCCCCCCTGCTCAATACTGCCCTCTTTCCTGTCACAGCTGTTACCCTCCAATGAAACCCCTGCACCTAACTCTGCATGCCTAACTCTGTCTCAACAACTGCTTCCTGGAGAGCCCAACCTGTAACACTTGGTACCAGGACTGGTCCAAGAAAGCATCCACCATGGAAGGGGCACCATGCAAACAAAATGACTCAGGCAGCTTTTATCGGTGGCCACCCCATTGCCAGCACGATGGACACATGAACAAAGTAACAGTGATGGCAGAGACAGAGGCTATGCAAGGGCCCAACAGCACGGATTCACACTTAACAAGGACAATCTGGCTGCTGCTGCTTCTGAATGTCCAGATGGCCAGCAACACAGACCAGTGCTAAGCCCCGTGTGTGCTCTTCCATGAAGAGACCAACCAGCCACATGGTAGCACGGTGACTACCTCGGGTCCCTTCTATCCTCAAAGGTCAACAGTTCATTTTCACAGGGATAGACATCTAGTCTAGGTGTAGGTTTGCCTTTCATGCCCATAAGGTCTCAGCCAGCACTAGTGGTTATGGAATGCCTGATTCACAGATGCTGAATCCCGTACAGCACGCATCTGTTCTAAAACTGTACCCAAGATTTATTTTCATCGTGTATGGTGAGACATGCAGACGTGAAGATGATTGTCATGAAGGAAGAAATTTATACTCACAGATTTCTAGAAACAGGGGCCTTCCATGCCGTGCCACACAGGACCACCTAGGGAAGGACCAGTGTTGTTCAGGTTGCAGAAGAGGGGCAGAGCGTAGCTTGAGCCTTTATCAGGGGTCTTGTGAGAAGGAATGGGCAAGGCAGGGCGGTACTCTGAGTCAGTTTAGGACTGGATAGTTTGAATGGCTTCCTTGGGCTCTGAGCTATAGAGTTGGACCCTAGTTAATAATTGGTACCTCACCCTGGGGTGATTTGGAACAAGGTATGTGAAAGTTTGATAAAAGAGCTAGTTGGAGATGAGCTCTGGATTGGTCGGTTCGTATATCAAAAGCGCACTTGCAAGGAAGTTGTTTGCTATCTCTAGGAATTTGTGAGCCCTGGGAGGGGCAGTCTCTCCAACATCAAGGCCCCAAATGCCAGAGGATCAAGAATACAGGAAATGAGAAAATATAGTCAATACAACATCCAACCAGGGAATTCCCTTACAGCAAAGGAAGCAAGGCATAATCACAGGATTCACTGGTGATATCACCGGCCACACCACTCAGAGGCAGAAGTTCAGGGATTCGGTGTCTTCCAGGGTATCCAACCAATGTGTCATGGTCCCACAGACCTGCCTTGGGTCAGGATTCAACCATATTTGGAGCTATATTATACCACTCAGCCTCTCTGTCTATTAAATCCTGACCTTCAACTCCAGCTCTTTTTTCTTCACCCACTGTGTGAGATGAAGGATTCTTTGTAAGATGCCAAAGAAACCCTCAGGCTCTCACACTTGTTTTCAGTTGTTTGTTAATTGCCCTCAGCTTTTCATTATGTGTCTGTGGGTTATCGACCCAGCTATTCATTCCCATCTATCCACGCATGTGTGTGCAGGCATGTGTGTACAATTACATACACACACATACCTTTTAAATGCCTGATCATCACACAGGCTAGTTCGTTATTCTCTACCTGCACATTTTCCCAAGTCACCACCAGTGAAATGTTTAACAGTGGGAATACCAGCCCGAGCTGGGGGCTGTCCTGGGATGTGGTCCTCATTGCCAGCTGGGTGATGGTGTGATCAGTCCCCAAACTCCATCTTACTGACTAATCTTTTGGACCACTCCTGAAAACAGATGCTGAGATGGAGTTAGGAGTCCAAAAGTTTTATTGGCGAGTAGGACTTGGGAAAAGAAAAAGGCAAAAGCTGGAGTGAGCAGGGAGAATTCTCCAGCTATGATGCAGGCCTGCTGAGGTCTCTGCCTGCCCACCAGGGAGCTCTGGAGCACATGTCACCCATTAGAGAATCCAGCGCTGGTGGGAAATGGCCGGGCCCTTATGACACCACCTGGTCGGGTTGCTAGTTGGAGGCCACCCTGAAAGGATGTGCCCTCAGCTGGAAAACCGAGGTTGACCCTGAAGGAGACTACAACTGAAGTTGTTAGCTCACCAAATGCTTGGCGGCTGGGCAGCGAGTCCTTTCTGGAAGAGGTATCTGAGAGGAGCATCTCCCAGCACAGCAGAGATGATGACAAGACAGCCTGAGAACTGTTTTTGTGTGAGGCTGTGCAGAGTAGAGTCAAAACATAGAGTTGCTTCTCTGGTTAATAAAGTGGTGTTGGGTAGAAGTTTACCACGAAGATAAGGTGGGAGGGGATATTGCAGAGAGAGGGAACCAAATGGTCAAAGACCAAGGCAATGCAGAGCATGGGCATGTTCTAGAAAAGTACAGAGAATCCAGAGAAGCTGAAGCATAATGTTGGCAGGTGGGGGAATGCAGGCATGAGTGATCGAAGGGGACAGGTCACACAGGACCTTGTTTGCCTGACCACAGAACTCCAGCCTACAGCCGGCACAAGACCCCTGAAGAATGTTCGTCAGGAAAATGACACGATCAGGTGTGAATATTCGTATTCTGGCAGCCGTATGGAAAAGAGAAACCAGGAGGTAGAGAGGACATGGGCCAGCAGAGAGCCGAGGCGGGGTGGTCAGAGGAAAAGGAAAGTCTACCTCTGCAGGAGGAGGAACTGGCTGGACGTGGTAAGGGACTGACTGTGGGGCTGGATGAAGGGAGGAGACCAGGACGATGCCTTGGTTTCTGGCTTGGGCATCCAGTTGGCTGTTCCCCTGCCCCCAAAAGAGACCGATCCACGTGCTTTTTCTTTCTCCCCCAATCTCCTCTTTCCCTTGACCTCTGGTCTCTTCTCCCCAGCCCAGGCCCCTCACACCACTGGACATCACTTATCCTCTTGTCTACCTGATGCACATGTACAGGAGACAATACCAGCAGAGGCTACCAGGCATTTCCCAGTGGGCAGCTCACAGCCCCTGCCCAGGTCACCTCTCAGTCCCAAGCTCTGGGACTCTTTGTCCCATAGAAATGGGTGGTCCAATAGTTAAGCCCCCCCAAGCCCCCACCCACCCCTGGCTGCCCAGACCTGCCGGTCTATTCTCCCCTTCTGCCCTGCCCCCCATCTCCCTGCTTCAGCCCCTGAACCTACCCTTTCCTCTTGTATTTCCCACCCCAGGGCCCTCCACTTGCAATGTCTAAACCATCAAGACACGATTCAAATGCCACCTCCTCCTTGATTCCCCCACTTGCCCCAATCTCTACTGGCCTCGGTGTTGTCCTCTCCACCCCTATTGTGAGGTTCTACACACTTGTAGTTCTCCTTTGCTACATGTCAAGAACCCAAAGAGAGTGTCTGTTCCAGGCAGGGCCTTGCTCAGAGCAGGGGTAGGGGAGTGTCCAGGGAAGAAGCAACAAGGCAGAGCCAATACCCAGTGGCCAGGACAGAGGGCAGGGGATGGTGCAGAAAGACAGGCCGTGGCGTCTCAGGGCAGGAGGAGCTGAGTGTCGGCGGCTCTGTCACCACCACTGTGCCTTGGCAGGGCAGCCCAGCCAGAGCTGTCAGGGCCTGCAGCTGCAGAATCAAGGCTCAGAAGTAGCGCCAGTGCAGGTGGTGCAGCAGAAAGCAACATGCAGAACCTCAGCCACAGCTCTTCCCTTATAGCCACTGAAAGACCTGGGGAAGGGCAAGTGCACAGGGGCTCGGGTAAGAGTGGAGAACTTGGCCATCGATGGTAGTGAGCCTGGGTTTGTATTCACTGGCTGGTGAAACCTGGGGTGTTCCACTTGGACTAATAATAACTGACAATAAGTATCATCTACTGTACTTCCAGGGCGCCAAGTACTTCATATGCATTCTTCTAACGGTGGGACAAAGGCTCAGGGCTTAGGAAGGGAGCAGAGTGTTTTGTGTTGGTAGTGGTACCGCCCTGTCCTGGAGCCCTGCCATCAGGGAGGAGCCCGGCCAGCTCTCAGCTACCTGAAAATGACGTGGGCCCACGTTGGGCCTGTGCCCTCCCCCTGTGTGGGCAACAGAGGAGGGGCCAGCAGGGCCTGTTCTGACAGTCGAGAGGTGGGGAGAGTCCCCTCACGTGCCCCAGGCCCCCACTCCCGAGCGGGCTGCTGGCCGAGGCATGGGCACGCTCTCGGGACACCTGGCTCTGGCGCTGCTCATCTATCACAGTGGGCTCTACTGTACAGTGATTGTGTCCCGGGCCCTCTCGCAGAGCCAGGAGCTCCTCTTCCCCCCACTCGCCGCCACGGACAAGCAAGGCCAGAGGTGGTGGCAGCGGGTATGTGCAGAGGGAATGGTGACAATGGGCACCGGCGAGACGCTGATCTTGGGACAGTTCTTCTTCCCACCTGGAACCAGCTGTTTCCCCCTGATAGACTGGGAGGATCCTCGGCGGCCTTTCCAGCATCACAGTGCGTGGCAGCGTGCCACCATCTTTGGGTTCTTCCTGTCAGTGACCTGGTGGAGCTCACAAGCCAGGCATGGCTGGCTCAGTGGAGCATGAAGCTGGAGCGGGCGGCCACAGCCTTGGCCCTGGTTGTGAAGCTGCTGGAAACGGTGGCCCACATCGAGCACAGGAACGCCCTGGAGACACGAGCGCACACCATGCTGACGCTGCCTGCCTTCCTGCTGGCCCTGGTGCTCATCGTCGAGGTCTGGGTCCCACTCTGGGTGCTCAAGGCCTGGCTATGCTGGTGTCTGGCTCCTGGCTGCTGCAGGTGACCTCGATACTGTATGCCCCACTTTCTGGGCAGCCCTAGTGGGCAGACAGCCCCGCGGACCTCGCCTTTCTCACTACTTTGTTCTTCTGGCAGCTGGGCTTAGGGGCTGCTGTGCTGGCCGCTGTCTATGGCCTCTGCAGCCTCTGGCACTGTCGCTACTCCTCCTGGGTGGGACTTCCAGGGGCCAGATACCAGCCGTGCCTCACAGGTGACAGAAACAGAGAGCTTGAGATGCTCAGGGCAGAGGCTGTGCTACAGGATGGAGACATCTAATCTGAAGACTGTCCTCTCTCCCCAGCTGTGCTTTGTCTTGTTCCCATAAATAGCTCTGTGAGGATGCCCGCTAGGTGAGTGACACTGCAGTGTCCTGGGATCCACAGTGTAATTCCTATCTCAGGAGCCATGTTCCTTGTCCCCAGATAAACCTGCCAGCTATTACAGGGATGGTTTTTCTATGCTGTCAATCTATCAGCCTTCCTGTCTGTCTAGCTTACGCTGTGAGTATGGTTTCTAGGCCTCTCTGAGGGGATTAGAGGGCTTCTCCTCTGGCTGCTTCTGGAATGCAGGAGGAGGTATGGGAAGGGGGAACGGGAGGAGATGAACATGAGTTGAATGGATAACCCAGTCTTCCCAGCCCCATTGCATTACTGATATCTGGTAGGAAAATCTCCCTTTTTTAAAAAACAATTTATTTATTTATTTGGTTGTGCCGAGTCTTAGTTGAGGCTCACCGGCTCCTTAGTTGCGGCACCTGGGCTCCTTAGTTGTGGCATGCGAACTCTTATTTGCAGCATGCATGTGGGATCTAGTTCCCTGACCAGGGATCAAACCCAGGCCCCCTGCATTGGGAGCGCAGAGTCTTAACCACTGAGCCACCAGGGAAGTCCCGAGTCTCCCTTTCTTATTGTTCTTCTGAAAAAGTAGATTGTCTATCCTTGACCTTTCCCAAAAGTTGGGATACAGCTACTTTTAAAAGTATGATAATAATAGGGACTTCCCTGGTGGTCCAGTGGTTAAAACTTCACCTTCCAATGCAGGGGTTGCAGGTTCGGTCCCAGCTTAGTTGGGGAGCTAAGATCCCACATGCCTCGCAGACAAAAAAAAAAAAGACCAAAACATAAAAGAGAAGCAAAAAAAAAAAATGGTCCACATCAAAAAAAAAAATCTTAAAATAAATAAATAAAAGTATGGTAATAATAAACACACAATTCAAGAAGATGAACCCCACAGGGGTGGAAGAGTGAAGGGGGCAACAGAATAAAATATGGTGGGAACACAGAGGTAGATGTAGGTTACTGAAAATGTTTTAGTTCTGAAAACTAGTAGCAGGTTCATGGGCATATCAATAAGTAAATAAAATGAAAGACCAATCATGGACCAACAATGAGAGTTTGTCATGATCCAAGGTCATAATTAATCCAGCCTGCACACCCAAGATCCATTTAAAGCTGTGGATGGGAGTAGGAACAGAGTTGGGTCTCTTGCGGGAGGTGGGGGGGAAGGCTGTGTGCATTTGTGCCTGAGGCTGGAGAGTTGAATGTAAGAGAAAGAGAGAAAGAAAGAGTCCGTCATAGTGGCTCTCCTCCACATTTGTATATTGTGAGGATTTCAGATGCCTTCATTTTTCGGTTCTTTTTGTTTCTGTTTTCTATGTTAATTATAGGAGGATGGAGAACTTGTTTAAAAACAAAAGTGACTCTATTCCCTTCGGCCCTGAGGGGAAAGGGGGCAGGGCTGGTATAACCGGCAGCAGATTCTGGAGAGAGGAAGGGGGACCAAGGCATTTAGTGGAGGCCTGAGCTTAGAGAGAAAGGGATCTGTGAGGAGTTCCAGCAGTAAGGCCGCTAAAGAAAAGTGGAAGATGGTGGGAACACAGAGGGAGAGGTAGGTTACTGAGACTGTTTCAGTGCTTAAAACTGGTGGTGGGCAGGGAAGAAGAACAAGAAGAAGGGGGCTTCCCTGGTGGTGCAGTGGTTAAGAATCCGCCTGCCAATGCAGGGGACACGGGTTCGAGCCCTGATCCGGGAAGATCCCACATGCCGCAGAGCAACTAAGGCCAAAAGGCTGCGCGCCACAACTACTGAGCCTGCACACCTAGAGCCCATGCTCCGCAACAAGGGAAGCCACCGCAATGAGAAGCCCACGCACCACAAAGAAGAGTAGCCCCTGCTACTCGCCACAACTAGAGAAAGCCTGCGCACAGCAACGAAGACCCAAGGCAGCCAAAAATAAGTGAACAGATTTAAAAAGAAGAAGAAACCATGTTCCTGAGCATAGAAAACAGGTTCTGGGAGCTGCGTGGCAAATGGTTAAGATAGAGAGAGAAGGGGAGCAAGGGAAGGAACGGGGAGAAGAAAGGGGCTGGCAGACCCATCCTGAAGGGGTAGCCTCCAGATGTTAGAGGACAAAAGATGCCTCATTATTCCCCAGAAGCTTCAAGAGCTGGAACCAGACGAGCCCCATCTTATCTTCCCAGGGGAGCAGGGACCCCACTGAGGAGAGGGCAAGTGCCTAATTCAGGAGATCTAATTCAGGTGGACTAGATCTAATTTCAGGAACCCTGTTGGCAAATGTGCCTCTGCACCTACTGACCAAAGGTGAGCAGATGGGGAAAGAGGGAAAGACACACAGAGCACAGGCTTCCAGCTAGCCTTGTGGGGAGCAAATTCGCACAGTTAGCCTTGTGTACCTTTGGTGGCCCTGCAGACAAGGAGCAGCTTTATCTACACATCTGTGCTCTCATCCAGCTCAGCAGGGATCTGGCCAGGCAGACATATGACTCACACCAGCGGATTTCAAAAGTGTTTTTGAGGCTTAAAAGAATGCCAGCTTCATTATAAAAGAAGCTCACTCCCAAATATCATAATTGAGATGTCACTCCATTGTGCTATTTCCATGGAGGAAAAAATAATATTGATTCATTTTTCTTCTGCTCACAAAAGTAATACAAGTTCATTGGAAAACAGCTGAAATCTCAGAAATGTATGAAGAAGAAAATTAAAATCGCTCACAGGCTGACCATTTGTTCAGTCAACAAACACGTACTGGGCTCAGACCTTTTTAATGCCAGGTCTGCTCTGGGCTGCGGAGATGAACAGAACTGACAGAGCCCTTGTTCTTGTGTCGCTTCCATGCTAGCGGGGAAGGCAGAAAAGAGACAATTCTATAGGCATAAGATATATCAGGTCATAATAAACAGCATGAAGAAGAATAAACAGGGCAAGGGGAACAGGGAGACTGGGGGCGGGGGCGGGTGCAGACTTCGTATTTGGAGAGTCAGGTGACATTCTACCCACAATGAAGCAAAGTGAACTTGGAGGGGTTTTTTCCTTCCCATCTTTTAAATATATGTTAACATTTTTATTATTGTTTGCAAGTTTTCAGATGAACATTTTCTAAAATCAACATTTTTTTCCTTAAAAAAGTAATATTTGTTCACTGTAGAAAACCTGGAACATATGGAAAAGTAGAGAGAAGACAAATCTCCCACAATAGTACTACCCAGGATAATCCTTCTGGGTGTGTCGGTGCATTTCTCTCCTTCTGTGTCGATTGCTAAACTCACAATAGTATTCACATTATTGAATCCTGCTTTTCTTCTCTTAATTCTCTCTCGTAAACATTACCCCATGGTGGTCAGAGTTTTGAGAGAGAAAGCACCTCTGTGCAGGAAAAGGCCTTCATAGAAACCCAGGTTCCCGGCTCCCCTAGCTGGCTGCCAGGTGCCGCCCTGTCTCGGTCACCCTGGGCCCTCCATCCAACATGTCACTGAGAGAGCTGGACCCAAGTAATACATCCCAGACGCCCAGAAGTCAAGTCTCAGGAAGATGGGCCACCTTGTGTCAGACTCAAGGGGAGCTGAGTTGCCAGCAGGGCTGAGGAAGTATTTGTTTCAGAGCTAGAGGTGAGGGAGGGTACAAATCCCCAGGGGGGTCAGGCAGGAGCCAGAGAGAGACAGCAATGTCTGTCCCCAGAGCCAGAGTTGATAGTCCCTCTACCCCAGAGACTGGGCAGCCCCAGACTTCTCTCTAAGGCTCCTACGGGAGAGACGCCTTTGTCTTAGGAAGAAATGGGGATGTTATCGGCTGTTGTGGTTCCCTCCCTCTCCGGCCGTCTCCACCCCTACCGCTTCCCTCTGTGTCTGAGCTTCCTCCTTCCTGCTTCTTTGCCTTAGGAGACCATCATTCTGGACCTATGACCCCTCACACTCACCCCTCACCCTACCCAATCGGGCCATTCGAAGGTTTTATAAACAACGTTGCTCTTCAAAAACCTTCGAGCATGTCTACTAAACCCTAAGAAGGGTTTGCTTACCTGTGAAGGGTGGAAGTGGCTGGTCAAAGGTGCTGGGACGGGCTTCCCTGGTGGCGCAGTGGTTGGGAGTCCGCCTGCCGATGCGGGGGACACGGGTTCGTGCCCTGGTCCGGGAGGATCCCACATGCCGTGGAGCGGCTGGGCCCGGGAGCCATGGCCGCTGAGCCTGCGCGTCTGGAGCCTGTGCTCCGCAATGGGAGAGGCCACAGCGGTGAGAGGCCGGCGTACTGCAAAAAAAACAAAGGCGCTGGGACCTTCTCAGGATCTATGCTCATGTCCTGCCTATTCCACCACCGTCCAAATGGTCCAGTACTTTGAGCAGTCTTTGCTCATTCTCCTACAAAGCTACTTTCTAGCTGTGTGTCAATAAAAAAATCACTTGCCCTTTCTGAGCCCTTTCTGGGGACTGGTAGGAATTGGTCCTAGCATTCCACAATTTCACAGTTGCTTAAGGTCAGAGCCCAGGGTCATCAACAAAGAGCTTGGGAGCCCCAAAGAGGTGACACGGAAATCCTACTTTGTGGAGAAGAGGCTGGGTGCAGGCGACAGGGATGGTTCCGTGTAGAAGGTGTTATGGGAGCTGGGCCTCAGAGTCCCTCTAGCATAGTTTTTAAGAGCATGAAGTTGAATCTGGGCTCTGCCACTTACTGTCTGGATGCAACCTAACCACTTCTCGGCTTCAGTTTCATCTTACAGCTTCAGTAATGATGGCTATTTCACAGGCTTGTCGTGAGCATTTACAGGTTAAGGACAGAGAGGTCAGCATCAGATCTAGACTCAAGGTAAGGGCTCAAAAAAGTGGTTCTAAGGGACTTCCCTGGTGGTCCAGTGGTAAAGAATCCACCTTCCAATGCAGGGGATGCAGGTTCGATCCCTGGTCGGGGAACTAAGGCCCCACATGCCACCGGGCAACTAAGCCCGCGTGCCACAACCACTGAGCTCGCGAGCCTAGAGCCCGCCTGCTGCAAACTACAGAGCCCATGCACTCTGGAGCCTGTGTGACACAACTAGAGAGAGAAAGCCCTCACACTGCAACTAGAGAGAAGACTGTGCGCCACAATGACCCGATGCAGCCCCCCCCCAAAAAAGTGGTTCTAATTATTTTTATATTATGAACCATGATTATTATTGACCAGGTGAAGAAGGGTGAGCAGTGAGGACATGTCAGGCAGAAAGAACACCATTAGCAAAGGCTTGACAAGGCAAGGTGTGTTTAGAGACAGAAGACCCGTCTGCAGGGCTGGGAAGGTACGTTGGGTGGGATCGGGGACCTGGGATTAGGACGGAGGATGAGGCTCCAGCAAGCTGCCCCACTCTGCTCCCTAGCTCACATTTCTGACCCCATCACCTGACCAGGAATTCTGTACAGAAACGCCAGCCACACCCCTTGTCCCCCACCAGCCTTCACCTGCCAGAGTGGGAAACGTCTCTCTAGCTCCCCCACTGCTGACAGAGCCTATGCCCTTGTCACCACCTGTGTGGAAAGCACAAGTCTCCTAAATGGTCCCCCTGGGCCGCCACAGTGTTCCCTCCCGCATGAGTCCCACACAGGCCCCGGAGCCAGCTCTGCAGAATGTTGGTGTTGTCAGGTTACAGCCATTCCACCTGCCCGCTGCCTGAGCAGAGAGTGCCTGTACAAAGCACTTCACGGGCTGCCTTTCCCCTCCATGTCACCCCCTCCTTCTCCAGAGTCTAGATGACAAAACCACCTGCCTTTACCCAAACATACCACAAATTTGTTTCTGGGCCTTTGCACGTGCTAGTCCCCCTGTCCAGGATGCCCTCCTCCAATTCTTCTCCTGAAGACATTTTCTGGATCATTTTGTACCCAGTCCACTCTCCCTTCTTAGGGCCGTGTGGCTCCAGAACAACCCTTGATGCTGGAACTATTGTACCATGTGCTTCAAGGATGCCCCAGTGCCCCACTGCCAGGCTGCGAGCTATCTGCTCATCTTTACACCTTCAACACAGTGCCTAGCTCTTTACAGAGGCTCCAAAGAAATGTGTGATTTCTTTGGAGGAGTGATTGAGATTGGAAAAATAGGGCCAGAGCATGGAGAGCGGGTTAGGTTATGGGGAAACACCAAAGATTTGGAGGCCAAGAAATGGCATCCTGATGTGTTTTAGGGAGATGATCATGGGCAAGGAGAGGGCGGACTGCATGTGCCCAGGGCACTGGGACGTCCGCACCTCCAGAGAGAAGCAGGAGGAGAGCAGTGGACATCGGCTAGGAGAGTCAAACGGCCATGACTGGAGAGCAGGGTTGGTCCTCCAGCACCCCTTTAGCAATGACCCACTTAGAGGGTTTGCTCCTGTACTGCAAAATGAGAGCCACACTTGCAGAGTCATCCTGTCAAACCGGAAAAGAAGCTGGAGTATCTCCATGCGCTGGGACATGGCTGCCTGGGAGGAGCAGCCGTGAGCCCTCTCCAGCTGCTCTCATTCCTTGGAAGGTCCTGCGGCTGCCTGTTCCAACAGAGAGCCTGCATCCTCAGGATGGAGGGGCTTCACTGCGGGGTGAGGGGGTAGGACAGGGCTCTCTGGAGGAGGGGCAGGAGGGTGGCGTCCAACCTTCTCCTGACCTCCAGGCCCCACACCCACAGTGTCCTTCACTCCTGCATGCACTGCTGGGACCTGAGGCCCTTCCCCATCAATGCCCTCCTTACCTTCCAAAAATCTCCCCAGCCCTTCCCGTGGCTCTCTCAGAGGAAGGAAGCCCACTCTGCTCTGTGACACCCCTCGTACCCTTTAGGGTGATTTCAGCTGCTGGTTACAAAGCTCAAATCACACTGCTTCAAACGACAGGATTTACTGGCTCCCCTAACAAAAAGTGTAGGGCAGGGAGCACTTCCAAAGGGCTTTGATCCGCAGGCCTCTACTCTGTTTTCTAGCATCTCCAGGCAGCATGTGGCAGCCCCTGCCACTCACATTTTGAATAGAACAACTGAAAGGAAAAAAATCCCTCTCTGTATTCCTGCATTGCACACCTCTGTCCCATAGCATTTGCCAGAGTTGGACCTGTGCATCCCTCTTTTGTATGTATACCTATCCTTCCCCCCTCCTGATATATTTGTCTGATTCTCAGAAGAATCCGTGACCCAAAAGAGATTACAAACCATTACCTAGCAGAAAAAAAATTAGTCCATGATAATTAATTCTAAATGTTGAGCAAACATTCAAGTTCTGTTTGTAATTTTAAGCACCTGGTTGTGGCATAGGGTTCATTCTGACTCCCAAGGAGGCTGGAGAAATTCTCAGAGCATGGAAGAGGCAAGACAGAGGGCACTATAGCAGGAAAAAGACAGAAAAGCTAGAGCTGAACACATGACCAAGTAGATTTATTTCTCTTTGGCCTCATCTAGCTTCAAATGTGACTAAAAGAGGAAAGATTGAAAGTAAATATCAAAGTTCATTTATTTTTTGTGCTATATAATATACATAAGTCCATATATAAAACAGTATACCTAGTTATTTTTACCTGTTTGTTCTCAGGGCAGCTGTATGGACAGAACCATTCTCAATTCATCTTTCTTGTTATTTTTACGAAACCCTAAATTAAAAGAACTCCACCCTGGACTTCCCTGGTGGTGCAGTGGTTGAGAATCCACCTGCCAATGCAGGAGACACAGGTTCCATCCCTGGTCTGGGAAGATCCCACATGCTGCAGAGCAACTAAGCCCGTGCGCCACAACTACTGAGTCTGTGCTCTAGAGCCCGTGAGCTACAACTACTGAGCCCACGTGCCACAACTACTGAAGCCCACACTCCTAAAGCCCGTGCTCCACAACAAGAAAAGCCACCTCAATAAGAAGCCCATGCACCACAACAAAGAGTAGCCCCAGCTCGATGCAATTAGAGAAAGCCTACATGCAGCAACAAAGACCCAACGCAGCCAAAAATAAATTAATTAAATTAAATTAAAAAAAGAACTCCACCTGAGAAAAAGGAACCCTCCTACACCGTTGGTGGGAATGTAAATTGGTGCAGCCACTATGGAGAACGGTATGGAGGTTCCTCAAAAAACTAAAAATAGAGTTGTGATATGATCCAACAATCCCACTCCTGGGCATATATTCAGACAAAACTGTAATTTGAAAAGATACCTACACCCCTATGTTCATAGCAGCACTATTTACAATAGTTAAGACATGGAAATACCTAAACGTCCATCAACAGATGAATGGTTAAAGATGTGGTACACATATACAATAGAATACTACTCAGCCATAGAAAAGAATGAAATAATGCCATTTGCAGCAACATGGATGGACCTAGAGATTATCATGCTAAGCAAAGTAAGTCAGAAAGAGAAAGACAAATACCATATGATATCGCTTATATGTGGAATCTACAATATGACACAAATGAACTTATCTACAAAACAGAAACAGACTCACAGACATAGAGAACAGACTTCTGATTGCCAAGGGGGAAGGTTGGATTGGGAGTTTGGGACTAGTAGATGCAAACTATTACACAGAGAATGGATAAACAACAAAGTCCTATTGTATAGCACAGGAACTATATTCAATATGCTATAATAAACCATAACAGAAAAGAAAATGAAAAAGAATAAAAATAAATAAGTAAAGAAAACAACTCCACCTAAAATTAAAATCAGGAGGACCTAGGTATAAAATAAATAAGTTACAAAGATATGTTGTACAGCAGAGAGAATATAGCCAATATTTTAAAATAATTATAAATAATTATAAATTGTAAATAATTATTATAAATGGAGTAAAATCTAAAAATTGTGAATCACTATGTTATATACCTGAAAATTATATAATATGGTAAATCAACTATACCTCAGTAAAAAAAAAACCACAAGGAGACACCCCTATACAGCTATTAGAATATCTAAAAGTAAAGAGATCGACTATACCAAGTGTTATTGAGGATGTGGAGCAACTGGAATTCTCTACAATGCTGGTGGGGAAGCAAAATGAAACAACCACTTTGGAAAACAGCTTGGTAGTTCTTCTAAGAGTTAAACATATACCTACTATATGATCCAGCCATTCCACTCCGAGGTAGCTACCCAACAGAAATGAAAGCACGTGCCATACAAAGACTTATACACAAATATTCATAGCAGCTTTATTTGTGATAGCTAAAAAGTGGAAATAAGTCAAATGCCTATCAACAGATGAAAGGATAAACAAATTGTGGTATGTCAATACGATAGAATACTATTCTACAATGAAAAGAAAAGAACTATTGGTACACATACAACACCATGAATGATCTCAAACCAATAATGTTGAGTGAAATGTCAGAAAAAGAGTATATACGTATGATTTCATGTATATAAAATTTTAGAAAATTCAAGCTTCTCTATAGTGACAGAAAGCACATCCATTATTGTCTAGACAGGGGAGAGGAGACAGAATTACAAGGAGACACAAGGACACTTTGGGGGGTAATGGATACATTCATTATCTTGATAGTAGTAACAGTATCGCAAGTGTATACATATGTCAAAGTTTATTGAATATCAACTACACATCAATAAAGCCACTTAGAAAAAAGAACCCCAAATGTTCACTACACCTTTCTCCTTTTCTTCCTGGAACCTTGTGCTTAGGGCCTTATTTTAAATTCCCCCCTTTCTTCCCTGTCTCTCCTTCAATTTCATAATCTGCCTAAATTACGCAGGATTCTCCACTCTGGACTGGGGAGTAATGTCATTCTTTCATGACAGTGAGATTGATACTGGGAAAGCTTTATCCAAAGTCCAGGCTCTTATTCAACTCATCCAAAAGAATTTGGGCACGGAACACAAAACACAAAGGAATTAAAAAAAAAAAAAAACACACACACACACAAAGGAAGAAATACACACACACACACACACACACACAGAGGCTGAGGAACAAAGAACAAAGAAGCAGTTTATTGAGGCAAAAGCAAAGGACACAGTCAGAGAAGAGTGCGGTGTCCTCGAGAGTGAGGGGTGCACCACAGGGTTTTTTCCTCCCCCATCTTATTTTCAGCCCTTTGAATGGGGGGTGGTCTTTTTGATTAGGGATGGAATGCTCTTTGAGGGTGGCCTGGATTGCACCAGGCTGCATCAGCTTCTGGTCCTGTGCATTTGTCTCCTGAAGCCACCGTTCGTGGGCTCTAAGAGCTATTTTCCCTTAAATTTTCCCTTTCTAGTCGAGCACCACACGTGGGAGGTCATACTGGGTCATCAGCAACCTGTGCATTTTTATTTGCGCATGCTCCACTGTTTTCATGGTGAGAGTTTCTTGCTCAGATGCTACAAAGTTTCTGTTTTAGATGCCATTCCTCCAGGTGTCATGGCCTCATTAAGTGCAAAACAAGGAGGTGGTTTGCCTTCTGCCTAATGCCTATACATGAGGAGGCTGTCCTTGGACCTGGCCCTGTCTTTCCTGCCTCAAGATGAAAGTGTCAGGGCTCAACTAATCAGAGTCCATTCACAGCATTAACCTACCCCATATTTCCTCTCACGGTGCCAATCAATTCCCAGAAGTTAACCCCACTGATCTGGCCCTATGCCAGAGGTCCGAGTTCTTTGCTAGTCTGGGCAGCTGTGGATCTCAGAGCTGGGATGGCTCTCCTGGAAGCAGAGTAAACAGAGAGGAGTCTTTTCTGAATGGCATGGCCAAGCTCAGAGCAACAGCCACTTACCTGTTCCAAGGGCAGAAACTGTTACTACACCTTTTATTACTTTCCCCAGGGTAAAAAGTGTGACACCTAATGCTACATATCTTGCATCAATGACAAAATGGAAAAATGTTCATGAAAAGAAAGCTGAAAAGCAAACAAAGATGGCTTCTAAACAGAGATGGATTTATAACAGGATATTACAAGTCTTTCTAAAATAACTCTTGCTGTGTACATTACACACAGAAATAATAATCAAAGCTGTTAATTCCATCTGCTTTCTATACCAAGGAAAACTTCCTTATGTGTGGGAGTCAGGAGGCCTCAGATCAATGGAGGGGGTTTCCCAAGGGTGTCCCAGAACACCCTCCTGGCTGGCTTTTTGCCTTCAAGGTCCCCTCCACTTTCCCACTGCTGTCATAGAATGACACCCTCTGCCTCAGCTTTCTTCTCATCACCTGGCCCTTAACTCATTGCTGTTTGGCTTTGGCCCCAGCCCTCCAGTGAGGCAGCTCTCGAAGGCCCCCAGCATCCTCAGTGTTGCTCTCACGACCTTTTCTCGGGGCTGATGCTGTCATCTCTCTGTAGTGCATACCCCTCCTCTCTCTCCTGCCCTTCCACAAGTCTCCTGCTACCTCTCCCACCACTCCTGCCCACTGTTCCTCGTTTTATCCCAACCTCTTAAGCATGGGTAATTTCCTAAATTCTGTCCTAGGTTGGCTTTTTTCCTCTCTCTCTGCACAGGCTCTCTCTGAGTATCTTTTACCCTTCCATGCTTCAAGTTTTATTTTATTCAAATGACTCCCAAATCTACATGGCTAGCCCTAAGCTCTCTCTCCAAGCTTGAGATTAACAGATGGTGGCCTATAAATAAGACATATTCCTAACAAATGAAAGAAAAGATATTTTTTAAATCTGCAACTCAAAATTATGAAAGGGTCCCTTGGTGGATTAGAAACTGTGGAGATTTTCTAAAGATAAAATGCTGATGAAATGATGATGGGATTGGATTGAAGAAAGAAAACACAGTCCAAAATGTGGATGGGAGAGCACCATGCCCTGAGGAAGGAGTGCCTGGGAGCTGGACAGGACCAGAGCAGCTCAAACAGAGAACCACCAAGAGGAGCAATGTTTAGTCTCTATAAACCAAGCCCTGCCCACATTCACGCAAACACCCGCCAGTCAGAGGTGACTGGGACATCTCCCTCCTGGCAACACAGTGGATGCGGGCTGGAGTCAGAGAGAGAAGGCAGGGTCCCATGCACACCAGAGACTGGAGCACCCATGCCACAAGACCAACTTAGGCCATCCCCTGTTCCCAGCTGCCCAACCCTCCCCTTCCCCACTCACTCACATCCCACTCCTTCCCCAAGGAAGTATCACTAACAGATACTAGAGAGCCCAACTCGGCTCCAACGAAGACAAGCCCAGTCAACAGTCAGCAAACTCTTGGGTAAGGCCAACACCATGAAAGAAGTGGAGCAGGCAACAAAAAGGAACTTACAGAGGCAAACTGTATTCACAGCAAGACCTAAACATAATCCAAATCCTCGGAGGAATAAGCGAGGGTCTGGCATCCAAGAAACAAGAACAGGCAGGCTGTGCTGAAAGAGAACCAATGCGAACGCTTGAAAATAAAAAATACCATAAAAGAAATAAAAAAGTAAGCAGATGAGCTGATAACAAAATAATGACAGTTTATAAGAATTACTGAGCTGGAAAACTGACCTGAGGGCTTCTTCTGGAATGCAGCACAAGAGGAAGAAAATATGAATTGATTTATTTAAGAGATGTGGAAAATAAATTCTGAAGTTCCAGTATCCCTCTAATAGGTGTTCCAGAAAAAGAAAGTAGAATAGAGAGGGAATTTTTTAAAGAAATATTAAAACTAAAAAATAGAATAGAAAATAATATAATGTTGTGTTCCCACCAATCAGAACTGACAATTTATAATGTTTTACCGGGTGCACATCGAGTAATATTTTTAGAGAACAAAACTACGGATGAAGCTGATGGTCCTTCTGACCCCCAATCCTCCTTCCCCACCTTTTTCCTTCAGGCAGTAACCACCATCATGAATTGGTGGATCTCTTTCCAGTCCATTATTTATATATATATGCGTATATATATATATATATATATATATATATATATATATATATATACACACATATATATATATGATGTGTAAAGTTTACTTAAATAATAATATACTGTACATAGGGTGCTACAACCCAGGATTTTCACTCAGTAGTGTAAGTGTTAGCCTTCTCCACATTTATGGAGAGAAGACCAGTTCATTTCTCTGGACTGCTGTAGAATGTTTCATTGTGTTCCCGACTCTACCACATTTTTTATATAGTACTTTATTTAATAGATGGATTTATGCAATAGTTCCAAATTTTTACCACCATGAAACAGTGTAATAATATGTACCTTATGCACTTGGGTGAAGGTGTTTGCAAGTGTATATCTAGAAGTAGAATTGCAGGGTGATAGGCTATACACTAGATTCTGGCAAACTGCTCTTCAGTTTGTACTCCAACAAGTAGTGTATGGCTGTCCCCATTTTTCCTCAGTCTCACCAATACTTAATATGTTCATACTTTTTAATTTTGCCAGTCTGATGGATGAGAAGTGATACCTCATTATAACTTTTATTTGTATGACCTTGATTTCTAGTCAGCTTGACCATCCTTTCATAGTCTACTGGCCATTTGGGATTCCTTTCCTATGAATTGTCTCTTTGCCTTTTTTCTCAATTGAGATATAGTTGACATATAACATTATACTAGCTTCAGGTTGTATAATATAATGATTCAATATACTGCAAAATGATCACCACAATAAGTCTAGTTAATATTCATCACCGCACATAGTTATATATATTTTTCTTTTGTTGGGTACTTTCAAGATCTACTCTCTCAGCAACCTTCAAATATACAATACAGTATTACTAACCATAGTTACCATGCTGTACATTACATCCCCAGGAATTATTTATCTTACAACTGGAAGTTTATACTTTTTCACACTTCACCCATTTCACCCACCCACCCCCTCCCTAAATCCTTTTTCAGTTGCATTTATAGTGTTTTTTCATACAAAAGTTTAAAAATTTTACATAGTCAAATGTATTCATCTGATGGGAGATACTTTTTTTTAAAGAATGGGTGTTTCTTGAACCTAAAAAAACCAAGTCCTCAGAATTGAGAGAACACACAGAGCACTAAGCAGACTAAATCTAATAAATGCCCATTTAGACCCATAGTAGTGAAAGTTCAGCTGTTTGGGGTCGGGGGGAATTGTTGTCTGTGCTACTGTTTGCAACGGGAGAAGAGAGAGGGGGAGCTCTGGGTACTGGGAGAAACCGGCAAAGAACTGAGGTCTCGCACATTCACTGGTTTCAGGCTGTCCTTCGTAGCCACTTCGCAAGTCTCCAGTTCCTTGAGACATTAAACAGAATTCTGGAGACTCATTAGGGAGCATGGATGGAAGGATTTTGTTGTTACTGTTATTTTGTTTTGTTTTGTTTAAACACAAAAACTAACAATTCAGAGTTCACAAAGCATTGTTTACACATTAGGCTGAACCATCTGAGATTGCCATTTCTGTAGAGTGAAAGAGCATTGAATGTTGGCAGTGTCCTAGAGTTCAACCTAACACATGACTTCATTTCATACTGAACTCTGTGAGATTTGCACTATTATTATCAACATTTTTTTTTAGAGATGAGCAGCCAGTAGGGCAGGGAGCTTAAGTCGGCCGATGGGGGCTTTATGGCAGAGGTGAGCCTGCCTGGCTCTTTGGGCGGGGCTTCCTCTGTCTGAGAAATGAGAAACACACTTCATGTTCCTCTCTCCCGCAGGAAGATTGTGCCTGTCACGGATGTCACCTGTCTTCTGGGGAGATTAAGCTCAAGATAATCAGTGGCAAGAAATGGCCTTTGCCCGCAGCACTTGACCTCGACCTTCAGACAGACAACATGCTTCAGGCACGACATATGAGCTGGAGGAAAGTGTGTCAGGGCGAGAGTGGACTGCAAACCAGAGACAATCTGGTGAGCAGGGGAGAAAGAATGATTGCTGTGCGCGTCCCAGCTGCTAAATGCTACGTTCAGAACCCTAAGTGACTGGTGTGCAGTTTCCTTGCACCAACAGTATTCCAGGAGAAAAACCTCCAGGGCCTGGGTGACATCTTCAGCAGGCCCGAGATTTTCTGCTCATTTTTAGAACAGGGTCTGCCGTCACTTTGGGTCGCAAACACAGTCTCAATTCAGTAATTGGAATGCTAATGCAAGGTATTCATCAAAACTCTCAACTTATTTTTACCTTAAATCCTCCCTCTTCCCCCAGCCTGGGCCTGCCCAGCTGGACCCCGCAGTGGGGACGGTAGAGAGGAGTTGGCTTCTTCCATCGTTTTCCACTGGGCCTCCCCAGCCAGTTGCCATGGCTACAGCTCTGCTGCTCCATGGGCGCAGGCGGGGAAGGGGCAGAAACAGCTGGCGGTTGACTTCAGGCTTCCTCGCCAGGCAGATGTTAAATTCTGCCTCTCTCTCATGGAGTGCTTTAACGCCCTCTCCACGAGGCTACCCACTCAGCCTCTTTCTCCCAAAGTTCCCTCCAACCTGTGAACGTATCTCAAGTCCAATCTCATTTCTGGTGGTCACCTGGGGCCCCTTCCTCGGCACCAACCTTTAGCTAGTGGGGTCCCTCCACACAGGACCCAAGACATGGAGCCCTCACAGGCTCGCTGCTGTGAGGCCCACCTCTGTCTAGCAGCAATTCCCATTCTTCCTGTACCCCCCAAAAACTCTGGGAGTGCAGGGGGTCCTAGGGTGGTGGCAGCAGCCCAACCAGTGCAGCTAGTGAGCCCTCCTCTCACTTTCCAGATTCCCCAGGTGGGACCAGAGCCCAGGCCACCACGCCCCAGCTCTAGGGGTCACATGTTAAGCTCTTGGAAGAGCGTCCCCACAGGCAATCATCCTCAGTAGGTTTGAGGTGAGGAATCAGGCACTCACCCTGCCCCCAAGATGGGACTCACAGCCCAGCTTTCTTCAAGGAAATCCTCCTCACAAAATCCTTCTGCCTCCTCTGTTTCTACTTTTTCAGAGTCTCAGTGGAGCCAAGGGGTTTCAAAAGTCTTGGAACAGATGTTGGCATTTCCTTAGAAAATCTCATAAGGTGACTTGGCATCACGCTTTGGATTTTCACATCTATGATACGTATTAGTACCTCGTGGAAAATTTAGTCTTAAGGCCCTGTTACATTTATATGCATTGACTCTTTACGTTCATAGGTACAAATAACATTTTTTTCATTTTAAAGATGACGAAAACTTGCAACTTGCCTGGCGGTCCAATGGTTGAGACTCCATGCTTCCACGGCAGGGGGCGCAGGTTCTATCCTTAGTCAGGGAAATAAGATCCCACATGCTGCGTGGCACAACTGGAAAAAAAAACAAAAGGTAGGAAAAAAAAAGGTGAGGAAAACTCATCTCCGCGGACTTAAAGAGGTAAGGCCAAGGTCACCCAACCAGTCAGTGATGGAGCTGGGATTCCAATTAGGTCTGTCTGGGGTCATCTGGGAGGTACATGCCCACGGGCCTTGAGCCCAAGGAAAGAATCTGAAGACCCAGAGGGAAGTGCTTCCTTCATTTAACACCCAGGCTCCAAGAGGCTCTGGGCTACTATAGAGCTGATATAGGTCAGCTCCTGTGGCTTGGTCCAGCCTACACCCTCACAGGACACATTCTGGGACCTAGTTGCAGAGAGAGGGGTGGGAGGACCGGGGTGTGGGAAGGACCGATAATTCTACTGATCTGGCAACAACCCCATCTAAATGTGACTTTCGACTCAGAGGAGGGTGACAGGAGGGCGCCAGGAGGGCTGACTCACCTAGTCCATCATCCAAGCCAAACACTGTGAGGAAAGGGCTCAGCTCAGCCAAGACTGTAACTGCAGGAGGATGGGGATTCTGTGCTGGGATCCCAGCCATGCCTTTGCCTCAGCGTTTTCTCAGTGTGTTTGGGCCTCCTTTTCTCCATGACTTCCGTGAGCTTGGGAACAAGGCATGCTGGGACTTCAACGGGTGGTCCAGAACCATCACAGGAAGGTGCTGAGAGGTGAGAGATGGAGGAACTGACTAAGCTGGTCCTTATAGGAGGGGGAAGATACGGCACTGGCCAGATCCCAAGATGGGCTTAGTTTGGTCTCCAGTGAGGTCCAGTCTGGTGGGCGTTTCCAACACAGCAGCTAAGAAACCATGTTCTATCCACGATGGAATGACTATTGAACACCATGGCACAGAACGCTTAATTGTACGGAGAGATATTTACAATATGTTATTAAGTGAAGACTATGTAGAGCAGGATCCTATCTTTATAAAAGCAGTGTTGTTGCTTGAACAAGTGTTTCTGGAGGACAAGCCTAAAAGGTGCAGTCTGAGTTCTTGGCTCTGTTGATCACTGTGGGTCCTGAGATTACACCCCTTCAAATAAGTTTCTTATTTATCCTCAGGCTGACCCAAAGGCTTGAGGTCAGTACAGGGTCCAGCCCCTTCCACTTCCTACGGTCAGAGCCACTCACCTCCCTCTCTCCTACAGCCCCTTTCAAGGATCTGCTGGCCAGTCTTCTGTACCCTCCAAATATGAAGGGAGCTGTCATACCCCCACGTCATTTCCGCAGACAACTGGGCCACTCATTGGGCACCCATCTGTTGAATGATCCCTTCAGGGATTCCAGGAAGCCCCTCCCAATCCTACCCCCAATTTCTGATGGGGGCTGCTTCCCTGAGGCCAGAATGTGTTTTGGGCACTTTCTCAATGAAGAATACATATGTGCGCATGTGCACACACACACACACACACACACACACACACACGTTTAATCTAGGACAATCTACCTTGAAACAAAAACACAAACACACATATAAATGTTTTGTTTTTTATATGCAACAGGCTCATAATAGGTATATTGTCCTGCCTCTAGGGTTGAGCTAAATTCATACATAGGTCTGAAACATTTCTCCAAGGAAACAGTCTGCAGAGATGCAAATCTGCTGCCCCACTACAAAGATGATCTTTCAATACGTTGTGCAAGACAGCCTGGCTTCTCCAGGTCACAGTGTCTCAAACCCCTGCGTGACAGAAGAGGGTCTTTGAATGACTTGCACAACTAAAGACCCATAGGGAGATTGCTCAGGACGAGGGGGTGAAGTCACACAGCTATCTCCTTACACTAAGAACTGTTTTTCTTGCAGCTCCAAAATTGCAAGGTGTAGATTCTATTGGGTTGGTTTGTTCTTATTCTTTCAATCAGAAGGAAGGACTGGCTTCCTCTGTTATGTATTTATGCCTATATATGTATGCTTAGAGAAAACTCTAGAAGGAAATACAACAAAATATTAAAAGTGATTATGGCAAGGGCTTGGAATTGTTCTCATTTTCTTTTATTGTTACCTGTGTTTTCCATAATAAATGTTCCTTCTCTACTTTGCCAAAGAAATCAAAGCCATTTTCTTGAATTGCCTCAAAGTTCTGTTGCCTTCTCTCTACCCCTCCCTTATGTCTATACCCATCTCTGTGTTCACATTCGTCCTTCTCTCCTTCTCTCGAAAACCAGAGACCAAGGCAGACTTTCCTTCTGTGTCCTTACTGCCTCTCATTATGTTCTTACTATGCCTAATATGTAAGACTGATCTATTAATACATTACAGACGTGTTGTCAGTAGTCATACCCCTAATAAATAAGAGCTCAATAAAAAATAATGATGATCATTGTTTTGACTCTTGGTATCTCAGTTTACCTCATCTGTAAAATGGGGTACAGTACCTACCTCATAGGTTTGTTGTAAGGATTAAATGAATTAAATATATGTCAAGCACTTAGAAGAGCACCTGTACATAGTAGGTGCTCTGTAAGTGTTTGCCAGTCTTAGTGTTACTAGTACTAATTAGCATTGTTAGTATTAGTATTAGTGCATTCATCCCTTTCTGCCAAAACCTTGACCCATTAGCTATCTCCCTCTCTTTCCCATATTTAAGCCTCTTTCTGTCTTAAAATTCCTTCCCTTAGTTTATTCAGAGTCAACTATGTCCCACCCCCCAAATTCATCCCGTGATATTACTGACCTATCTTTGTCCACCCTTCAAGTCCAGGCATCTGGGAAAAGAGGGTTTGGAGATTCACTCTTCCACTTGTGCTCACATTCAGCTCACCATCGCTCATGACACAATGCAATCTGCTTCCCCCTCACCTCTCCAGTGAAACTCCTCCAGCGAAGACCACAAGTACCCTTCCTTTGCCAAACTCAAAGGACACTATTCAGTTTTTATCTTTCTGGACCTTTCTTCCTTGTCTGACCTCACCGAACTACACTCTTTCCTGAAACTGTTTTTCTTGGCGCCCCTGGTCTCCTCCTTCTCTGGACTCGGCCTCCTTGCCTGGGTTCTTTCTCTTCCCTCAGTCCTTAAATGCTCATGCTCTCCAGGGTCCATCTGCAGCCACCCGCCTCCCCAGGGAAGCTTATCACTGCCTCACTACTCATCTCCTTCTCCTGGAATAACCAGCTCTGCACTTCTAGCTCTGGTGTCTCCCCTAAGCTGTAGACCCATATATCCTAGTACACGCTGGATACTTACACCTGGAGGTCTGACATCACTGTCTGAAATTATACTCATCATCTCCTTAAACCTATGTGCCCTTCAGGGTTCCTATCTAAACAGATAAAATGTCAGGTGGTGACTCCACCACCACTATCCCCCAGTGAGAGGCTCAGGAAACCTGCTAGGCTTCCCTCTAATCATGCGTCCACCAGCACAGCTCATTTCTCTAGCTTTTCTCAAGCCTGTCTACATCTCTCCACAGTCCACATCAGAGAGCGGCAGTGAAAGCCTCAGTCTCTCTCCATCCTCCTCCTAACCTTCCTCTTTCCGCATTCCCCTCTTTCTCTATTTACTCATTCAGTCAGTCGTCAGTCAGTCAGTCAGTCAACAAGCACGGGTTGAACATCTACACTATGCCAGGCTCTAGGAATATGGAAAGGAAAAAGACCACACCCCTGAGGGGGCTCAGGATTTAGTGGGAGAGGCCACCATCAACCCCAGTGTCACGAAATATGGACACACAGGGAGCTTAGGAGTCCTTCTGTCTGAACTGACTGTTATACAGATCTGGATTATGATGATTTTTACTACAATCTTTCAAAGAAGTAAAGACACTTACATCTAAGTATCCAACACCCAGCTCTGTGGGATTCTGATATTTATCTTTCCTCTGTGTGTTTATACTGTATACTATATATATGTAACTATATATAATATCCATGTTTTCAAATTTCATGCAAAATGTATCACACTCTATATGTCATTTCACAAAGTGATTTTTTTCTCAACATTATGTTTTTGAGATTTATCCATATTTATATATGTATATTTTCACTGCTTTGTAGTATTCCATTTATTTATTCATTCTCTCATTGGTGGATATGTAGATGATTTCCAGTTTTTCCCTATTATGAGCAATGTTATAGTGGATTCTTATACATGTACTGTTTCCTAGTGCATATGTGAGGATTTCTCTAGAAGTCAATTGCAGAGTTGAAGGACATGCACATCTGAAGTTTATCAGACGTTGCCAAATCGCTCTTCAAAGTGGTTGTACCAATTTATTTTCCCACTAGTTGCCTATGAGAGTTTCTGTTTATCTACTCTACATCTTTGTAAATACTTGGTAGTATCCCTTTTTAATTACTTTACCAGTCTGATGGATGTGAAATGTTATCTCATGTAGTTTAAAATTTTATTTCCTTGATTATTAATGAAGTAGCCCATTCAGATTTCTTTTTCTCTTAATTGCCCTTTCATACTTTATGCATATTTTTCTATTCTATTTTTTATCTCTTTCCTATTTCATTTGTAGAATTTTTTTACAAATTGTAGATACTAATCTTTTGTCAGTTCTCTGAGTAGCAAATACCCTCCCCTAGTCTGAGTCTTATTTTCAAGTTTCTTTAAGAAGTCTTTTTTGAACAGAAGTAGTTCATTTAAAACAGATAAGACATCATTCATTCCTTTTGTGATCTATTTTTGTGTCCTGTTTAAGAAATCATTACCTGCCCAAAAGTCATCCCTCCATATTTATTCTAAAAGCTTTAAAGATTAGTTTTTTAGTTCTTTATTTTGGAGTATGGAACTAGGAGCCTAATTTGATATTCTTCCATGTGGATAACCAATTTTCCAAGCATCATTTATTTTTAAAAGTAATTTCTTTCCCCTACTGATTTGAAATATCAGCTGTTGTGTATCTTTTCCATATGTGTGTGGGTCTCTTCCTGGGCTCTCTGTTCTGCCTCACCACCCCACTCTCTAATTACTATTCCTTTACGATACCACTAAGTCTTCTTATCTTGTAGGTTAAGTCTTGCTTCCATCCCACCTCCTCGTGTTCTTTTCCAAAATTATCTAGCTCTTGCTCTTCCATGTGAATTTTAAGATCACTTAGTCAAATTCCATCAAAAAAACACTTCATTGAAATTTTGATTGAAATTTAATTAAATTTATAGATTGTTTGAGAGAAATTGGCATGAACATTGAGTCTTCTGATCCATGAACATATGTCTCTTCATTTATTTTCAGATCATTTTTGGCTTCTTCCCACAATATTTTGTCATTCTTTTCCATAAAAACTTTCCTATCTTCTGTTAGATTAATCACTGAGCACTTCACAACTTCATCTTGTCATTATGAATGAGATCTTTGTTTTTTCTATTACATTTTCTAACTGGTCATGATTGATGAGTAGGAAGACTAGTAATTTGGGGGGAATTCCCTGGCGGTCCAGTGGTTAGGACTTGGCGCTTTCAATTCCCGGTTGGGGAACTAAGATTTCACAAGCCATGCGGCATGGCTGAGGGGTGGAAAAAGAAAGTCAAGACTAGTAATTTTTCTATGTTGACCTTGTGTCAAGCAATATAGCTGAATTAATTTAATACTTTAATAGTTTGTCTGTAAATTCTTTTGAATTATCTATGTAGACAATTGTATTCTGCAAAAGAGAATACTTGCATTTCTTCCTTTCCAATTCTTCTACCTCTTCTTTTTTCCCTTGGGCTGTTGCATGGGCAAGGTTCTCCAATGTGAAAAAGAAGTGACGATAGTAGGCATCCTTATCTTACTCCCGAGTTTAAAAGAAATGCTTCTGAAATTGTGCTATGTGAGTATGCTTGCTGTTGATTATTGATGGATAACTTTGCCATGTTCAAAAAGCTTCCTTCTAAGCCCAGTCTAGTAAGTTTTATCCTGAATGGATTTAAAATTTCATCAAACGCTTTCTCTGCATCTGTTAAGATGAACATATATTTTTTCCTTTAATTTTTTTATATAGTGAATCACATTAATAAATTTTCCTAAGTTAAACATTCTTGAATTCTGGGATAAACTCTAATTATACACCACTTAATTCATTTTGCTAGTATTTAATTTCTAACTTTTGCATCTAGGTGCTCAAGTGAGTGTATCAGTTCTCCATTGCAATAATAACAATTGTCCCAAACTCACTGACTAAAACAACAATAAACATTTATTACATCTCGGTTCCGTGTGTCAGGAATACGGGAGCAATGTAGCTGGGTGGTTCTGTCTTGCGGTCTCTCATGAGTTGCAGTTAAGACATTGGCCAATGCTACAGCCATCTGTAGCCTTGGCTATGGCTGAAAGAAACACTTCTAAGATGACCCACTCACATGACTGGCAAACTGGTGCTGGCTACTGGCAGAAGGCTCAGTTCCTCATCACGTGGCTCTCCTCAGGGATGCTTGAGTGTGTCTATGATATGGCAGCTGGCTTCCTCTAGAGTGACCCATCCAAAGAGTAAGGTAGAGAAGCTCTAGTGACTTTTATGGATTAGCCTCCAAAGTCATATGCTGTCACTCCTGCAGCACTCTAGTGGACACACAGACAAGCCACGGTTCAATGTGGAAATCTACACAAGGATTCAGTGTGGGAATCTACACAAGGATGTGAATATCAGGAGATGAGGGTCCTTGGGGGCCATCTTAGAGGATGGCTACCAGTGAGATTGGTTTATAATTTTCTTTTCTTGAACTGACCTTGTTTAGTTTGTATCAAGAATATACCAGCCTCAAAAATTAATTTCCCTGGTTCAATTCTCTGAAGCAGTTCTTTGAAGGTTCAATAAAACTCATGTCTTTCGAAGAGAGAGATGTTTGATAAGCTGTACGATTATTATTGGTTAATTCAAACTTTCTATATATTCTTGGGTCAAGTCTGATTATTCATATTTTTTAGAAAAGTAGCCATTTTCTCTGTTTTCAATTTCATTGACTTGAGTTGTTCTATCATCCTCTTACTATTTTTTAAAATTTCTGGGACTTCCCTGGTGACACAGTGGTTAAGAATCCGCCTGCCAATGCAGGGGACACAGGTTCGAGCCCTGGTCCAGGAAGATCCCACATGCCGTAGAGCAACTAAGCCCGTGAGCCACAACTACAGAGCCTGCATGCCAAAACTACTGAAGCCCATGCGCTTAGAGCCCGTGCTCTGCGACAAAAGAAGCCACCACAACGAAGAGTAGTCCCGCTTGCCACAACTAGAGAAAGCTCGTGTGCAGCAGTGAAGATACAACTCAGCCTAAATAAATAAATAATTAATTAAAAATAAATAATAAATAAAGTCTACTTCATTTCTAGCTATGCCTATTTTTTGTTTCTAATATTGTTCATTTATGACTTTTTCCTTTTTTTTCCTTGATGAGTCTTGCTAAAAGTTTGTGTGTTTTGTTTTTTCATGGAACTGCTTTTGTGTTTTGTTTCTTTGTGTTCTACTTTGTTAACTTCCATTATTTTTACTATTCTCCTCCCCTACTTTCCTTGGGTACTCTGTTATACTTTTTCTAGCTCCTTGTACTGAGTGCTTAATTTTAAATCTGTCTTGTTTGTAATAAATGCCTGAAAAATTAGAATTGTTTTGGTTTCATCCTACAAGTTTTAATCTGTAGTATTTTTGTTATCATTCAGTTCTAAATACTTGGTAATTTCCATTGTGATTTCTTCTTTAACTTGCTTTAGAAGTGACTCCTTACAGTTCTAAACAAGTGGGAGATTTAATGTTATTTTTATTGTTAATTTACAATTTACTTGTTTTGTAGTTGGAAAACACAATTTTCATGATGTTGACTGACATCCTTTTTCACCTGGTATGCAGTTAATATTTCACAATTGTTCCATGTGTTTACATTCTTTTGTTCATTCTAAGTCTCAGAAATCCAATTCGTGGGCCCATGAGAAAATGGTCCAGCCAGACAGTCCTACAGTGAAACCCACCTTGGACAGACCCCATCCGTGTACACAGAGCTCACAGTCAGCTTTTTATGCTCTATCCTAAATATTAACAAGCAAATATCATCAAACATTTGAACTTCCTGTGTGAAGAAACAAAAATAAACAAGTAAATAAAAAGGAATTTTGAGGAAATAAAGACAATTTGAGAACAGGAACAAAGCTGCTTTAGAAATCTATAATTAATATCCTCAGAGAGATAAGCAGAAACATGTGGATAATAAAAATATGAGAAAAGAAATGAAAATTTTAGAAGGAGGTTTAGAAATAAAGCTAAGGAATCTGAAGGTGAGAAAGTGAGAGAGCAAGAGAGATTAAATATAGAAGAGAAAAAGTAAGACCTTTAAATGATCATTCCAGAAGGTCCAACACCCAAATAATAAAAAATCTACAAAGAGAAAATAGAGAGAGAAAAGATCAAAAAAATAATTTAAGAGGATCATTTGTAGAGATGTGGATGGACCTGAAGACTGTCACTCAGAGTGAAGTAAGTCAGAAAGAGAAAAGCAAATATTGTATATTAACGCATATATGTGGAATCTAGAAAAATCGTATAGATGATCTTATTTGCAAAGCAGAAATACAGACACAGACGTAGAGAACAAAGGTATGGATACCACAGGGGAAAGGGGGGCGGGAACTTGGAGATTGGGATTGACATAAATACACTATTGATACTATGTATAAAATAGACAACTAATGAGAACCTACTGTATAGCACAGGGAACTCCACTCAGTGCTCTGTGGTGACCTAAATGGGAAGGAAATCCAAAAAAGCTATATGTACACATATAGCTGATTCACTTTGCTGTACAGCAGAAACTAACACAACGTTGTAAAGCAGCTATACTCCAATGAAAATTAATTTTTAAAAAATAATAATTTAAGAAAAACTTCTAAGAAGAAAGGACATGAGTTTCTAGAGTAAAAGAGTCTCCACATTCTCAGGACAATTAATTTTGAAAAGATCCCACCAAACATATAATCATTAAATAGCAGAACAATAAGGATAAAAGAAAGGGCCCAAAATTTTTCCAGGAGAAGAAAGAGCCCTTATATAGGATCTGGAATCAAAATATCAATGGACTTCTAAACAGTAACACCGGAAACTAAAAGGTAATAGAGCAGTGTCTTCAAATTCTGAGAGAAAATTATTTCTGACCCAGAATTACATGTTCAGCCTAACCATCACTCAAATGTGATGGTGGAAGAGACATTTTCAGAGATGAAAGTGCTCAAAAAAATGTGCCTAAGTCTTACACACTCTTGTATAGGAAGCCACTGAAGAATATACTCCATAAAAATGAGGGAATACATCAAGAAAGAGGAAGACACAAGACACAAGGCGTAGGCAAAGGGAATCCCCATGGTGACAGAGAAAGGATGTCCCAGGAAGACAGCTGGACAACAGGCCTAGGCACAGCCACCTGCAACAGAAACAGGAGGACAGACGGTTCTAGGAGGAAATGTCCCCAAGGAAAACATGAAATTAATAGACTACCTAAAATGTTAAAAAAAAAAAAATAGATTACCTAACATGTTCAGACATATTGAGAGATGAGTCACTCATAGGAATAGAAATCTAATCAAACAAAACAAATCGTTATTATCACCAGGGAAAAGAAAAAGTGATAAAAGAAAGGAAATGTAATCATATCACAATACAAAGTTTAGCTGTGAATAGTACTGATATAGTAATACTAATATGAGCATTGAATAACTAGAAAATATGATGTAATTACTTTGAAAGGGAAGGGGTGGAGAATTGGGGAAGGAGAAAAATAATATCTTTCATAATAGAAAATCAATATATAATACCTAATGAAAACTAAGAAAAATATAAACAAGGTATATAGAAACATAGATGCAAAAAACAACAAAATACTAGCTAAAGGGAGTTGAAAGTGTTTGCCTTTAAGGGTTGGGAACTGGGGTGGGGTAAGAGGGACAAGGGGCTGCAATTTTTCGTTAGAAGTTATCCACGTGTACCTTGGAGATATTGTGGGTTTGACTCCAGGCTACCATAGTAATCCGAATATTGCAATAAAGCAATAAATATTGCTTTAAATTTTGCAATAAAATATTGTAATAAATTTTGCAATAAATAAGTAAACATTGCAATATTGCAATGAATTTTTTGGTTTCCCAGTACATATAAAAGTTATGCACGGGGGCTTCCCTGGTGGCGCAGTGGTTGAGAGTCCGCCTGCTGATGCAGGGGATGCGGGTTCGTGTCCCGGCCTGGGAAGATCCCACATGCCGCAGAGCGGCTAGGCCCATGAGCCGTGGCCACCGAGCTTGTGCGTCCGGAGCCTGTGATCCGCAACGGGAGAGGCCACAACAGTGAGAGGCCCGCGTACCGCAAAAAAAAAAAAAAAGAAGTTATGCTTACAGGGACTCGCCTGGCAGTCCAGTGGTAGAGACTTCGCCTTCCAATGCAGGACGTGCGGGTTCGATCCATGGTCAGGGAGCTAAGATCCCACATGCCTCGTGGCCAAAAAACCAGAACATAAAACAAGCAATATTGTAACAAATTCAGTAACGACTTTAAAAATGGTCCACATCAAAAAATCTTTAAAAGAAATTCTTCTTACGCTATACTGTAGTCTATTAAATACACAGTAGCATTATGTCTAAAAAACAATGTACATAACATAATTAAAAAATACTTTATTGCTAAAAAATTCTAATTATCATCTGAGCCTTCAATGAGTTGTAAATTTTTGAAACAGTAACATCAAAGATCACTGATCACAGATCACCATAATAAACATAATAATAATGAAAAAAAAATACTGCTAGAATAAACAAAATGTGACACAGAGACATGAAATGAGCAAATACTGTTGGGAAAATGGTGCTGATAGACTTGCTCAATGCAGGATTGCCATAAATCTGCGATTTGTAAAAAACACAACATCAGCGAGGCACAATAAGGCAAAATGCAATAAAATGAGGTATTAATTATCTATTGTTGTATAACAACAATACAACAATGTATCTATTGTTGTATAACAAATCACCCAAAACTAATCAGCTTAAAATAACAATAAACATTTGTTATCTCATTTAGTATCTGTGGGTCAGAAATTCAGGAGTGTAGCTGGGTGGTTCTGGCTGAGAACCTCTCATAAGATCACGGTCAAGGTCCCAGCCAGGGCCATAATCATCTGAAAGCTTGACTGAGGCTGGATGACCCCTTTCCAAAGTGATCCACTGACATTCCTGGCATTTAGTGCTGGTTGTCAGCATGAGGCCTCAGTTCCTTGCCACACAGACCTTTCCTTGGGGCTGCTTGAGTGTCCTTCCCACATGGCAGTTTCCTTCCCCCAGAGCAAGTGAGCTTAGAGAAAACCAGGTGGAAGGTGCAATGTCTTTCATCACTTAAACTGAGATATCACACACCATTATGTTCTGCAATATCCTTCTGGTTACACAAGTCAGCTCTATTCAGTGTGGGAGGGTAGAACACAAGGGCATGGCTAGGAGGCATGGATCATTGGGGACCATCCTTAGAATCTTTGAGAATTTTTAAATTTTTAAATATGTACATTTAAAAATAAGTATATGTATATCTTTAACAAAAATAAGAATTTTTAAAATTTTGTTTATAGTCAATGCTCATCTAGATTTATCAACATATCTTTATCACTTTCTGTGGTTAACATTGATTCTTGTACCCTTCCCTTTCTTTCTAGGGAGCCATGGCCACTGAGCCTGCACGGTTCATCTTTTCTTCTTGAAGTACATCCTATAATAATTCTTTCAATGTGGGTATGTATGGAAATGTCCCTTTTTCCTTTCATTTTAACTATAAGTTAGCTGGGCATAAAAGTCCAGTTGGCACTTTGAAGCTACTACTCCAACATCTCTGGCCTTGGTTTTTGCTGAGGCCAGAAGTTCCTTTATAAGTAATCTTTTTTTCAGGTCTACTGTAAGGTCTTTTTCTCTTTGCATTTGTTTGTCTGCAATTTCCCCCCAAACATTCTCTGCTACTACTTCCTCATGTGTTACTTCACTGTGGTTCCATTCACTTTCTTCTTCCAAAACTCCTATTGGACATACACTGTCCTTCATACAATCTATCCATCATGTCTCATAACTGCTCTTACATTTTTTAATCTTTGTCTGCGTGTACTGTATTGGTGTTAATTCCTAAGTAATGTCTTCTAACTCACTAACTCTCTCTTCATATCTAGTCTACATTTATTCTGTCTACTATGTTTTTTAATGATCAATGTTTTCATTTCCAAGATCTCTAATTCATTCTTTTTGTATCTCCTTGTTCTCATTTCATTTCTATCTGCCTCCATTCATTTCTTGTTAATGTTAAGCTTTCATTTGCCTTTTTAGGCATCCTAAACACTAGTTTTAATTCTTTATAAGATTTTCACAAAATTAAATTAATCTGGAATGAATTCAAATTCCAAATGTTGATTCTGTTGACTGTTTTTCTTACCATTAAGTTTTTTTCCTTGTATTTTGGTTTGAATCTCAGTGAGTTGGAGAATTTTTTAATTTTGTTTTTACATCTATTTTTCACTCTGTCTCTGTCCTGAGCTGGGACTCCAGGCCCAGCTGAAAACCAGGTCCTAGAATAGCACTTTAGGGCTCCCACTCTGCTGTGGTATGAGGACATCACACACCCAGGCATGTAGCCAGAGGGTGGCTTGGCTCAGCTCCTAGTCAAGAGTCTGTCTTCATCTTCCCACATTTCAAGCCCCAGGCTGTACATGGACAGCTGGCTTTTTTTTTCCCTTGCCTCTTTTCACAAGCAGAGAGAGCCTCACCTCACCCCTGGCTTCAAGGAGCCTGGCTGTTGTCCCCTGTCTCACACAGAACTTGTAACCAGGAGCTAAACCTCTGGCAGCCACTGCTTCTTCTAGACCCCGAGGCTACCAGGCCCTCAGCCCCACTCATCACACTGCATTTCTGATCTGCTTCTCGTACACAAAGATATCTATCTTGGTTTAGGGCCCAACTATGTCCTTTTGTTTATCATTTTTTCTATCTTATTTATTATTGCTCTCTATTTGGAACAGAGGGCGTAGGCCACAGAATGAACTCACTACGCCATCTTGGCTGGAAGTTGGGAACAGAATTGTGTGGTTGCCATACCTATAGAGAAGTCCTGTGTTTCCTTTTATTAAATGTAAAAGAGGAAAGATCATTTTATAAAAATTCAGTAGGCTTTTATACATGGGCTTTGCTATGAGTGTTATCTGTGGTTCTGACAGAACATTTTCCTTCCTCAGGATAAAGGAGGTAGAGTTCGCATGTCCCCAAGTTACTTACAAGCCCACTTACTCCACACACACTCTGTGAGTTGTTCTTTGACAGTGGAGGCCACAGGACACAGACAAGGCCTCAGCAGCATCCATTCCTCTCTCCTCAGAGCAGAACAGGGCCTGCTTGAGCATAAAAGCAGGGAGTGGCCCTGGGACCCCAGTGGCCACAAGAAGAAGCTGCGGCGCCCACAGCCAAGGAAATGCCCACCGGATTAAGATTTTCCATGCACGTCCAATCCCAGCTGACCTGGGGCCTGTGGAGATGGCACAGGCAGCCTGAAGGTCTCACTTACACAGGCACCAAGGTGGAATTCTCTCTACTGTCTCTCCTGCTCTACCAGAACCTAGCCCACCCAACTTGGGCCAGTTCTGTGAAGGCAGCTACTTTCTGCCTGGCGCTTCTGAGCATCAGAACCTTGATTCTAGGGACCACTTGGTCCAGAAAGCTATTCAAATGGGTTCCTTAACACACAAATGTCCAGAGGATCCCCACCCCCATCGAGGCCACCCAGAGGATTGTGGAAAGGCAGTCTGTGCACGGGTCCAACATGGGTTTGGGGATTAGATAGACCTGAGTCTGAATCCCACCTCTGTCACTCACTAGCTGTGTGTCTCTGGGCAAGTTACTTAACCTCTCTGTGCCTCTGCTTCTTCATCTATGAATAAGGGTAATACTTTCTTATTTTAATAGGTTGCTGTGAGGATAGAACCAGATAATCAGATAACTCCAGCTCCCGTATACGTGACCCCTATTTCGGATGTGCCTAGGCTCTTATAGCCCCTTCCTATCCTATTCCTGGGACCTATAAGCTTCAATCAGCCTCTTCTTGGCCTTGGGTAGCTGTGATGGGGGGAATTTTTTGAGGAGGAACCAGGCCCAGATGGAGTCCATACAGCAGAGGCCCTACATGAGGGCCAAAGTCCTCCAGACTAAGCTGTCCCTGAGAATCGCAAATTCACAAACATACCCTCTGACTGCTGGTGCCTGGGCGGCTCCTGGTTAACTATTTCCCACCCAGAGGCCTGCAGACCATACTCTCAGGACACACGCCTGCCAGAGGTATGGTTCAAGTGCAGCCAAGCTGGGCTTTCAGCTGGTCGGTCAGTGAATTATTAGGCTCTGTGCTCACACCGGGGTTCTAAGGGAAAGGCGATCTCTGCCCTCAAGGCGTTCACAGCAGGGTGGGAAGGCTGACTGCAGACCCTCTCTGCAGGACTCTTTCATGACTGCTGTAAAGAGAGGTGCAGTGCGCAGGAGAAGCACAGATCAGGGTCAGCCTGGGATTATCAAGGACGCTTCCCAGAGGAGAGGTTGATGGCTGGGCACTTGAATGTGGAGTTAGAATGTGCCGAGGACAAACTTCATCAATTCGTTGAACACTTTTTTTTTCAACATCTGCCGCCCTCTCCTCCAGCATCTATCCTGTGCACTGGGGATTCCATAATGCTAAAGAGAACAGGAGTCGCGGCTGTCCAGGTCTTGGCCTGGCACTCACAGCTAGGCTGTGGTGCTCTCCTGTGGAATATAAACAATTCCACAGAACATCAACCTCAGACAAGGCCACTCTGTGACCGTGATGGATCTAGATAGAAACAAGCCCAAACCCCATAAGTCCTTTCTGACACCCCACACTGAGACCTCGCAGCTCCCCATGGTATGCGTTCTCCTCCACTGCAACGAGCAATAAACCCAACTGGCTCCACTGCAGGTGAGTTCCTGGTGGTCTCTGGGTGGAGAGTGTTACAGTGATGACCAAGAGGTAGGACTTGAGTGGAGACATTTAAATGATGGGCAAGCCACGTTGGAGACATGGGGGAGGAACGTTCCAGGCAGATAGAATAGCCAGTGCAAAGGCTCTGAGGCCAGATGCCAGGCATGTTTGAAAACTAGCAAGTAGGCCAACCTAGCTGGAGTAGAAAAGTCAGAGTAGGTATTCCAGGCAGAGAGAATAAACTGTACAAAACTTCACGTAAAAGAAAGTAGGCCCTTGCCTGGCAAGCGTGGGTAGCTCTCTGTGATTGAACAGGAAAATCAATGTGTCTTTGGTGGGCTGCACCCTCAGGCCTACAAGCCCAGTGCTTACCCAGCTTCGAGACCGAAGAAAGAGCCCAGAATCAGAGACAGAGACATCAATGGTCTAGTGGATGGGGGAGCTTACACGTCTGAAGCAAGGTCCTGGAGAGACACCCCACCGTGTACAGCAGACAGCAGGCAGGACATTTTCAGGTATTTTTTTTCAGTTTCTAAATAGCCAATTCAGTTTAAACAAATAACAGGAATAGACAATAATACATATCATTCACTCACATGCACATGCCTCACTTTCAGAGGAACATGAATCAGCATTCAAGTTAACCTTCGCCTCCGCTGTTAGCTCAGCCTCTGTGGCCTTTCTTAATGTAAAAAACAATGGCCAGGGACTACCCTGGTGGCGCAGTGGTTGAGAATCCACCTGCCAATGCAGGGGACACGGGTTTGATCCCTGGTCCGGGAAGATCCCACATGCCGCGGAGCAACAAAGTCCATGCGCTACAACTGCTGAGCCTGTGCTCTAGAGCCCGTGAACCACAACTACTTAGCCTGCATGGCTAGAGCCTGTGCTCCACAGCAAGAGAAGCCATCTCAATGAGAAGCCCGCACACTGCAACAAAGACCCATGCAGCCAAAAAATAAATTAAAAAGAAAAAAAAAAACAGAAAAAACAATGGCCAGGCACAGCTGGGGCCACCACCATATTGTCTAACTTCTTTTTCCCACGGTAATGACAGCCAATATCTCTGCAACAGCCTTAGGGATGTCTATGAGTTCTGCATACTCTCTAGGCGGCCTCCATTCATCAAGGACAGCCACCACAGGGATTACCACATACCAGTGGACAGCCACCCAAGGATTACCCCTGCAACTTTCAGGATCACCCCAGGAACTTTTGAAACCGAGACCCCCTAAACCCAAGTTCCTCTGACGAGTTTATGATTAACCTCTGTATCCAAAACGATATTCTCTGTCTTGTCCAACACCAGTTCTCGTCAGGATTAAGGAGTATCAAAGTAAAGGGGGGATTGAAACCAAGCAGGACCCTGTGGGGCCCTCCTGGGCACGAAAGCCTTTCCAAGTCCCCTGTTTCTTATTTGCAGGGAGGGGGGATGGGAGACTTCAGCCTCCTAGACCTTCCTGAATACCAAAGAGCAGATTCAAACAGTTGCTAATCAGGGAAGTAAGGAATGCAGAAACAAAGGTGGAGCAATCAAGAAACTCTAGGGCAGGACTTCCCTGGTGGCGCAGTGGTTAAGAATCCACCTGCCAATGCAGGGGACATAGGTTCAAGCCCTGGTCTGGGAAGATCCCACATACCGCGGAGAAACTAAGCCCGTGCACCACAACTACTGAGCCTGCGCTCTAGAGCCTGTGAGCCACTACTACTGAGCCCATGTGTCACAACTACTGAAGCCCATGCGCCTAGAGCCCATGCTCCGCAACAAGAGAAGCCACCATAATGAGAAGCCCACGCACCGCAATGAGGAGTAGCCCCCACTCATGACAACTAGAGAAAGCCCGCACGCAGCAACAAAGACCCAGCGCAGCCAAAAAAAATAAAATAGGTTAAAAAAAAAAAAAGAAACTCTAGGGCAGTGATTAATTCAGGGTCCTTGTTACTCCTCAAGGAATATACAGAACATTATCTTTGAATGCTTCTGCTGAAACTAAGGCCCCCACTCAGGTGGAGGATGGTAGCTTCAGGCTGAACACAAGATTCCTGGAACATGGCCCTGTTACCTCACCACCAGCCAATCAGAAGAAAGTCACACACCCTGCAGCCCTCACCCGAAATTTTGCCTGTAAAAACTTCTCCCTGAGAACCATCGGAGAGTTTGGGGTTTTTGAGCATGAGCCACCCATTCTCCTTGCTCGGCCCTACAGTAGACCTTTCTCTGCTGCAAACTCCAACGTTTCGATTTGTTTGGCCTCACTGTGCATGGGGCACGTGAACTTGTGTTCTCTAACACTTTGGGGCTCCACACATTAGTGGATGGCCACCTGAGGATTACCCCTGAAACGTCCAGGCCCCACATTAGTGACCAGGCCTCCCCACAACTTTCCATTCCCCGTCCCTATGTCCCAACATCTCGGCGCTCACAGAAGTGTTCTACGTCTCCTGGCTGCTCTGCCAATTGTTGGGCCGCACTCGGCAGGCCTAATAAACCACGTGCTTGCCCAGCTTCAACACCAAAGAAAGAGCCTGGAGTCAGTGACAGAGACACCAATGATTTAATGGATGCGGGAGCTTACACATCTGAAGCAGAGTCTTGGAGCGACAGACACCTCATTGGTTGCGGCAGACGGAAGGCAGGACATGGCAGCAGGCTAAGCTCCTGGGGGCAGGGAGAGATTACCAGTCTTGGGGGAATTGACGTCAGGTTGGCTCATCGGTTACCAGGAAAACTAGCAGAAGGGCACGTCCCTCACTGCCCCTTTGATAAGCTATCAGGTGGAGATGTTCTGATCTAAAGTTAGAACAACCATTAGCTGAGGTGAGGGTAAGAATGTAGGAAGGTCAGTCGTGGACAGCGTGTGGATGAAACAGGCACTGGTCGAGCAGGGATGTATAGAGAGCAAGAGAACAACCATCTCGCGTGGCCGGATCATACAGTCTTGTTTTGAGGAAGAGGGACAAGAGCCTTTATTGCCTTCTTAAAGAGAATTTTAGCAAAGTCACCACGGGTCCTAGCGCTCTGTCGGAGCCTCTCATGATGGCATTCTTCTTTGATATGGTAACAGAGTAAATAAATCAGTACTTTCTATCTTTGAGCACCATCTACCAAAGGGAGACCCCCACCTTTTGGATGGTCCTGCCAGCTCACCCTGTGGATGTATGTCTCTCTAGCCATCTGGGGAAAAGCCTGTCCCTTTGGTATAGGTCTAATGGGATAACATAGGCCAAGCATTTGTGTGGTCCAATGTGATATAAGAGTGAGGTGGACTGAACAAATTTTATCACCAGCTGCAATTTATGCCCCGGAAAAAATACAAAAAAAGAGTCTGCCTTCTCGTTGCTGGCAACATAAACCGGAAATTCCCTGCACCAACTCAGGGCTGCAGACCGCAGGTGTGAACACACACACACACACACACACACACACACACACTATACCATCATTGAGCCCCAAGCACAGCCAGCTCAGGACTCAGTACCACTCAGCAATTAAATTTTCCCAGAGAAAAAGTTATGCAGGTGACAGCCAAGTACTCTTTTAGCATTGGCATTTAACAGAGAACAAAAGTGAACTTTTAACTCTTCCTTTCTCTAGGTGTCCTAAAATTTCTGTTTCATTAAAATTAATGGAATCAAGTACAGTCTGGTCCATGAAAGGAGTAAACTCTGACTCGAGGCAGAGCCTTAAAAACACCATGCACTAGGGACTGCCCTGGCGGTCCAGTGGTTAAGAGTTCGCCTTCCAATGCAGGGGGTGCGGGTTCAATCCCTGGTCGTGGGGCTGGGATCCCACATGCCTCACGGCCAAAAAACCAGAACATAAAACAGAAGCAACATTGTAACAAATTCAATGAAGAGTTTGAAAATGGTCCACATCCAAAAAAAAAAAGTCTTTAAAAAAACAAAAAACACCATGCACCAGATTTCTATTTCTTATCCTGCTGTCAGTCAGGAGCCATGGAAGTGTTTTTGAACAGAAGGGAGATATCGTCACATTTAAACTTTTGAAAGATCACTTTGGTAGCTTAATGATGGTGCACTGGGCCGATGCCTTCATCTCCACTGCTTTCTGAAATCCTTTTTTTTTTTTTAATGTTTTTAATATTAAAATCCATAAGGAAAGAGAGAAGAGGAGAGATGTCAAAAGCAACATTTTGGAAGCTGGAAAGCAACTAGACAGACAGTAACCAATGTACCAGAACCAAGAAAGTTCAATCCTGAGCTGTGGGGCAGTAAACAAAAAGATCCTATTTATACCCAGAAATGCCAAATGGTTCAGGAATCGGTGGCACCAGGTACCTCTGAAAGTGGAGCGGGAGGACAAATGCTGGTGAAGCTGGAGCCAAAAACAGGAGAACTGAGGATCGATCCCTGCACCCACCCCACCCCATCGTTTCCCCCATTCCAACAGACACTGGAGATGTTTTTTTCTGAAAGGGTAAAATTGAGGGTCTATGGACTGGCACGCCAGGCAGAGTGAGGGCAGGGGCCCACACTGAAAGCGGGATCATATGCGGGGTTACGTGCTGAATACTGAGATGTGCCCCATCCATAGTGTCCTCACCCATCTGTTCCCCAAAACTGGCAGCCACGTTCCTAACCCCCAGCCGCGACACTGGATGAGCCATCTGCAGGAATCTGAGCAGCCCAAGAAGAAAACCCCAAAGATCCTGATGGCCACACTCCCTGGGAAGCAGCCCCACCAGCCCAGCCCATCCTGCAGCACAGCTTGTAGCAAACTGGCTGGACCTGGTGACCCCCTCTAGGGGGTGAGGGATGGAGGAGTCCACATGATGCCTGGCTTCTGTTCACCTGGTTCCAAAAGAGACTGACCCACGTGCCTTCCCTCACCAATCTCCTCCTCCTGGCCTGTGACCTTTTCCTCCCCCACTCCAGGTCTCTTATGCCATCACACATCTCTTGTCCCCTGTGTCCACCCAGTACATCGGGCCAGGCAGGCACTCAGGCCCAGGATGCAGGCCTTTGGTCCCAAGGGACCATTCCCTCAAGACCAGGATAGATGCAGCTGCCCACAGGGGTGAGGGGTCAGGGCCTGCAGTCTCTCAAGTACTGCCCACGGCAGGCCCTCCCCTAGGGAATGCAGGTCCCGGGCAAAAAAATTTTTGTGGCGCTGTCAACATAAACAATTTGATTTGATAATGTATTACCAAAATTCATGGGCTCACATGAGCCACGCTGATGGATTGAAGAGGTACTTAATTATTTGTTTATTGTCCAGTCAGAGCACTAAAGACTCTCTGTAATATACAGGCCCCATCTCTTCCTGTCTAGTCCAGGAACCATCTCTTCATGTTGTTTATGGCCAAGGTTGTCATTCTCAGCGAACTTCATAAATCTCACCTCAAGGAAAATGTAGCAAGGCTGTTATTACTCACAGTGCTGTGGCTCTTCGGAACCTGTTTATATTGAAACAACATAGACCTCCCTGCCTCTGTGGTTCTCTAATACTATTTATTTAATGTCCATCCCATCACTGCATCATCCTTTTCTTTTTTAATTAATTAATTAATTTTGGCTGCGTTGGGTCTTCGTTGCTGTGTGTGGGCTTTCTCTAGTTGCAGCGAGCAGAGGCTACTCTTTGTTGCGATGCATGGGCCTCTCACTGTGCTGGCTTCTCTTGTTGCAGAGCATGGGCTCTAGGCGTGCGGGCTTCAGTAGTTGTGGCTCACAGGCTCTAGAGCACAGGCTCAGTAGCTGTGTCGCACGGGCTTAGTTGCTCCACAGCACGTGGGATCTTCCCGGACCAGGGCTCGAACCCATGTCCCCTGCATTGGCAGGTGGATTCTTAACCCCTGGGCCACCAGGGAAGTCCCACTGCATCATCCTTGGTGCGGCTTCGGTGATTCTCTCAAAGGTTGTAACGGTGCTTCCTTGATAATGATCGTAAATGCAAGTCTTACCCAAAGTATGAAAAAAAAAGAAAAAGCACTTATTTATTTTCAGATTATGTTCAATTTACCATTGGGGATTTTACAGTGTGAACATAGAAGAGCACATCTTCCAACCGTGACCCCTCAGGAACGCTTTAGGTCACAGTCATGGAATTTTTAGAATGTGACCTCTTTCCCTGTTGACCACACCCCCGCCCTCCACACACCATGGAAGGAGAGGCGAGGGAGACCATGGCCAGAGTGAAAGGAACAGTGTCGTTCACACTCCCCATCACCTCACAGCAAGTGCAGACACCCGTGGGAAAGGCCCCTTGCTGCCGAGCTGGTCTGAAAATCCTTGGAAGAGATGAGAGTCCCCAGAGCACAGCCGGACAGGTGGTGTGGAGGCCCCTGGCAGGGTGGGGAGGGCACACAGGGACCGCTCGCTGCCACCCCTGCCCTTCTAGGGTGCTGTGGCCCCAGGGCAGCGCTGTGGTTAGAGCACCGCCGGGCCAGAGCTGAAACATGGACACACACATGCAGGCTTCAGAGCTGACAGCAGCCCAGAGCCTTGAATTTGTCCTGAGTCCCGCGTGACTCAAACTCATGTGATCCCACACAAAAATACTGTGCCGGCCAGCAGGAGCAAATCCACTCACCAGGCTGCCCTCCGGGAAGCGGGGCCCAGGCCCGAGCCCCAGGATAACACCACTGGTGTGAGTTCCAGAACTCCTCAGGGCATGCGGCTCGCCCCAGCAGAGAGTTGGAGACACCACAGAGGCGACTGACAGGACCCCGGGCCCACGTGGCTCCTGATCCTGGCTTGGGGGCTCTGCCAGGAGGGGAGCTCTGGCTGCTCTAGGTCACCCGAGTGGGACTTGGAAAATTTTGAGGAACAGGCTTCTGGAGACCATCACCCTCACAGGCCCAGTTCAGGCTCTGGGCACCCGGCCCAGCTCGTGCTGCCAGCCCAGCCCAGCCCAGATATCCAAGTGGGTTTAGAATATTCTGAGGAGGTCACTCAAAAGCACTGGGCCCTCTCAGGCCCGGCCCAGGGCAGAGACCTGCTTGCCCACATCTGAGGACTATACTGGCCCAGGGAGCCAGTTTACCTCCAAGCTATCGTCTCAGCCCTGAGCTTTGGGGGCCCTTGGTTCTTCTGGCAAAGATAGGACATCCAAGGCCCTCCCCAGGCTGTCCCAGCCTGTCTGTCCAACCTCATGCCCCCACCTCATATTCCTTCTCTCCCCCCACCGAACCCATACTCTCCCCTTGAAATCTCCCACCCCAGGGCCCAGGGTCTTCCCTCCACTGGCAATGCCTACAGCTTAGGGATCCTCCATGGCTCGGCTCAAACGCCACCTCCTCTGTGAGGTCTGCTCTGTTGCCCCAGCTGGGAGTGTGTCTGTCCCCAGATCTCTGCTGGCCTCAGGCGTCATCCTCATCACTCCCCGCTCAGTGTCACAGGACTTTATGCATGTCAGGTCTCTCATACCAGACGGTAAGAACCCGGAAAGCAAGGTCTCTACTGAGAGATTGATTAGTTGATTAATTAGAGCAGAGTGGGGAGGAGGACCCAGGAAAGGAACACAAGGACCCAGAGGAGGAGACGGGAGGGAGGGGCCCATAGTGAAAGGCAGGTCCTGGCATCTGCAGAGCAAGAGAAACCAAGTTATTGGTAGCACCAGTACCACTGCAGCCCACACAGAAATGTACCCATCACGGGCTCCCCTGGTGACGCAGTGGTTGAGAGTCCGCCTGCCGATGCAGGGGACACGGGTTCGTGCCCCGGTCCGGGAAGATCCCACATGCCACGGAGCGGCTAGGCCCGTGAGCCATGGCTACTGAGCCTGCGCATGCGGAGCCTGTGCTCTGCAACGGGAGAGGCCACAACAGTGAGAGGCCCGCGTGCCGCAAAAAAAAAAAAAAAAACGTACCCATCACATAAGGATACTTTGGCCCCTAGGAAATGCCTCAGGGTACCTGCCTAGCTCACAATGGTTCTCTGTGTCTGTGAATTCTTCTGCCCTCCTACTTACCCACACCTCCACACAGGTGGGACCAGGCGGCCACTGTTCTGTGTGACTCCATTCTCTGGCCAAATTCCCTCTCCAGGGATTTGGGGATTGATCACAGCCAGGGAATCTCTGAACACAGCTGGGACTGAGTATCTATAACCCACCCCTCACCCCGCCACTGTGGGTAGACCACCCTATACTTGGAAAGGCAGCAAAGACCTGTGTCCAAAAGAGGGAACTACAGCGGATGAGCCACGATCAGGGGTATTGGCCAGGTCTCGTTCAGAAACAAGGGACAGAAGCCCAGATCAAACCAATTTGAGCAGAAGGGACAGCTGTGATCAGCAGCGGCCAAGCACAAAGGTGCCGTGTCCATGTGGCAGAGCTTTGCCCTTCTGTCCACTTCTTGACTCTACTTGGACCTAGTTCTTTCCCATCGTAGGTCTAAAAGCCTTTAGAAATGCCAGGAAAGAAATTAACACAACATTGTAAATCAACTCTACTTCGATCAAATAAATTTTAAAAAAAAAAGGAAGTGCCAGGGAAATGAGAATTTCTCCCCTCATGTTCACAGCTCTGCCCACTGGAGACTCTAACTGACCTTGGACCACATGCTAGTTCTGAGAGAAGAGGAGGGCCAAAGAAGGCGATGGACACCCTCCCCTGCATGTCTGCGCGAACCAGGGGTGGAGGGGTGGGAGAGGAGACCCCAAAGGCACTAGAAGATGGACAAGCATGGTGAGACGTCCAGAAGTCCATTGACCTCAGTGCCGTTCAGAGCAGAGAGAAATGCCCGGCTCCAGCCTCAGAAGGCCGAGCACCCGTGTTTGGGTGAAATCCCCTCCATCTTCCAAACACATTTTTCCCTTTTTGGTTAATCTTACTGAGGATGATTTCTGTTATTTGTGACCGGAAGAGCAAGACAGCCCCAATCACGTGTATCTATAATAGCACAGGAAAAAGTCTAGGTGGTGTACCAGAACCTTAACAGTAGTTATTTCTCGGTATTGAGGTAGTAGATTATTTTAGTTTTCTTCTTTACATGCTTTTAAATTTTTTTCACAGATTACATTAATTTTACTTTTATTTTACAAGTACCTGATGTAGCAAAAATTGTAAAGAAAAGTAACAGTCTTTTTTTTCAGCAAGAATCCTGACACTCAAGGATTGAGATTATTGACATTTTGGCTTCTTACCTTAGACACACACACACACTGTGGCCTATGGAGTTGAGTGACATCACCCTGTAGGTACCCGTGTGCCAATGAAGTTGTCACACAATGTTTGGCAACATTAAAGTAGTGTTTGGTACCCCATGGAAAAATAACTTGAACTCTAATCACATTTGACCTTCACAGATGTATAGGCAGAGGTAATGCACAGTTGGGTGGATGGTGAAGAGATCAAATGGAAGCCCATAACACGAGCAGCACCTGGAACCCCAGGAAAGTAATCAGCGTGAGGGAGGAAGTGGGCCAGACTCACCACCACGGTGTGAAGGTCAGGGGCAGTAGCGAGATCAAGGTGTCTGGGAGACAGCTCCTGAATATTCCAAACTCACCTCCTCCTGGAATGCAAAGATCTGAGGTTAAAGGGGTAAGGAGAGGTATATCATGAGGAACTCACCCAGCTACGTTACTTTGGAAAATTACTTCTATGTACCTTGTTTTCCTTATCTGCACAATGGAGACGGGATGATAATACCAAGACCCTCACTTGGTTGTTTGGAGGCCCACATGTATGTTTAGCTCTTATCATAGTGCCCCTAGCTTCACGGTAAATATTCAGTAAATGGTCATGATGGTGATGATGAAGGAGGCATGCCTCATCCCAGAGGGCTACAGAGTCAAACCAGTACCAGGGCGGTGTGGGGAGGAACCACCATTAGGAACTCAAGCATGGGACACAGACATACATGCCCCCCCCCAACTAAAAAGCTAAACTGAGGGCTTCCCTGGAGGCGCAGTGGTTGAGAGTCCACCTGCCGATGCAGGGGACAAGGGTTCGTGCCCTGGTCTGGGAAGATCCCACATGCCATGGAGCTGCTAGGCTCGTGCGCCATGGCCGCTAGGCCTGCGCGTCCGGAGCCTGTGCTCCGCAACAGGAGAGGCCACAGCAGTAAGAGGCCCGCATACCAAAAAAAAAAAAAAAAAAAGCTAAACTGAAATAGGAGGACTATGAGCTCCGGAGATCTGGGGACAGGTGGCAAGGCACACCTAGGTGTAGGAGGAAGAGTGAGCAGTGCCCCATGACTCAAGGACAGAGGATGAGGGTGGCCATCATCTCCACGTGGGCAGCCGGCACCAAGGGGCAGGTGCACAAGGAGGCAGAGATCAGTGGTCCCAGCCAATAGCAGGGACAGAGGCCCATGGCAGGGAGATGGGAGGCAAGGGACAATGGAGCAGAGAGATGGTGAGAACAGCAGCTGAGAAGAGGGAGCCCAAGCTTCAGGAAGCTGCCCTCATTTAAGTGAGACTCCCCATCCCCCATCTCTGTCTCCATTCCCATCCTTGGTCCCAGGATACCTAGAGAAACACGATACCAGGAAAGGCATTGGCCCGACATTTTGGCAGGTGACAGCAACTGACCCAGCACACTGAGGGGGAATCCAGTGACTTTACCCAGAACCCACAAGTGTGGGGGGCTTAGGAGCCTCCAATGGGAGATCTCTGAGCCCTCTGGCACCAGCTTAGAACAGTCTTCTCAGGGGCACATATAACATTACGACCACGGCTCTTGGCCACGGACGCATCCCAAAGTTGCTGCACCCTTCCATGGCTGGCTGCTCTGTGGGAGAGCTCTGTGCCGAGGAAGGGCCAGTCACACCTCCTGCCCGTGCCTCTGAGGCCTGTCTTTGTCCTCATCCCTCTCCTGCATCAAAATCTCCTGGGGCTTTAAAAATCTGTTGCTACCAGGACCCCAACCCCCGAAACTCTGGTTTAGGGGCTGGGCATGGGTGTTTGTAAAAGCCCCCAGGTCAGAAATACTACTCTACATAATCTGTACCTTGCAGACCTGTTTTTTCTTTTTTTCACTTTTTTTGGGAATTTTATTTTATTTATTCTTTTATACAGAACGTTCTTATTAGTTATCCATTTTATACATATTAGTGTATATATGTCAATCCCAATCTCCCAATTCATCCCACCACCACCCCCCCGGCCACTTTCCCCCCTTGGTGTCCATACATTTGTTCTCTATATCTGTGTCTCTATTTCTGCCCTTGCAGACCTCTTAAAGACCTATGGTGAAACAGACACGACTTGCTAGAGAATGCTGTAAACCAGATGAGGCCCCGTGAAGCCTTCCTCAAGGGCACCTGGATTCTGGGCACCGAGTCTGTGGACACTTGGACAGCCTGTCCCCTCACTTAAAACTGAAATGACCCATTGAATCCATGGTCCATGAGTCAAACCTGCATTTGAATCCTTGTTCAGCCACTTATACAGAGTGTGTCTTTGTATGCCTTGCCCAATCTCTCTAAGCCTCAGTTTACTCTTCTATAAAGTGGGGATAATTGTACCTACCCCAGGACATTGTGGATGAAATTAAGAGTGCATGGCACATGGCAGGCACCTAATAAATGACAGCCGTTATTACTCACCGTATCATTACCCCAGACCAGGAAGGACAGAATGAGCACGTTAACACACCTGCCATAACAAACCCCCAAGCACACCACCAACTCCACAAAACACAGTGGCGGAGGGGCCAGGTAACACTGCCTGCAATGGAGCAGCATCAGGACCAAATTAGACACCCTCCCTTTGTACCGGTGACCGGCCTCCCTAATGCAGGCTTGTCCTGGATTCATTCTTCAGCTTTGAACACCTGCCTCTACTTACCTTTCTTTTCTCATTCCTCCTTCCCATCTTTACTTCTGTTTTCTCCAGTCTCCTCATTTCCATCTGTTCTTACCTTATTTGTATCATCGAGTTTCGTGAGTGGCAAAAAACAGAAACTAACTCTTGCCATTGTAAGCAAAATAGGAATGGGTAGGTTAAGGAGGAGGAAGCAGGGAAGTTCTCCAGAGCAGTAAGAAGAATGCCAAGGTCTCAGCACAGGACCACCTGTCCACGCACCACTGATATTGACACAACAGAATTCACCCGCCACCATCCTCAAACCTTTGGTCATGAATTCTCAAGATTCACAATCACAGGAGAGGGTATCTGATTGGTTGACAACTCAGCCACCCACTCACTGCTGTCCCAGAGAGAGAGACAAGTCGTCCCTTTGGTTTACACAATGGGCCATGAGCCAGCCTCTTTTCAAGACCCCTCAGAGTGGAGGATTCAGACATAGTGGGTGGTCTCTGAACTGGATGGTCACCAGCTAATTTAGGAGCTAACAGGACTGGAAGATTTGATTGGCAGCCACAAAATGGCAAGTGATCACGACACTGCCGTCTTTCCCCCAATTTGTATTAAGGTACAATTTACATACAATGAAATTCACCCTTTTTAGTATTTAGTTCTGAGAGTTTTTGCCAAATGCATATAGTCATGTAAACACCACAACAACCAAAATATAGAATTGTTCCATCGCCCATAAAAACTTCCCTGTGCTCCTGTGTAGTCAACCTCTCCCCCAGCCCCAGTCTTTGAGAACCACTGATCTCTTTTCTGTCCATGCAGTTTTGTCATGAGTGGAATCATACAGTATGTAGCCTTTGGGGACTGGCTTCTTTCGCTGAGCATAATGAATTTGAGATTCATCCATGTTGTGGCGCGTATTCATAGTTCATTACTTTTTATTGCCGTGTAGTGTTGTTTCATCGCTGATGTAGCTCAGTTTGTTCATCTTGTTCACCTGTTGAAAACATTTGGGTTGTTCTCAGTTGCTGACAAGTTTTAATAAAGTTTCCATAAACATTCACCTACAAAGGTTTTGTGTGAACATAGTTTTCATCTCACTAGGTAAATACCTAAGGGTGGAACTGCTCGATTGTATGATAAGCTTGTGTTTAACTTTACAAGAAACTACCAGACTGTTTTCCAAAGTGGCGGTACTGTTTTGCATTCCCACCAGCAACGTATGAGAGTTCTAGTTGCTCCACATCCTCACCAGCATTTGTCTGAAATATCTTTTTCCTTCTTTCCTCACTTCATCCATAGACCATCATCACTATAGACAAATATTCCCTGGGCATCAGCTGACTACAAAGCCCAAAGATAGGCATGGGGCCCTCTCTTCTCAGCCCTTACTTTCCCCTTCTGTCCATGGTGCAGATATCCCCGCTCCAGTGCAACCAGCTAAGCTACAAAAGCTTCATTTCAGAGTCCTGGGCCAGGCCGGGTCCTGAAGGACGCTTGGGTGGGAGAGGGGACACTCTTTCCAGGGAAGCTGAAGAAGGAGCACTGCAGCTGCCGACGGTTACATCCTAACCCCACACCTTTCCCATGAAATGCAGCTCCAAGAGCTCTAATCCTCATAAGCCATGTACCTGGGTTGTTCCTTCTCAGAGTAGATTTATATTGAAGAAGTAGAATTTGTGCCTCCTGATATGATCCAGTGGGAAACGTAAAGAACCCCTATGAAATGTTCCTGTGGAGAATGAACCAGAACCAGAATCTAATCAAGACTCTATATTTAACTTTCAGTTTGCAGGAAATATAGGGGATGGAGGAGCAAATTAAATGGCACCACGAGGAGACAATACATAAATCTAGAAGGTGGATCATTCTCTAGAGACAAATAATCCAGTTTCTCCAACAAATCAGTGTTACGAAAGAAAGAGGGGGAGGGACTATAACCGAAAGAGAGGATTTGAGAAACATAGGAAGAACAAAAGATGCACAGCCAAAGGCACTTACAGAGGTATTCCAAAGTTAAGCATCAGATTCATCATATAACTACTAAATCCAGCAATTCCACTCCTAGGCAGATGCCCAGAGAATTGAAAGCAGGGACTCAACCAGATGCTTGTACACCAGTGTTGATAGCAGCATTATCCACGATAGCCAGAAAGTGGAAACAACCCAAATACCCATCATCAGGTAAATGAATAAACAAAATGTAGGATATACATACAATGGAATATTATTCAGTCTTAAAAAGGAATGAAGTTCTGATTCATGCTACTACATGGATGAACCTTGAAAACATTATGCTAAGTGAAATAAGACTGAAACAGAAGGCAAATATTGTATGATTCCACTTCTATAAGGTACCTAGAATAGAAAAATTCATAGAGACAGAAAGCAAAGCGAAGGTTTACCAGGGGCTGGGGGGAACGGGGAGTTATTGTTCAATGGGTACAAAGGTTTTGCTTGGGGTGATGAGAAGTTGTGGAGATGGATGGTGGTGATGGTTGTACAACATTGTGAATGTACTTAATGCCACTGAATTGTACACCTAAAAATGGTTAAAATGGTAAAAGTTATGTTATATATATTTTACCACAGAAGAAGGAATTCCATCTCTATTCATATCTTGACAAACATTAAGGGAAACCCATAATGTTTCCCAGAGCCCACAGCAACATGTTAGAATCTCTTCGCTCTGGTGCCCTCTTCCCTCTCACCCCGCGTACACGGCTGCACTCTCTCCTCCACATTCACCTTACCACCTGCCCCCGACTCTCTCACCACTTGATTAGGTAGATTGGCTTAGCCTCACTCCCAGCAAGAAAGAATGCTTCCTTTGGGCTGGGAAAGGAGAGGGAGAATGAGGCTGGCTATGAAGGACTCTTTGACAGTGGAAGGGCTGTGGTCACAGCCACAGTAGTCATTTTCTTTCCTCCCATCACACAATGGAAACCTGAGCACTCAGTTTCCTCTACCCCGGAATAACCTCACCCTTTCATGGTCACGCCTAGCACTTTCCACCCCCCTAATGATTCTCACACCCGTCAGATCCAAGTACAGTGAAGTCACTGAGTACCAGCTATATGCCATGCACATTACAGACCTTTTCTATAGTCCTTATAACAATCATGCAGCTAAGCATTATTATCACCATTTTTCAGGAGACTGAGGCTCAGATATGTCAAATGACTTGCCCAAGGTCACATAATCAAAAAGCGTCAGGCCTTGGATTCAAACCACTATACTAAGTTGCTGCTAGTTCAAGACTGGCCATATTTCTGGGAAGTTTTCCAAAGCAAGGAAACTGCGGTGATGGAGGTCAAGCGACCAGAAGGGTTACTAGCAAAGCAGGCTTTTCTGGTTCCCCAGATGCCTCCTCCTCCACTCAAACCCGTCAACTGCCTCCCTTCTCCTCACAAAATGTCATCTACTGAGCCCCAAACACTCAGCTGAGTCTTCTTGGCAACTAAAATGAATACACACGTTGCAAACTATTAAGGTGACCACAGCTATGCGGGGAGAGCTCAGTCCAGCTTTGGAGCCGCTTTTGACTGACCCCGGGGAAGCGACCCCTCCCCACCAGTGGCGCATCCCTGCCTCCCTCTGACTGCCACTTCCCAGCGCCTTCATGGCTCCCGCTGGCCCCGACTGTGCGCCACCATAGGTGTCCAAACTCACTCCTTCTTCATCCGAGGCGCCAAGTAGCTGCCCTGCAGTTATCTCTCTGGACCCGGACCGAGGGCCGAGTTTATCGCACGGACGAGGCTCTCAGGCTGCGAGATTTTCAGCTCGTCCCTTGGCCTCCGTGTCTGGCTGCACCCAGATGTGGCAAAAACAGGCACTGTCTCTCTTCAAACTCTGACAATCCATGGCCAAAGTTCATGAGATGTGTGACAATAGGGCCAAGTGAAGAAAAGAGGGATCTAAAACTATAAACACAGGGTAAACTCAACAAAACCCACAGAGGGAAGAAAATACTTCAAAAAACTTTGGATTCTCTGCAAAGAATTTTTCCTGGGTTTTTTCTTTAACCAAATTTTCTACTTTAAGCAAACATTATTTTTATAATTAAAAAAGATGGTTCACTAGAAATACCATTAGAAATGTTCAGGGAAGTCATGGTCTATTCATGTGCAGAAGAAACGATAAGGGAAAAAATCAGAGATAAACGAGGATTACTTCTGAGTTGGCATTTTAATTTTATTAAGTAATTAACATTGAATTTCCTTCATTTTATACTGTTCTGTTTGCCAAAACAGAATATTACATTTATAAAGAATGTGGACTCATTCTTGAGGAGTCATTACATTTATGATCAGACAAAAATAAAACCCTACTTCTTTTATTCCTGTCAGGAAGTCCTCTCATTCATCTCTCTCTGGAGGAGGGGAGGGAGAATTTAAAAGCGACTTCTGAAGGTCTTCCCTGGTGCCATTTCCAGTGGTACCTCGGTTGGAACCTATGAGAAAAAGTTCCTTCATAATGACGTCAGCCTTGCTTTTTAAAAAAAAGCCTCTAAAACTTATGAAAAACACAGTTGATGTGAATCATATGTCTGAGTGGCCGAGTTCCCGCTAAGCTGGGAGAGCACACAGATGTGCAGGACAGAAATTCCGCACAGCAACTATTCCTTCCCGAAGCTGTTGAAGGTAAATAGCCCGGCCCTTGTCAATGTCTCTGCCTGAAGTGTGGGCTGCAAAATCCCCGTCTCCTTCCAACCTCCCGCTTCAGTCTACCTTTTTTCTAACCCACCCCCTTGTCAAAAAGGAACAGGATATGACGCTAATTATTTACATTTGTTGACTGGTAGTTCTACTTTAGCATGTGACCTAATATCTTAACCACTTGTTTGCATTTTAAAACTCCCATCTTCCAGTTGTGTTAGGAATTTCAGGCATCAGCCAGCAGGTGCAGTAATATTTGTGTTGGGGGATAGGGGGATGAGTCCTGGAAGTAAATGTGATTTAGACCTCCTGGGACCTGGTGGGTTGGTCGGAAGGAGAGGTGCTGGGCCTCTCACCAGGTAGGCTCCCCACTCCTCTGGAAGACAAGCTGAAGCTGGTGTGGTTCCAGCTGCTTGGGGAGAATGAGGCATCTTTTGTCCAACATCTGGAGCCCACCCTTCCAGGATGAGTCCACCAGGCACCACTCCCACCACCTTCCCTCTGTTCCCTTTCTCCCACATTAACCCCTTTCCTCAGAGTTTCCCAGCATGGTGCTTCTTTAGGTGGCATTCAGTGAGATGTCAAACTACAGCCTGACTTGTCTGCCAACCTGAAAACCTCTTCATGTTTCATGTGGCATTTTGGCCTCTAACGTTTCCAACCACAAGATATGTACTTAAATTGCAGCCTCTTCCTTGGTAGAGATTTTGCCATAAGGTTCCTTCCCCGTTGTGAATAGAACCTCTTCCCTTATTCCTTTTCCAGACTCAAAAAGTGCCTGAATGGGTTGTATCTTGTAAGCAAACACTTGCAGGCAGAACTGACACGTTAAGGTATGTAACCTAATTGTACCAGCTGGTAGATAGTTCTTTTACACTTACTCTAGTCATACTTCATCTTTATATAGTATATAATTCAAGTGTTAGAAGAAGAGATTTCATACGATTGAATCAAGACCTCATCCTCTGTTCTTGTGGAGGTCCACTTCTCTCCCTAATATTCCAAGGAGCTCCTTTTCTCAGAATCTGCTCTCGGAGTTTAGATATCTACTGACATATTGATTTCACATGTATCTCACAATTATGGCAGGTCTCTTCCCTTCTCTCCTGATAAGGAACTTAGGCCCACTCACAACTTTTTAAAAAAATCATTGCATATCCCTATGGTTCATTCTCTCCCCTCATTCCTAGTCTTTAATCAAATGTCTCCTCACCAGAGCATTCTGTGGTCATCCTTGTTAAAACTACACGCAGATCCTCCTCCCCCAGAACTCCCAGTTCCCCTGTTCCTGCTTTATTTTTTCCATAGCTCCATCTGTTTCTGGCACACTATATACTTATTATATGTATTGTCTGTCTTCCCTCACTAGATTATAAACTCGACACGGGCAGGACTTTTAGCCAGCTTAACTGACTACTGAGTCCCCATCACCAAGAACAGGGCCTGGCACCAGAAAAATGCTCAATAAATATTAGTTGAGTGACTAAACTTACAGTAGCATGGCACATTGGCTGAAAATGTGGAGTGATTACTACTCACAATGTGTTTCTGGACCCACAGTATATCACCTGGGAACTTGTCAGCAATGCAGAATCTCAGGCCCACCCTAGACCTTCTGAATCAGAGTCTGCATTGAAACAAGACTCCCAGGTAACGCATATGCACATCAAAGTCTGAAAAGCACTGATCTGTATCACAGCAATGCAAACAACTTAAACTTGGATCTTGGACAACCCTGTTCTTAAGAGACATTCTTATACACAAGAAATAAGTAACAGGGAGTCTCTGGGGAGGGGACCTGGTTGACCAATGGGATAGGGATGGAAGGAAGAAACTATTCCCTAGGAATCATTTTGTGCCTTTTGCATGCAATTAGTAGCTATTGATAAGTGATTAAATTGATTGCTTGTGAGATAAATAGTACATAATAAAAGGCCCTCTGCTGTTTCTCACGGGATGTTTCTCCCCGGCCTTCCTTCTCTGTAGCCTCATGTCTTGCTGCTTACTATCATGTGCCACCCCAACTCTCCCTCCAGACCAGTATAAAGAATATGTCCCGGGCGTCCCTGGTGGCGCAGGGGTTGAGAGTCCGCCTGCCGATGCAGGGGACACGGGTTCGTGCCCCGGTCCGGGAAGATCCCACATGCCGCGGAGCGGCTGGGCCCGTGAGCCATAGCCGCTGAGCCTGCGCATCCGGAGCCTGTGCTCCGCAACGGGAGAGGCCGCAACAGTGAGAGGCCCGCGTACTGCAAAAAAAGAATATGTCTCTGCTGCTACCCACTTAGAAGGCAGAAAGGACTACAGAAGGTTGAGTTTTAAAGAACAAGTTCATTGCTTTTTTTTTAGATTCACATAAGGGAGAATAAAACAGAAATGAAGGAAGCTGAAAACTTCACATTCTAACAAACATGGATAAAAATAACAGATGCGGTGTGGATGCTCTGCTCTCTCTCACATAACACACTTCAGACGTGTGTGCGCGCACGCATGTATACAAACACCAATGCTCCCAAAAAGCACCCAAAAAAGACACAAACTTTCCTCTGCTTTCCTGTCATCTTCCCTCATCTCCCCTCAGAGTGGGGGCTGGTCAGGACCCCAGGACTCCATGGTAAGCACCAGGGCCACCAGGGCCACCAGGAAGAGCGGCAGCAACAACAGGCAGGTTTGTGAGGTCCACCAGCTACTTGGCAGTTGTCGCCCCAGTACCCGGACAGCAGCCTCACTGCCCCCTGCATGGAGAAGGACTCAGTGGGATCCCTGTTGCAACTCTTCTCCCACTGGCACCTGCTACCTCCGCCTGTCCCCCATCTTGTCTCACTGCACAAATGGAGAGTGAGGAGCCTCTGTCCCCACAGTAGGGCCAGGGACTCAGCCAGGCATGGGGGACTCCAAAAGGGGAGGAAAAGGCGTGGCGTCTCACAAGAAGGCTGTGTCTCAGCCCAGGACCCAGCCCAGCCAAGGTGGACAAGAAGAGACGTGAATGACTCCTCCCAAGGGACAGCTGGGGCCCTGGCCCACCAGGAGACAGCCCCACCAGACGACGTCTACTGCCCCCAGACGATGGGACAACTCGCAGCCCTGCCCAACACCCATCAGCTGAGGAGCTCAGCCCCCACTGGTGGGCTCCAGTCAGTTCGCTGAAAATCAAATCACTGAACATCAACTTGCCAAGTTCCCTGATTTGGTGAGGATTTTTTCAGACTTTCTGGGGGTTTGCCTCCCCTGCCACTTTATTTTATTTATTTATTTATTTATTTTGCTGTACGTGGGCCTCTCTCACTGTTGTGGCCTCTCCCGTTGCAGAGCACAGGTTCCGGACGCGCAGGCTCAGCGGCCATGGCTCACGGGCGCAGCCACTCTGCGGCACGTGGGATCTTCCCAGACCAGGGCATGAACCTGTGTCCCCTGCATCGGCAGGCGGACTCTCAACCACTGCACCACCAGGGAAACCCTCTCCTGCCACTTTAAATGCAAAGGATCAGATTTCCCTTAAATGCAATCTCCTGCTTTCCTTATTTGTGCAGATTTACATGTGTTCCTGCTCCTGAGTTGATCATACAAATACCCTCAACTGGGTCAAGGAAGGCATCACAGCCCCTTCACAAGCGGGAACAGAGGCGCTACAGGGGCAGGACCCAGAGTGGGCTCCAGCTGGGCAAAGGAAAACTCAGAAAAATACTCAATGATTTCTTAATAGTGGTTATCTAGGGGTTAGAATTTCTCCTTTCTAACAGGTGAGTTTTTCTTTCTTTCTCACACATTTGTGTATTACCATAATTATTCACAGTGATTTACTTTTATGATGAGCAGAAATAATTCTGGCAGCTCCCTTTGTTCATGAGCTCATATATCAAGGCCAAAACAATGTCATAAGGGCGACTCCATTCTCAGACCACCATGATCACTTCACGATCCCTAAGAATTTTTCCACTTTTACCATCTGCAACCATGTCCCTCCAGTATTCCAGGATCTGCTCTATGTTTTTTCCTTCACTCATCCTCTTTGACTACCTAAAATCTGATGAGCTAAAATGTGCCCCTTCCAGCATGCCTGGTGAACACGCTCCTTGTCCCAATTGTGTTACTTTATGAAATTACCCCCTCCTGTCCCTTTTGTTGTGTCAGAGGTGTCACACTTTTGTTTCTCTATCTCCCATTATTTTCATAAAAGACTAAGGGTGAAATGCAATGAAACAGTTGTTCGGAAACTTTTTTGAAAGCAACAAACTCTTGTTTAGAATGCAAACTCTTATTTAGGCTTTCCCACAAGTTGAGACGCTGACGTGCGTTTTAGAGTGGCGGACCCTGGACTCCCCACTCCCAGTAAGCGCCTGGGCTGCCTCTCTCCAGCCCCCGTTTCTCCCTCAGCCCCGAGGAGGCATCTTCTGCAGTCTGTAGTCATAAATTACTCAAATACCCGCATGGACACTGACTTGGCCCAAAGTGAACTGGCAGCTGCCAGCAGCGCCACCATGCGATGGCTCCGAGTGGCTGTTCATCGTGTGACATACCCAAAATCCGATGTGGCACATGAGAGATGGCCAAGGGAAGTCACTGGAGAATGCTGAAAGGTGACTCTCAAGTAAAAAGTGGCAAAGTGGAGGGCTGTACGTGAGGGAGTTTTCTCTTCAAAACCCAGGTGTATCAGAACCACCCCCATTTCTCCTCTGACCAGAGCCCCTGTTTTACCTTCCGTCTCTTTCTGCCGGAGAAGCTCGGAAGCCCAGTCAAACTCTCTGCAGAGCAGAAGGCCTGACTGACCCCAGGGTAACAGATCAAATTCTAAATCCTACCAGCAACAGTTCTGAGACACTATAATGCTCGGCAGAAATGCCAGCCTGGGCAGGTCACTGGAAACGAGTGTCCAAATCCTGCTTCAGGTTGCCTATTCCATCTCAAAGACGGCCCAAGCCCCTCTGCGGAATCCGGGCATGCCAGCCCACTGCTGTGCCATCCTGTCCCCTTCCCCGGGTCTCTTCCCGCTCCCCGAGGGTCAGAGGGAAGCCCCAGGAGCCGGTGGCCCTCTCTCTCCCTGCCTACCCTCAGACCCTTCTCCACTGGGGCTCACTCAGGCCCCTGGTCACAAAGAAACAACCACTAGCCCAAAGACTGGAAAAAAACGTTTTAATAAATACAAAAATCTCCAATAATGACTCTGCTCAGCTCAGGGGCAGCAGGAGTGAAGTGGGGGGGACCCTTGGTGCTGAGTGAGGATAAATTAAAAATCCCAACAAGCCAGTGACATTATGTACAGAAGGAAAGGGGGTGGGCTTCCAAGGCAGAGGCGAGAGGGCGACAAGGCCGAAGTTGGAGTGGACATGGCATTGGTCGGCCCTGGCTACCCCTCCCCCTTGTGGAGTTGTGGTTCCCAGAGGTAGTGGGGGAGGGAGAAGAGGCAGAAAAGAGGGGCCGAAGGCACTGGGTTTCCCGCAGGAGAATGCGGGGTCCCCGGCGCCCCTCCTCCCCCAGCCCAGGCCCCATCCTCTTGGTCACGCGGCCTTCTGGCTGCTCCCTAGGAGCCTTCAGCTTCTTTCTCCAGCTCTGGAACTGTCCTGGTGTCTGCAACTGCTGGAGACAGAGGGAGTGAGCTTTAGAAGAGGAGTGAGTGAGTGGGGTGGCAGGGAGGGCACAGCAGAGCTCCTCTGTTCTGGTCCCAGAAAGATCAGAATTTTTTCAGCACGCCAGCACACACCAGCTGCATGACTTTAGTCTAGCTGCCTGATTCCTCTGGGCGTCAGAAATCTCATTCCTGAAGAAAAGGTAATCACGAACAAGTCCACAAGTTTGCTGTGACGGGGGGGACGGGGTGGCACTTGTGCAGCAGTGGGCGCTATTCCCGCCACACGGCAGGGGCTCCCTTCCCTCCCCAGGCGTCCCACAGGCAGCCCGGAGCTGCTGCCCCAGGCCCCTCACTTACACCGCCGCCGGGCTGTGCAGTGGGAACAGCAGCGGCTCTCCTTCCCTGGGCCGCAGGACAGTGGCAGTGAACAGTCATCCCGCTCACAGTGGGGCACCCCTGCCTGGTGCAGGACAGACCAGATCCTGAGGGTCCCTGAGGTGCTGGGGCACAGCGGCCTTCAGCCTCTTGGGGGAAGCCCACCCCCAGGAGCCTGCCCTCCCTGGGAAGTTCCCCTCCCCCAGGCCAGGCCCCCAATGCCCGCCTCACACAAGCCCTCACTTACCCCACATCTGCAGGTGATACAGCTCATCTCCCCAAAGGGGGGCACCGAAGGGTGCCAGCTCTGGCTCTCCGGGAACCACTGCCCTGCAAAACGGCAGCCCCGGGGCCCATCAGCCTGCATGGGGTCCCCCAGTTGGGGGTGGGCCCCTGACCCCACTGTTGGCAGGGAGAGAAGGAGGGAAGGAGGGAGAGGTCAGTAGATGTGAGCTCTGTGAGGGCCACCCAGGTTTTACTTGTCACCAGCAGTTTCTGGCACTTAGTAGGTGATAAATTTGGATGGATGGATGGATGGATGGATGGATGGATGGATGGATGGATGGATGGATGGA